>NC_133652.1:14185672-14519486 GCF_009905375.1 Apium graveolens
AGCATAATTATTTTCTCCTATAGAATTCATATTTACAAACACCAATACACATAATTAAAAGTCAGATCTAATTCATATGCGTAAAAATCACATATGATTCTACTATATATAAAATCCATAAATACAAGTATTCTTTTAAAGTAGAATCAAACAATATAAACACATAGATTATAATGTTAGAATCAAAATTTTAAATATACATATTTTTAATCCACTGTAGAACCAATATTTCTATGTGTAAATATAGAACACAATTGATATCCGATTGAATTTTGGTCAATTTTGTATAATTTTTACCGTGGAAGCAAAAACAAGCACAAACAATTCAAAAACTATAAAACATTCTACTCTCTGAACCTCAATATAGTATAAAACATTAAAACAACTTACCTATTCGATTAAACATCATTTAAAGATGAATTTCTTCCTGGAATCAACCTGAAAAAATGAATTAAATATTAGAAACATATATTTTATCTCGAAAACCTTAAAATACGAATTAATGACTAATACTCCCTCCGTCCCATCCATTTGTATACAAATGGTTTGGACACGGAGGACAAGAAACAATAAATAATGTTAGTTTTGTTAAGATAGTGGGATGAAAGAAAAGAAAAGTATAATTTAGCCAGAAAAAGTATAAAGTTGGTTAAAGTGGTGGGACCATTTAATATTTAATGAATAAAGTGAGTTTAGTGGGAGAAAGTAGTGAGTGTAGTTGAATTTTATATTATAAAATTTTTACTATTTTGGTAAGTTTGAAAAGTATAGAATTGAATGGGACATTCAAAGGAAAGTGTATAGAAATGAATGGGACAGAGGGACTAACAACTTTTTATGAACCCCTTTTTGCTGAAATCTTCGACTATCAAACTCAAATCGTCCATTTCTTACTACCCTCAAATCTTCGATTCCTCCCCACTCTTGTTCTCAATATCTCATTGACTGGGTGTATAGTTTGTGTACTATATGTATAGTTTTCGTATGTATGTGTTGCTGTTTATATATTGGGATATTTTTTTTTTATTTTAATTAGGCTTAAAATTCTAACATTTAGAATAATGCCACTGCATTATATTTAATCTAGGCTGTTTAGAACGTTGACTATTGTGGTTCTATGTAGATCTCTATCTAATTAGTTCTCTCTTAATTGATACTCTAATTATAATACCCTTTTCCATTTATGAAAAGAAAGAGGTCACAGAATGTGACGTGAATCCTTGTCTCTCCTTTCAAGCTTAGGGTAAGGGTGTATCGTATTCAACAGATTTCTGAAGAATTGATAATAATTTATGGATTTTATAAGATTTTAGTTGATTTTAAATGTTGGCGATTTTGATGGTAAAAAATCTTTCAGAGTCTTTATGATTTTATGAATTTTTTTAGAAATATTTCAAAATCTCATATAGGATTTCAAAAAATTAAAAATGTACTACCAAATCCATCAAAATTCATATATTTTTCAAATAAAACAAAATTCATGAATTTTTGAATACCATTATTTCAGTGGAATTTTTAAAAGATTTTGATAGATTTTTCAAAATTTAAATTAAATACACTTAGATTTTAATGAATTTTTAATAATCCAAATTGAATAGATTTTGAAAGATTTTTCAAAATCTGAATTGAATACGCATATAATTTTGTGCTTAAAAATCCTTTAAAATTTTGATCCAATACACCAGTCTATTACCATTGCTGCAAGCTGAGAACAGGTATATTTCTTCATCATGATTTATGTTGGTAAATATTTATTTATATTGTTGAATTATTTCATTTTATGTTGTATTTCTGATATCTATGGTCTATTCTCCGCTTGGAATGTTCTCTTTTATTTTTGCTAAATCTGTTTAGAATGTTCTAGTTCATAATTGAATTCATAGTTGTATATATTTCAATTGATAAAAAAAATACTGGATTGTCAACTGTGGATGTATGTTGTTTAAATGCTGTGCTAGTGGCTATTACCAGGCGAACACTGGTTTTTTTAATTATTGGTACCTGTTTGATCTCCAGAATTATGTCGAGAATTGCCAAACCAAGGCGATCTGAGAGTGGAACAGCTGCAATTGATAGAATCAGCAGCTTACCTGGAAACATAATTGACAACATCCTAGAACGCTTGCCCATTCATGATGCAGCAAGTACAAGTGTTCTTTCTAAAACGTGGAGGGATTTATGGGATTTGTACCCCAATCTGGTTTTTGATTGGGTTTTTTTTCACGGATTGTTGCCAACAATGATACACTAGATGAAGAAAATTTAATATCGGAAGTTACAGGAACTATAAATGAGATCCTTTTAGGTAACCCTGGCCCCATTTTGAAGTTCCATCTTTCGGTTCCAGAAGATCTGCCTCTTCATGAAACTCCAAATATGGATTTATGGATTAAAAACTATCAAATAATAGGGTTAGGCAGTTGAAGCTTATAATTGGACCACTAACAGCCTACAAAATACCCTCTTATTTTTTCCTGTTCAGAGTTAACTCATTTGAGCCTTACTAATTGTTTACTCAATCCACCGCTTAGATTTGGAGGCTTTTGTAATTTGATTGATGTTACACTTGAGAATGTCATCATTACTGGCGACATGTCATTTGGGACCCAACTCAAGGAATTGAAGTTGAGATTTTGCTCCGGGATAGAACATTTAGAATCCCAATTTAAACAAAATCACCACCTCATCACCTTTCTTATCCACAAAAGTGGAGAAATTGATCTTAAATGGTTTGAATGCACCAAAAAGTTGCGAACTCTTGGTCTCTTGTCGGAAAAAGGGGCAGATTCTAGAAAGAGTTATATCAATCTAGAAAAGCTACTTGGAAACATGATTGAAATACGTACTATCCACTTCAATGGCTCTTTTCTCAAGGTAAATTGAAACTCCTATACGAATTGAAGTAGTTAATTTTCTTTGACTAATTTGATTATTAATGCTTACAAATACTCTTGGTGCCAAGTGTTTCTCACTTTTTTTTCCGTCAATATACATGCACACATGTGTATAATAGTTATTGGAGTCAAGTGCAGCTGTTTCGAAGAGACTTATAACAACCAGAAAGTTGTCCCTTTACAAAGTTGAATTTTATGATTTGGTTCACATCCGACATGTTCTTTTCTTGATGAGAAGTTTCCCCAAGCTGCAACGTCTTGAAATAATTGTGGTAAGAACTATTAATTTAATCCGAAGCAAGTTAGATGTTCATTTGTCCTTCTCTAATTTTAATTTTTTTGAGTTTTTTATATCTCAAAATATTTTGTCATTTTTTATTGGTCTGGTCATGACAGACTTGTATATTCTAGGATTGCTTCATCACGATCTTATGCAATTAGATGATATTTGAACAATGAAACTTCTTATGCTCGGAGATTTATTATAAATATTGATATTGCATAATATGCTCATGTTTTATGTATCAGACAATAAGATCAGAAGCTAACTAGATTTATAATGTTTCATGTTTATGAAAACCATCCTCATATATTTACCTTTGTACGTATTTAAATGGCAAACCAAAGGGCAACCATGGAATGGACTTGGTAGGAAGCAGGGAACCTATGGTATCATCTGTTCTGCAATATTTACAATCACCGAACCTCGTCAACGTGATTTTTGACCAACTTCAAACCGTGAAGATACATAGGATGGCCGGTTCAAGGGCTGAGCTTCATTTCATAAAGTTTTTGCTTGCATTTTCTCCAAGGCTTAGGTGGATTGAACTTCTCAACACCATGACTGATGATCCTAAAGAAGAATCGAGAATTTCAAAAGAGTTGATGAGTTTCCCTAGAACATCCAAAGTTGCACGGATAATATGGCCGTGAACTACTAGTTGCCTAGATGGTTTGGACTTTGAAAACTATTTTGTAGTGGAGTGCACCTTGTGTTAGAAAGATGTTGAAACTTATCTAAACTTCGCATAATGGTGTTATTTTGTAGAGCAATCCTGTAGTTGGCTCCCGTATTTGGTTTGTGGTATAACTTGTAACGTTTTCGAACTTAGCAAATTTGTTGTTGTTATTATTATACAATTAGACCATGATTTTATGAGTTAAAAGTTAAACTATTAATTTGTGTTGCATGTTGGCTTCAAGAAATCACATTCAGAAAATAATCACTTCTGCTATATATATATATGTTTCTACTTTATATTATAAATATTAATAACAATAACACCGCAAAGTTCAGGTTTCAACCCTCACAGCTGGTTTCTGAGGGGAACTAATTTAACAAGTTTCTCGGGAAAGCTGATAAACTTTTTACTTGCATTGATTTTTTAAGCTTGACAGATAGGAAAACATGTTTATGTTGCTACTTTGAATTCACCAAAATAAGTAACATCTTACATGGTCAATTTTCTTAAGCTTCTTTTATCATCGATTAGGCATTGAAGACCTTAAAGAGTTTTAGTTGTTCTAAATTTTTTGGAGGAAAAAATTGATATTATGTTAAGATTGATATAATTTGTTTTAAAAAATTATGATATATCTTTTAAATTTAAATTCATGTATTCAAGATATAATAAATATTTTAACTTATTTTTAAAATTTTTGAATAATTTTTCATATACTCCTTGGGTCCTTAATTAATTGTCTAGTTCTGACTTTTGGGGTTCAATTGACTAAATTTTAAGTGAAATTTAGATATATATTATATAATTGAAAATATTATTAATGAATCACCCTATAAACATGTTTACATTGAAAATTGGTTCATAATATTAAATGTCTAGATTTTGTATTCTGTGTTGGTTAATATTTTATTTTAATATTTTTTATCCTTGGATTAGTTTGTCAATGAATGTACTTACTAGGTCCCCTGTACCACCAAGTAAACTAAGTTGTCTCTTGTGCTTGCAATTGAATCTATTAAATTAAATATATTAAAGGATGAATGTGCTTATAACTAGTAAAAACAAATTGGTGTTAGTTGTGTAATATTTTAATTAAAGGATGAATGTGCTTAAAGGATGTGTGCTTATGGTAAAAAATGTTACTGAATTTTTTGTAAAAAAGATGAAGGAGGAGGTTAAGGAAGGAAAGCTTAAAGTTGAAGGTACTAATGATGTGTTAACAATGGCGCTCGTAAGCCTGAGCACGGAGGCAGAGTACGTGGTCAGAGAATTCATGTGAAGCAGTCGGTTTATTTTGATCTTCCGAGGGAAAAAAGCGAGGACAGTGGAAGAAAGGGTACATGAGGCAATTCAAAAGTACATGGCAGAGGAGACTCCAAAAATTATTAAAGAGAGAGATGCATTTTGGGCTGCTGAATTTGAAAAATACAACGCACATTCATCGAAAAATGGTGTACAACATGATGGTAGTCCGAAACCAAATTCCCAGCACGCAAGCTGTCACTCTAAGGGTGGGTTGATGTGGATGTGGATGTGGATGTAGGTGTTCATAAAAATGTGACATTGATGGATAATTTGTTTGTGGATTTAGCGGTGGAGCTTGAGGATAATAAAAAGGTGGCGGGTGAGGATGATAATGGAAGGGCTGTTGAGGAAATGAAAGTGGATTCTTTGGGTGGTTCTGTATGCCGATTGGCTGTTGGATCGTTGAGCAACATTGTTGCTTGTGCAACAATTGATGAAGTACGCGTTCCCGAAGGACATGAGAAGACTATCCATGGAGTAAGTCTTGGAGAAAAGAACGCAAGGGTGTCTATCACTAAAGTCATTCAAGGAGATGCTAAGATTTCCTTCCCTATCGGGGATGAAATTTTGACTGTTCAAGAAGCCATGGGAACTTTTATTGCATGACCGAGAAACATGATAATTGCAGGAAACAATAGCAGTACTTCTCATGTTTTGGCCGCCAAGGTCAGAATGCTTTTTTAGTATGGTTAATATATGTACTATGTGTTTGTTTAGTCTGTTTTTTAATTATTTTTATTTGCAATTATTTTAGAAAACCAAGAAATCCCGTGCTAAGAAAATGAAGAAGACGTATAAAGTAATTGAAGATGTTGAACCAGAGCTTGTTGTTCAAATTGGTCCGAATTATCCTTCTGCAATGAAACGTTTGTGGACATGGGCAAACGAAGCCTTGAGTGGTGGCCAAACAATTTCTTTTGAGCTAAGCAAAGAAGCATTTGGCTTTACAAAGAAGCAAATCATGTTCTTATCTGATATACATGTAGTGTGCTCTGGAGGTGAAATGGCCGGCTCTGTCATTTGCCTTTTTATTCAGTAAACTTTTCATTCAAAGTTTTTTTCGGAGTATATAGCCTTGGAATAAATATGACAATCTTTACTAAGGACTGCTTAATTTAATTTGTAGCTTCTTGAATGAATATGTGAAGAAGCATAAGATGGTCAACATGATTAGCTTTGTAGATCCGGGCACAATTGGTGCCATTGGATGTGGCAGTGCAGTGCAGAGGTCGCGTGAATTGTGTACAAGATTTAAAGATTCTAGGAAAGGGCAGCATTTTCTCCTGCCGTACAATGATGTGTAAGTATTTTTACTATCCCAAGCTATTAAGCTGTTAAGCCTTGCCAGTTTTTTATTAATTTTTTTCAAGAATTTAGCTTTTATTTTTAAGGAATGGGTTCAATTGTATAGTTAAACTCGATAATATTTGTTGTTGAAATTTATATTAATTGCATTGGTTCAGTATAAACGTAATCAAATGCCTTGACAGTTTTGAAGTTAATATAATAGTAATCAAATGCCTTACAGTATTTAATTGATTTTGTTACTAGATGTTAGGTTTGTTTCTAAGACGGGGGAAATTGTATAGTTCAACCTCATAATATTTGAAGTTCAAATTTGATGATAATTGTATAGGTTCAGTTTTAAAGTTGATTTATTTACCGGAATTTAAATTTTATTAGTATGAGCCTTCAATTTTTGATGTTATACCTGATCATGTTTATTACAGTAAATTACACTCTACTAAATCATTTTTCGCAAAACGAGAAAATTTATAAATTATCTAGATGTTCAGAACAAGGCGATTGTAAAAGCCATTTGATGAAAAATAAGGCCCATTATTTTATTTGAAATACTGGCTTTAAAATCATCGTTTGGGTCATAAAACGTTTGAAATAAAACCTATAAATGCATAATAAAATATCTGAAAAATACCTTAAAATACAGAAATGACATGGAATACACGTATCACGTAACAGTTAGGGTTTATCAGATAATCACACATAAATGACACATTAATTCACATATTTTATTATAATCATGATATAATATAAACGTAAAGTTCCCAGTCGTTACATCCTCCCCCCTTAAAAGGATTCTGTCCTCAGAATCTTCTATGAAAACAAATGAGGGTATTTCTCTAATATTTCACTTTCGAGTTCCCAGGTTGATTCTTCAACCATAGGATTTCTCCACAACACTCGCACTAAATATACAGACTTATTTCTCAACACTTTCTCTCGCCGATCTAAAATTCTTACCGGCTGTTCTATAAACAAATCAGGTTGGATTTCTATCGGCTCATACTCGATTACATGCCTAGAATCAGGATTATATCGCTTAAGCATGGACACGTGAAACACATTGTGAATATGCTGCATATGAGGCGGTAAAGCTAATTCGTATGCAACTTTTCCCACTTTCTTCAAAATTTCAAACGGTCCAACGTAACGTGGTTTCAATTTACCCTTATTTCTAAATCTGGTTAATCCTTTCCATGGCGATATTTTGAGTAGTACGTTTTCTCCTTCCTGATAGTCTATATCTTTCCTGGCTTGATCTGCATATTTGCGTTGCCTGTTTTGCGCTGCATCGAGTCGTTTTCGAATGAGTTCAATCTTTTCTTTCATCTGTTGAATTAGTTCTGGACCCAAAATTTTGCGTTCTCCAACTTCATCCCAATATACTGGTGATCTGCATTTTCTCCCGTATAATGCTTCATACGGTGGCATTCCAATGCTGGCGTGATAACTGTTATTATAAGAAAATTCCACTAGGGGTAGATGTTCATCCCAACTGCCTTCAAAATCGATCGCACAAACTCGTAGCATGTCTTCAATCGTTTGGATAGTTCTTTCACTTTGCCCGTCGGTTTGCGGATGATAAGCGGTACTCATGTTCAATTTAGTTCCAAGACATTCTTGAAATTGTCTCCAAAATCTTGAGTTGAAACGAGGATCTCGATCAGACACGATAGATACTGGAACTCCATGTCGCATCACAATTTCTTTGAGATATATGTGTACTAGCTTGTCGAGTGAAAATCTTTCATTGATTGGTAGAAAATGTGCCGACTTCGTGAGTCTGTCAATGATTACCCATATCGCATCATGATTTGCCTTTGTCCTTGGTAGTCCTACCACAAAATCCATCGCTAGATGTTCCCATTTCCATTCTGGAATGTCTAATGGTTGCAATAATCCACTCGGACGTTGATGTTCCGCTTTAACTCGCTGGCATGTGTAGCACTTACTTATCCATTCAGCTATTTCCTTCTTCATGTTCGGCCACCAGAAGTTTTCTTTCAGATCACGATACATTTTTGTACTTCCTGGATGAATGGAATACTTCGAATTGTGCGCATCTCGCATTATTTCTTCTTTTAATTCTACTACGTTAGGGATCCAGATTCTCGACGCAAAGCGTAAAATTCCTTCATTATCTTTCTGAGTTGTGATTTCTTCTCCCAGGTCATCATCTTGACTCATCACTTCATTTTGACAGCAGCGAATCTTTTCTAACAATTCCGGTTGGAAAGTCATATGTAGATAGCTTCTGCAGATTCATTGGGAATACGAATCTCAATTTCCAATTTGTCGAATTCCTTGATTAAGTCTTCACACGAAGTTAACCGATTCAATCTTTCTTTCCTGCTCAGCGCATCTGCTACAACATTTGCTTTCCCTGGATGATAACTAATCGTGACTTCGTAATCCTTTATCAATTCCAGCCATCGACGTTGTCGCATGTTCAGCTCCTTTTGCGTAAAGATATACTTTAGACTTTTATGATCTGTGTAAATTTCACATTTTTCACCGTAGAGATAATGTCTCCAAAGCTTCAACGCAAATACGATCGCTGCCAATTCCAGATCATGAGTATTTTTGTTCATGAGGTTTAAGTTGTCTCGAAGCATATGCGATGACGTTACCGTGCTGCATCAGTACACATCCTAACCCGCGATACGAAGCGTCGCTGAAAATGACGAAATTTCCTAGCTCGTCTGGCAATACAAGTACTGGTGCAGTTACTAACCGATTTTTCAGCTCTTGAAAACTTTCTTCACACTTATCACTCCATTCAAACTTTTCACTTTTTCGAGTTAACTTGGTCAGCGGCGTTGCTATTTTCGCAAAATCTTTGACAAACCTTCGATAATATCCTGCCAATCCCAAGAAACTTCGAACTTCTGTCGGCGTCCTTGGTCTTTCCCAATTTAACACAGCTTCAATCTTCGCTGGATCGACTTGGATGCCTTCTCTACTGATAATATGCCCTAGAAATTGTACTTCTCTTAACCAGAATTCACATTTCGAGAATTTTGCGTATAGTTGCTCTTTCCTCAGAATTTCCAAAGTTATTCTCAAGTGTTCTGCATGCTCTTCTTCTGACTTGGAGTAAATCAAGATGTCATCAATGAATACAATCACGAATTTATCCAAATATTTCTTGAATACTCTGTTCATCAAATCCATGAATGCTGCTGGCGCGTTTGTCAGACCGAATGCCATTACCAAAAACTCGTAATGCCCATATCTTGTACGAAACGCAGTTTTTGGAATATCTTCAGCTTTAATCTTCAATTGATGATAGCCTGATCGCAAATCTATCTTTGAAAACCATGCTGCTCCTTTTAGCTGATCGAACAAATCGTCGATTCTCGGTAAGGGATACTTATTCTTGATAGTGAGTTTATTCAATTCCCTATAGTCAATGCATAATCGCATGCTGCCGTCCTTCTTCTTCACAAATAACACCGGTGCACCCCATGGGGATACACTAGGTCGTATGATGCCTCGGTCTAGAAGATCTTGCAGTTGCGTTGACAATTCCTTCATTTCGACTGGAGCCATCCGATATGGAGCTTTCGAAACTGGTTCTGTACCTGGTGCTAGATCAATTGTGAACTCAATTTCTCGATCTGGTGGTAACCCTGGAAGCTCGTCTGGAAAGACGTCTGGAAATTCGCACACAATTGGAATGTCTTCTATTCTAGGACTTCCTCTTTCGGTATCTAACACGTAAACTATGTACGCCTCACATCCTTGTCGAAGCAATCGTTTAGTCTGCATCACAGTAAGAAATTTCTTCTGCTGTTTTTCGCCTTTGAATATTACTGTTGCATTCTCCGCAGTTCGCAATTTGACTCTCTTATTCGCGCAATCTATCTGAGCGTTATGACATGCTAACCAATCCATTCCCAAGATAATATCGAATTCTCCTAGCTTAAAAGGAATTAAATCTACCGAAAAATGATGTCCGGCTATTTCTATATCACACGCAGGACATACTCGATCTACCGGAACTTGGTCGTCATTCGCTAATTTTATAATTAATTTCGCCCAACCATTCGATTTCACAATGTAACTTACCAAGAAATTCTTCAGAAACAAATGAACGAGTAGCTCCAGAATCAATTAATACTTTTGAAATTACAGAATTCACCAAAAGTGTACCTGCAATAACACTCGGACTCTGCACCGCTTCTTTCATGGTCATGTTAAAAGTTCTTGCTTTGGGTTGATTAGGCGGCGGCGGAGGTAATGCTAACATTCTCGGAACACTGGCTGCCATAGCTGATCCTTTGCAATTTCTGGCGATATGCCCTTTCTTTCCACACTGGAAACAAGTCATCTCTGCTATTCTACCTGTTGGACATTCGTTAGAATAATGCCCTTTCTGCTTACACCGATAACACGTTACATCCCTTTTGATACATACACCAGTATGCTTTCGATTACATGTCTTGCAGTACGGCACTGGAACTTTGACCATTCCCTGCTGACTGGAGGTTTGGAAACGATTACCTGCCTTCTGTGAACCTTGTCCTATCCTTTTAAAATTCAAATTTGCCCGGGCTTGGAATCCCGGCTTTCTGCTGGAGCGATCTTGGAAACTTCCCTGTCCCTTGTCTTGCTGAGATCTTTCACTTTCCCCTTCTATAATCAAAGCTTTCTGAACTACGGCGGTATACGTCGTTAATTCGAAAACTGCAACTTGGCCACGAATCCATGGTCGTAATCCTTCTTGAAATCTTTGAACTAGTTTTTCTTCAGTGTCAACCTGTTCTGGAACAAACCTAGCCAACTCAGTAAATTTGGCTTCATATTCTGCCACGACATATTTCCCTGCTTCAGTTCTAGAAACTTAATCTGCATTTGATTCTTCACATAGCGAGGAAAATGCTTTTCTAAAACAAATCTTTAAACCTATCCCATGCAATAACTTCTTCACCCTCTAAGGCCTTTTTAGATTCCCACCAATAATTCGCCTCTCCTTTTAACAAGTAACTAGCAAAATCAGTCTTCTGGTCCTCACCTACCTCACTAGTGCGAACCGCTTTCTTATTCTTTTAACCAGGTGGTAGCCTTTATAGGATCAGTAGTCCCTTCAAACTCTGGAGGTTTAACTGACTGAAACTGCTTAAAGTACAACAGGTAATACTGGTGGTAATGTGAAGCTCAGGACGAGGTGGCTGTTGCACATTTTGGTGTTATATCTGCTGTTGCTGATGCTGCATCTGCTGCTACATCATTACCATCTGTGTTGCGTCAGATGGAACATTTGGTTCATGGTCTCATTAGTCTGATTTTCAGAATTGCTGTTAGAGGTCTCAGCCCTAGTCTTTCTTTTTGGTGCCATCTTCTTCTGATAATAAAACAGGTGATATTTATTTCACAGCTTAATAAACAATCGACAATATGTATGGAAAATAATTGATCCTGTATTCATAAACATGGTTTATTTAAAGAAACAGTTGCTGAGTGTACAGACTGGAATCTAAATAGGTTAAAATAAAATAATTGTTTTATTTTATTTTATTTTATTTTTTTTTTCCAACATGAATTATAATATGAAAAACTGTAAAGTGAAAGTAAATGCTATAAAACTGTAAAGACCTGAAATTTAAATAAAAGAATTTTGAAAAAAGTTCATCTTATATACTGTGACACCAGCTTCAGGTGTAAATGCTTGATACAAAAAGTCTCGGGCTACTGGTCATCACTACGGCTACAAGTCACACTATCGCTACAAGGTAAATTACTACTACAAGTTAAACTACTGATACACACATACACACTACTCACTAGGTTATACTATGCTGCCTCTATATACACATGCACTCTAGAGTCACCATCTCAAACCCTCTCAGAACCCAGGCGGAATACGCCTAAGCTCCTCTCTAAGTGCCTGGACCACAGTCTGTGCCAAGCGAAAAACCCTGTAGAACTTTGCAAAAGAAGGAGGTCCATCATGAGTCAAATCATCCAGCTCCCAAGTAGCACTCATCAATACTGACTGTAATCGCTGTCTCATATAATAATCCGGCTGTAGGGCCGCTAACGGTCCTCTGTCCCTCTGATCAAACAGATGCATAATCTCCCGACACTGTGCCCGCCAATACTCCACATCATCCCTCATAACTCTATACTCATGGTATGGTACCATATGCGGCTGAGCAACCTGACCTACTGACTCCTGAGAAGGAACCCTCGGAATACCTGCACCCTGCTGGGGTAACCTCACTGTAGATCCACATCATGCTCTCCCATCCCCTCTACTGGAATCATCTGAACTATGTCCGACTCTGGGGCATGCACTGGTATATGAGGTAACAATGGTGGTGGTGGTAACTCCTGCTCAATACCTAGTATAAACTGGTGCTCAATAGGTAAAGGAACCATCGGCTCGAAGAACTCAAATGGATCAAACATCTCTATGGGGTCATGCACTATCCCCTGTGGCAATGGTGGTGGAGGTGGTAGAGGAGGAAACTTATGCTCAGATACTGGAGGTATGGCTGGTGCTACTGGCCCAGTGACGGTCCTCTCGGAAGATGCAGAATAACCAGAAGATGCCATCTAATAATATACCAAAGAAAAGAAAAGGTCATTAACAATCCTAAGATTATTTCCCTATTCTAATCTGACCTAAATCCTAACACTATTCATCCTAATTTGACTATCCCTATCTTAGTGATCTACTTATCCTATCTTAATCCTAATGTTCTTATTTTCAGGACCAAACCTACAGCTCTGATGCCAAACCTGTAACGCCCTCCAGACCCGGGGTATAAGTCTGGGGGTTACTAGCTAATCACCAAACCTGTACAATTTAATTAACAATTATAAAGAAATGAAATTAAACCCCTTTAACACTAACCAGGATCTTTTTAGGTTGAAGTATGAAAACAAAAACCACTAACTACTTTTATTACAAACCAACATTCAAGTCTCACAAACTCTCTTATTACAAACCATTGTCTAATTCATTTAAGCTAAGTTCAACTTTTATTCAAACACACACACTTACTATCTATCAACACTCCACCTGCTCGGGCAACTCAAAGCTTTCTTCCTGGATTGGGATCAACACCTTGGGTATAAGAGGATCCCGAGGCTTGACTCGCTTCTTTACCACTCGAGTCCTGATTGGTTTTATATTCCTTCTTAACTGAAAACAATAAGGTGAATAACAACAAAAGGGGTGAGCCAAAAGTTGCTCAACAAGTCCACAAACATATAAACAGTGTTAAAGCATTTTAAATGAATCCGCCATCCCAGGTATATCTGCCAAGATATAACCTCACGAGAATAGAAAGAAGGCCATTACTGGCGAGTACAAATAAACTAAACTGGACATAAGTTCGCATCTATATTCTACTAATCAGTCAGAATATAATGCAGATCCATATCTCAGTATATAGATCCAGTCGGGTACCCAGGCACTACGGCCCACGTCGAGGCACAAGTCATCCCGGTCCTCAGGATTAAGACACACTCAATCCCAAAATATCCTTATCCAGTCCATCGCTTAGCAACTGGGACAATCGGTATGCTTTGATATATTCCAAACACTAGAATATATCAATCTCCATGTGTTACCAACAGAATATGAATCAAGAATCAAAAGAAACGGAGAAATCAAGAATTGAAATGAAATATGAACAAAGGAATAGGGATTGTATATTAGTGATCAAGAACAATAATCAAGAGAATGTAAATATGATAAATATTTGAATCAATATCACTATTCTGAAAGTAGAATAGAGGAAAAACTTGCCTTCTGCGCGACTTACTGCAATTGAATCACTTATGTCTATCACCTTGGACTATTACCGACTCACCTGGCCTGGCTGGCATAGCTTCTGTTGGCAAAATAGACTGGTTAAGTCACGTCGTACTTCATTTGCATCTTGAATCGACTTCAAACTGATCCTAACATCTACCCATGCGCTTATGATTGACTCATGTATTACATATAAGCAAGTAAGACTCGATTAACCACGTAATACACATAAGCACATAAGCATATAATCATTTTTATGGTTAAAATAATTTTTAAAACCAAAATCGACTCGCTGATTGCTCAACTGATCGTTATCTGACTCGTTTCCCATTTTTCCGGAATTTTTCGGACTCGTCTCGGCACGTAACTTGACTGATAATCAAACAAGTCACAAAATCAACTAACTTCTAAAAAAAATTAAGCTTTGATATTATTTTTAATGAAAAGGATTCATTTTTCTGAGGTAACAAGGCTTTCGTTTCACGCAAAACGGACTAACGGTTGAATTATTATTAAATAAATACTGATAATTCCATTTATTAATCATTATAAATAATTATTACTAATTTTTAAAACCCAAAAATAATTTTTAAATCATTATTTAAGAAAATCAGAATTAAAAATATTTTTCTATAATTTTTGAAATTAAATTGAATTTATAATGATTTATTGAAAATTATTTGATTAATTATCAAAATAATTAATCACTTTTAAATAATTAATAAGTAATAAATAAATAATAAATAATTAAGGAAATAATTTAATCTGATTTTTAGAAAATAATTCAGAATTATTTATAATATAAATTAATTAATTAAATAATAATTAATCAATTTACAAAATAAATCAAACTGATTTTTAAAATTAATAAAAATAAAATCAAAATCAAAATTTCAGAAACAGTTGTTAGAAATTGGTTTCTGACAAAAACAGATCAAAACCGGGTAATCTGAACGGGTCAAACGGGTTGGATTCCGGGTCACCAAGAAACACGCCGGAATTTTTTCCAGATTCCGGTGAGTTCCCGGAGTCCGGCCAAGCTTCGATCAGCCCCAAATCAACACCGTTTGGTGCTGTTTTGAGTGCTTTTCATTGCAAATCAGCACAGCAATCCAACCACGGCCAAAAACATCACAGAATAACTCCTGAATCAACTTCTCCGGCAAAATCGACATAAACTCCGGCCAAAAATCGAATTTGCAGAATCGTACATAAAATCAAACGTTATATAGTGCAAAATGAGTTAAGAACATATACAATCAAAGCCTAACATTACAAGAACCAAATATTCACAGAAATCATCGAGTTGTGTTTTGAAAATTCGACCTAAACCCTAGAATTCGTGAATCACTATCCAAGCATCGTTTGTTCAATTAAACACCATGAATCGACTGTAAATCATCTAACAAAGCTATATCAATCATCAAAACATCACAATAACCCAGAATCAAAAAGCCCTAATTCGAACATAAACCCTAAAAATCAAAAATAAAAAATGATGCAATAAAACGTGAAATTGATGCAAGAAACAGAAAGAACGGATCACAACCTTCGATTTGAGTACTTGAATCACACGATTTGATGCTGTAATCAGTGAGAAATCACGACTTGATTCTTCGACCCGAACCTGTTCTTCCCGACCCGATTTCAGAGAATTTTTGGTAATTTTGCATATTTTAATGATTAATTATAATTAATTAAATAAAAATTAGGCTATTTATAGTAGTAAAAATAATACTCCTAATTAAAATTAAGGGGCTAATTATACAATAAATAAAAATATTGGGCCCTAATTTTTATAATTTTTGAGTATTAAAATTTAATTTATAAATATTTTATATATCCAATATATATGCCAAAAATTCCCAAAAATTGTGAATAATGCAAAAATGCAAAGAAATAATATAAATGAAAGTCCTATAATTTTATAAAAATAAAAATGTGATTTTTGTGGGGTTTTTGATACCCAATGGGGCCCGAAAAAATCATTTTCGCAAAACGAGAAAATTTATAAATTATCTAGATGTTCAGAACAAGGCGATTGTAAAAGCCATTTGATGAAAAATAAGGCCCATTATTTTATTTGAAATACTGGCTTTAAAATCATCGTTTGGGTCATAAAATGTTTGAAATAAAACCTATAAATGCATAATAAAATATCTGAAAAATACCTTAAAATACAGAAATGACATGGAATACACGTATCACGTAACAGTTAGGGTTTATCAGATAATCACACATAAATGACACATTAATTCACATATTTTATTATAATCATGATATAATATAAACGTAAAATTCCAGTCGTTACATTTACATCCAATATTGGATTAAAAACACAAACAACACCACTTTATTTGGTTGAATTATTTAAGTACAACTTATAATACATATATTTGATTACACACAATTCTTGCTCTATGTTTTTTCTTTCCTCTGTATTTCTCACTATGAGCTACAACTCTCTCTTTATCTTTCTTACAACTGCTGTTTTATTTCTTTTCATTCAATTTTTTACAAGACTGCTGAGAAGTTCTATTTATAGAATTACAGAGGATTATGTCACTGCTTACATAGTTTAACTTGTTGATCTAGTCCATTACATAAGCTATATTTAATACTAGCCTCCCATATTAACTGATGTCCAGCAACTAAGTATATATTCCGGAATATAAGTATATATTCCGGAAGCTTTGACCTGCATGAAGCTTGTATAGGGTTCAGTGTGCATTCTTTATATGCCAGTTTTAATTTAACCCACTTTATTTCTAGAAATGACCATGTGTTGAATTTCAAACCAATACTTGTTGTCTTGCCCGCTTAAACTAATTTCAGCATACTCATTTAATAGGCACCTTTTATTCTGCATGTTTTCACTCCTTCATGATGCTGCCTATAATGCTAATACATCTCAACATATACCCAGTGCCTGCTCAACAGTAAAGTCAACTAGGCCGTGGCTTAGGGCCCCCATATATATACATAAATATTAATTATTTTTATAAGAAAATTATTTTAGGTAAAAAATATAAAATAGAAAAATTCTCCAAAAGAAATAATATCAAATTGGTATTAGAAAATATAACCTAGATTTACTTTTACCAAACTGAAAAAATAAATGACATTAATACTCTTGTGTTACATGTGCAATTTAGTTTTTCAAAACTATTACTTAACTGTTGTTACATTTGCGGGGGCTTATCAGTTTATCAAAAATGTGACCCTTTGAATCACGAATAAAAGCGATGACATATGGTGGAATTTATAATTGGTGGCTTTTAGCCGGTGGCTTTTGATAAGAAAAGCAACCGCCACTGTGTTGCGGTAGATTTTATGGTTTTAAGAATAGGCAGGAAAATTTCCGCCAAAATGAAGGCTTAAATTAGAAAATAAAAGTGACTGAGCGGTTGCTTTTAATTTATTTTAAAAAAAACTTTAACTGCCCCTGCAACGGTGTCGAATTATAAAAGCGACCACATGTTATGGAATTTTATAAAAATGACCGCTTGCGGTGGATTTTATAAAAATGAATTAAAACTAGTGTCTCGTCCTCTCCACTTCGTTTCTGTCCATACTTTCCTCTTCCTCCCATCTTCCCTTATTTTCTTCCTATTTCCTATCATATTTCTTCTCCTTCAAGCTCACACCAATTTCATGTCAAGTAAGTACCATTTCTAAACTACTCATACTTTAATTATCATGATTATTTTTTGTTGATTTCTCACAGACATGAAATATTAATTGATATAATTTAAATGAAATGTTAAATTTTAGTTGTTAATGTATATGATAGGATTTAATATTTTTTGTAGTGTTTAAGAAATTACTATAATTATTGTTCATTTGTTGTCACTAAATATCTTGTACACATAATAAATTTATTTAGGTCAGTTTTTGTTAATTAGAAAGTTATTAATTATATTATGTATGCACCTTGTAGATGACGTGGGATCGTAGTTGGATGAATCATTAATTTGATGTGCGTTGCAAATACGGATGATTTTATTAAATTTTCCGTTGCAAATACGGATGATTCAAGGGGGAGAATAAGATGTCTATGTAATAAATATGGAAATTACTACATAAAAAATCCCGATAATATGATGTTTTATTTATATCGACATGACATCATTCCCCCATATACAACATGGTATTTTCACGAGAAGAATGCTAGATCACGTGTTGACATTGGAATGAGTTCCACGAACGTTGATAATACGCGTGATGATTTTTATGATGCACGTGAAATGCTTGGAGATTTTTCTGAGGCAAATTATGATTTTGAGAATATGCATGAAGAACCGAATGCAATCGCAGAAAGTTTTTATAGGATGCTTGATAGTGCTTCTGAACCACTTTATCCAAATTGTACAAGTTTCATAACATTATCATTTGTGAGTAAGCTACTTAAGTTTAAACACATATATGGTTGTACTAATAAGAGATTCGATGAGCTACTTGAACTTATTGGATCAGTGTTGCCTAAAGATCACAAGTTGCCAATAAGATACTATGATGTGAAGAAGTTATTAAGTGGGTTAAGCATGAGATACGAACAAATTGATGCTTGCATGAATGATTGCATGTTATTTTACAAAGAAAATAGTGAGAAAACACGTTGTGACATATGTGATGAAGGTCGATACAAGATGCAAAAGGGTTCTATGAAAAACTTGATTCCGAAGAAGATTTTGTGATACTTTCCTCTTACATTGAGACTGTAACGCTTATTCATGTTCGAGAATACTGTGCCCCATGGTGAGCTCTCTATGTTGATGGGGCCGTTAATAATGAAGAATCAGGAGCCGGGATATAACTAATAACCCCCGAAGGGCACAAGTTGCGAAGTGCTATCCATTTTACCTTCAAAGCAACCAAGAATGATGCTGAATATGAGGCTCTCATTATAGGCCTCAAACTAGCTCTGGAGATGATGGTGGAGAATCTTAATGTTTACAGTGACTCAATGTTGGTCACTCACCTTATTGGTTGCGGATGGCAGGCCAGGGGACCCCGAACTGAACTCTATCTCGAATGTACACAAAGAATTATCAAGCTTTTTAACGAAGTGATAGTGGAGCACATCTCAAGAGACGAAAATACAGGGGCTGATGCGTTGGCCAAATTGGGCTCTCAACGAGAGGCCACCTTACTTGGAGTCATCCCTCTCGAAATTCGAAACATGCCTAGTGTTCCCGAAGAATTTACTTTTGAGATTGCTGCTTTGGGCATAACATGGATGACTCCAATTTGGGACTATGTCAAGAGATGCACTCTTCCCCAAGAAAAGAAGGAGGCTAGAAGGGTCAAGTATCAGGTGGCCCGTTATGTCATCTATGATGAGGTTCTTTATAGAAGGGTCCTCAACACACCACTACTGAGGTGTGTAGATGGGGAATAATGTAGTTACATCCTAAGGGAGGTGCATGAAGGCATATATGGAAATCACTCAGGGGTTAGCTTGCTAGCCCAAAAGGTCCTCAGACAGGGTTATTATTGGCCTACTCTTAAAAAAGATGCTTTTGAATTTTCCAGGGCATGTGATAAGTGCCAAAAGTATGCCAACTTCAGCAACATTCCAGCCACTCATCTCACTTCTCTTATGAGTCCTTGGCCCTTTGCTATGTGGGGGATAGATCTTATTGGGGAGCTGCCCAAAGCAAAAGGAGGAGTTAAGTATGCAGTTGTCGTAGTGGATTACTATACCAAGTGGGTAGAGGCTGAGCCCCTTTTCACTATCACCGTGAAGAAACTCAAGGAATTTGTCTACAGGGCCATTGTATGCATGTACGGGATCCCTTATCAACTTATTTCAAATAACAGGAAGCAATTTGACAGCAAGGAGATGCAGGAATTCTACGAGGCATTGGGTATCAAAAAAGGTTTTTCTGCTATTAGTCATCCTCAGACTAATGGGCAGACGGAGGCTATCAACAAAATTATCAAACATACTTTGAAGGCTAAACTCGAAGAAAGCAAATGAAATTGGCCTGAGGAGTTACCAAAAGTGTTATGGTCTTACAACACTACCCCAAGAAGTACAACTGGAGAGACCCCATTCTCTCAATCCTATGTGTGTGAGGCCATTGTCCTCGTGGAAGTTGGGTCAAGCTCATTTAGAAGAGATCACTATGACCCCAAAGCTAATGAGGTTAATCACAGGCTCTATCTCGATATGATTAAAAAAACAAGAGAAGACTCCCAAACGAGGCTAGCAGCCTATTAACAGTGAACTGCGAGGCACTATAATGGGAGAGTGAAGACCCGCCCCCTTCGGGTGGGAGATCTAGTCTTGAGAAGGGTGATGCCAAACACCAATGTCCCGGGTCATGGGTTTTAAGAGAAAATTGGGAAGGTCCTTATAAGGTGAAATCCGTACTTTGGGAGGGCACTTATCATTTGACAGACATGAATGACATGCTTGTTCCACGAGCATGGAATACGAAACATCTCAGGAAATATTACCAGTAGTGGGAATTCACCAATTGGTAGTCTTATTTATTTATACACTTAGTATAAATAAAATAACATCCTCAGTTTAGGGGGTAATGGTTATATAAACGCCTCCCCTAATAGATGTAATGATATTGGGCTTCGTCCCTAAATATCTATGCATCATTTATTCTTCAAATTTTTAACTTTTACTGTTAAAGATGTTTTACTTATATTCAAGCATTCGAAGCACTTTCAGGACTAGGCCAACATGTCAGTGTGAGGCAAAAGAATCTAGGATAAAGCTTTTGGAAGCCCCCAAGAGGTCTCTTCTGCGATCCAGGATTCTCGTCCATAAGTCTACCTAATGCTAACTCATGAAGTGACAACTAAGATAAAGCCACACATGGAAAATAATTACATGATGTCTCTCGTATCTATTTTAAGCCTCTTGGAAAGAGCTAACAAATATTGAGAAGATTTAAAGATAAAATCTAAATGTGCCGCGTATGCCAATAATTCGATGAAAGGCCTACACGCTTGCATCGTGGAACGCAAGACTGGTGGAAAACAATCACATTGCCAAAATTATCATCTCATCACATGAACAACAAAGTGATCACAAAATATTTTGCAATTTTATTATGAAAACTATATGAAGATGCATAAAAAAGCAAGCCAATAAAGCCAATAAAACCCAAGTCCTAATGCTCAATGCCCAAGTATCAAGTCTATTCATAGGCACATGATTCAAGAAAGATTCTAGATTAATTAGATGTCTTAGTAGTTGTTTATTTGTTTTGTCCTAGGAGGGAAATTAATGCTTTTTCCTTAGCTTTGCAGTAGAAGGACAGTGGTCTATGGTCTTTGTAACAACCTATATTATAAGAGAGGATTTATCCTTGTAAAATGATCCATCTAAGGAATGAATGAAAGAGCTCCACGTTAAACCATATAGTGTTAGAGTTACAATTGATTTCATGGTATTAGAGCTATGAATTACATCATATAGCTGGTTTGCTCATTCTTTATCACTTTATCTACATCTTTTATTGTCGAAATGGTAAAAAATGATAATATTGTTTATGCTAGAACATCTATTGATGTCTCGAGCACTTTGTATCTTCACCCTTCTGATGGTAACAACTTCATGACTATTGACAAGCTTCAAGGCTCGTCTAATTATAGATCTTTGACTGTCTTCAAAACGGAAGCCTGGGATGCCTGGGATACAACTGATGAAGTGAAGAGGGATGCCTGGGATGCATGGAATAACATGATCATCTCTTGGATTCTAGGGTCGGTTTTGAATTTCATCAAAAAATCTATTATGTTTGTAAGCAGTGCTCATCATATATGGAAGCATCTTGAGCAACGTTTTTCTCTCACCAATGGATCTCAGAAATACAAATAAGGAGTTGTATGAAATCAAACAACAAAGAAAGCCAGTTATCGAATACTACATTTATATGAGGTCACTTTGGGGGGAGCTGAAGTCATTGGTCATCCTTCTTACTATTACTGTAACAACTGCAGAAATTACAACTCTAATTATTCTTGCTCAATAAAGAGAAGAGAAAAATTTGTTCCAATTCTTGAATGGATTGGATGACATATATGCTGCTCAGAGAAGCCAAATGCTTATGATGGTTTCTCTTCCCTTGGTCGAGAGTAAATAGTTTCTGAGTTACATGTCATTGATGGTGCGGAGCTACTAATGATTTATAGTAAAGAAGGAGCCACACATGACAATAAATTGATATTTACATAAATTTTTCATACCGAATTACCAACCATCTCGGTAGAAAAGAGCCCGACATCATATCTTTGTTATCAACTCATATGTTTAGACAAAAATGTATTGCCATTAAAATAACTTTCAAGTACATGGCAGAAGTATTTCAGTAGAACAAAACACATACAAGAATAGACGAAGTCAAATTTTATCTACTACAAAACCATTCTTTTACACAAAAGTTCTAAACAAAAAAACTTAGATGATATGCTTCTACTATAGATCACATAACATACAAAAATCATTAACAACACTAGAATTAGATCTATTATGCTTCTGCTTCCATAGTAGAACACAAAATACTTGCACAAAGGACATGAAATTCCGAAAATATACTACTAGAATCATAACAGTACAAAACATTTTGTAAGGGGGAGACGAATAAAGCAAAAGAGATGTGTGAATAAATAGAAAAAAAGAATAATCAGCTGAAGATTCAGTTCAATCCAAATTGGACAAAACACATTATACATTTGACTTCAAACACAAGAAAAAGAAAAAAAACTGGTGTATCCAAATGCATACAAGTTCCACCCGTATATGTAAATAAAATACCAAAAATCTATTCTATTTAATTTATAAATTTTTGTTTCGACGGCTTTACCATACACGACCCTTAAATTCTCAAGTAATTGGATTGCTAAAAATTGGAAAACTCACGCCCTCGACTGTCAATATCTTACGACTTTTTTCTCAGTTAACCTTTAGTGTGGTTTTGGTATGTATCCATCAATAGAAAAAATATGTGTAGCAGCAGACAGTGCTAAACGAAGTTCATCAAATTTGGGACTCGCAATGACTTGACAACCCAGTCGAGATCTGCTTCGTATTAAACCCAACTCAATCTTTTTTAGTAAAGTATAAGTATGTTGCATTATAAACTAAATGTATTTAGGAAAGAAACCTACGTTTCTGTGAGGCCAAAAGTAAGGTATAACATGTCATTTTTCTCGTCATTCAGATCCTCTAATTTATGTAATACTCTATATCATAAGAAAAATTCACTAAAAATTTAGTTTTATTAAAATAGATGCATGAAGTCATATTGCTAGTGAGTAGTGACCAACGTAGAAAATTGTTGTGCAGTTATCCAAGCATAGGGAGAAATAGACCATCACAATTACATGATAAGTGGAACAAGCAAGCGATTCTTCAAAAGCCCCTATATTAAGAATCAAGTTTAACTATCTTTTACATATAGAGAAAGAATACCAAAATTGAACAAAACCTAATTACATATTTCACATTGTGTAATAGGATTAAGTGCACCAAAAACAGTTCTAGATTCCAGAGTATTAGATGTTACTAGGGCATGTATTAGAGCAAAAAAAGCTTCATTAAATTAAAGACCTTACATAGGTATCTTGATGTTTAAAAACAATATGTATATTACTTTTATGACAAAAAACATAACAATTAAGTCAGAGATCATTTTTGCATCAATACACGGCCAGATAAAAAATATTTATCCAAGTGCTTACCTTCAAGTTCTATGTCATTTTCATGGGCAGCTTCCAACATAGACATGCCAACAGGGACCTTGATGGCCTTCTCCTCTCCTCCATCACCAACAAATGTCAGAGAAATTCTGCAGAATCGCATAACAAGAAAAAAATCATATATATTAACACAACTGCAGGATTTTTTGTGTATTATGAACTTCATGATTCTCAATTTGGTTCTAAATTTAAATTAAACAAGTATTGATATGTACAAAAAGCTATGAGCCTTTCAAAAAGTGTGAAAAATTCAGTAAAAGTTACAAAACATCAGGAGGTGAATCAATATTCGGATGTACAAGCTATTTTCACCATTATTCAGTTCCATCTCAATCTAGAAGATAACTAAAGCAATAAAGTGAAACTACCGCTTCTCTCTTTACTTCCATAACTCTAAAATTTCTTATCTATTTTAATTAGAAAAACATAAACTAGCTTCTATGAATTGAAATTAGACTATGCTAATATAATTTTTCAATAGAATCAATCACTAAAAAAATAAAAACTAGCGTCTATGAATTATAAATTTGAAGCATAATTATTTTCTCCTATAGAATTCATATTTACAAACACCAATACACATAATTAAAAGTCAGATCTAATTCATATGCGTAAAAATCACATATGATTCTACTATATATAAAATCACATAAATACAAGTATTCTTTTAAAGTAGAATCAAACAATATAAACACATAGATTATGAATGTAATGTAGAATCAAAATTTTAAATATAACATATTTTTAATCCACTGTAGAACCAATATTTCTATGTGTAAATATAGAACACAAATCGATATGCGTTTGAATTGTGGTCAATTTTGTATAATTTTTACCGTGGAAGCAAAAACAAGCACATAGTTCAAAAACTATAAAAATCACATTCTACTCTCTGAACCTCAAATATAGTATAAAACATTAAAAAAAAACAACTTACCTATTCGATTAAACATCATTTAAAGATGAATTTCTTCCTGGAATCAACCTGAAAAAAATGAATTAAATATTAGAAACATATATATTTTATCTCGAAAACCTTAAAAATACGAATTAATGACTAATACTCCCTCCGTCCCATCCATTTGTATACAAATGGTTTGAACACGGAGGACAAGAAACATAATAAAATAATGTTAGTTTTGTTAAGATAGTGGGATGAAAGAGAAAGAAAAAGTATAATTTAGTCAGAAAAAGTATAAAGTTGGTTAAAGTGGTGGGACCATTTAATATTTAATGAATAAAGTGAGTTTAGTGGGAGAAAGTAGTGAGTGTAGTTGAATTTTATATTATAAATTTTTTACTATTTTTGGTAAGTTTGAAATGTATAGAATTGAATGGGACATTCAAAAAAGGAAAGTGTATAGAAATGAATGAGACAGAGGGACTAACAACTTTTTATGAACCCCTTTTTGCTGAAATCTTCGACTATCAAACTCAAATCGTCCATTTCTTACTACCCTCAAATCTTCGATTCCTCCCCACTCTTGTTCTCAATATCTCATTGACTGGGTGTATAGTTTGTGTACTATATGTATAGTTTTGGAGTATGTATCTGTTGCTGTTATACAATATATTGGGGATATATTTTTTTTATTTTAATTAGGCTTAAAAATTCTAACATTTAGAATAATGCCACTGCATTATATTTAATCTAGGCTGTTTAGAACGTTGATAGCTGTGATTGTGGTTCTCTCTAGATCTCTATCTAATTAGTTCTCTCTTAATTGATACTCTAATTATAATACCCTTTTCCATTTATGAAAAGAAAGAGGTCACAGAATGTGACGTGAATCCTTGTCTCTTCTTTCAAGCTTAGGGGAAGGGTGTATCGTGTATTCAACAGATTTCTGAAGAATTGATAATAATTTATGGATTTTATAAGATTTTAGTTGATTTTAAATGTTGGCGGATTTTGATGGTAAAAAATCTTTCAGAGTCTTTATGATTTTATGAATTTTTTTAGAAATATTTCAAAATCTCATATAGGATTTCAAAAAATTAAAAATGTACTACCAAATCCATCAAAATTCATATATTTTTCAAATAAAACAAAATTCATGAATTTTTGAATACCATTATTTCAGTGGAATTTTTAAAAGATTTTGATAGATTTTTCAAAATTTAAATTAAATACACTTAGATTTTAATGAATTTTTAATAATCCAAATTGAATAGATTTTGAAAGATTTTTCAAAATCTGAATTGAATACGCATATAATTTTGTGCTTAAAAATCCTTTAAAATTTTGATCGAATACACCCAGTCTATTACCATTGCTGCAAGCTGAGAACAGGTATATTTCTTCATCATGATTTATGTTGGTAAATATTTTATTTATATTGTTGAATTATTTCATTTTATGTTGTATTTCTGATATCTATGGTCTATTCTCCGCTTGGAATGTTCTCTTTTATTTTTGCTAAATCTGTTTAGAATGTTCTAGTTCATAATTGAATTCATAGTTGTATATATATTCAATTGATAAAAAAATACTGGATTGTCAACTGTGGATGTATGTTGTTTAAATGCTGTGCTAGTGGCTATTACCAGGCGAACACTGGTTTTTTTAATTATTGGTACCTGTTTGTATCTCCAGAATTATGTCGAGAATTGCCAAACCAAGGCGATCTGAGAGTGGAACAGCTGCAATTGATAGAATCAGCAGCTTACCTGGAAACGTAATTGACAACATCCTAGAACGCTTGCCCATTCATGATGCAGCAAGTACAAGTGTTCTTTCTAAAACGTGGAGGGATTTATGGGATTTGTACCCCAATCTGGTTTTTGATTGGGTTTTTTTCTCAAGGATTGTTGCCAACAATGATACACTAGATGAAGAAAATTTAATATCGGAAGTTACAGGAACTATAAATGAGATCCTTTTAGGTAACCCTGGCCCCATTTTGAAGTTCCATCTTTCGGTTCGAGAAGATCTGCCTCTTCATGAAACTCCAAATATGGATTTATGGATTAAAAACATATCAAATAATAGGGTTAGGCAGTTGAAGCTTATAATTGGACCACTAACAGCCTACAAAATACCCTCTTATTTGTTTTCCTGTTCAGAGTTAACTCATTTGAGCCTCACTAATTGTTTACTCAATCCACCGCTTAGATTTGGAGGCTTTTGTAATTTGATTGATGTTACACTTGAGAATGTCATCATTACTGGCGACATGTCATTTGGGACCCAACTCAAGGAATTGAAGTTGAGATTTTGCTGCGGGATAGAACATTTAGAATCCCAATTTAAACAAAATCACCACCTCATCACCTTTCTTATCCACAAAAGTGGAGAAATTGATCTTAAATGGTTTGAATGCACCAAAAAGTTGCCAACTCTTGGTCTCTTGTCGGAAAAAGGGGCAGATTCTAGAAAGAGTTATATCAATCTAGAAAAGCTACTTGGAAACATGATTGAAATACGTACTATCCACTTCAATGGCTCTTTTCTCAAGGTAAATTGAAACTCCTATACGAATTGAAGTAGTTAATTTTCTTTGACTAATTTGATTATTAATGCTTACAAATACTCTTGGTGCCAAGTGTTTCTCACTTTTTTTTCGGTCAATATACATGCACACATGTGTATAATAGTTATTGGAGTCAAGTGCAGCTGTTTCGAAGAGACTTATAACAACAACCAGAAAGTTGTCCCTTTACAAAGTTGAATTTTATGATTTGGTTCAGATCCGACATGTTCTTTTCTTGATGAGAAGTTTCCCCAAACTGCAACGTCTTGAAATAATTGTGGTAAGAACTATTAATTTAATCCGAAGCAAGTTAGATGTTCATTTGTCCTTCTCTAATTTTAATTTTTTTGAGTTTTTTATATCTCAAAATATTTTGTCAATTTTTATTGGTCTGGTCATGACAGACTTGTATATTCTAGGATTGCTTCATCACGATCTTATGCAATTAGATGATATTTGAACAATGAAACTTCTTATGCTCGGAGATTTATTCTAAATATTGATATTGCATAATATGCTCATGTTTTATGTATCAGACAATAAGATCAGAAGCTAACTAGATTTATAAATGTTTCACGTTTATGAAAACCATCCTCATATATTTACCTTTGTACGTATTTAAATGGCAAACCAAAGGGCAACCATGGAATGGACTTGGTAGGAAGCAGGGAACCTATGGTATCATCTGTTCTGCAATATTTACAATCACCGAACCTCGTCAACGTGATTTTTGACCAACTTCAAACCGTGAAGATACATAGGATGGCCGGTTCAAGGGCTGAGCTTCATTTCATAAAGTTTTTGCTTGCATTTTCTCCAAGGCTTAAGTGGATTGAACTTCTCAACACCATGACTGATGATCCTAAAGAAGAATCGAGAATTTCAAAAGAGTTGATGAGTTTCCCTAGAACATCCAAAGTTGCACGGATAATATGGCCGTGAACTACTAGTTGCCTAGATGGTTTGGACTTTGAAAACTATTTTGTAGTGGAGTGCACCTTGTGTTAGAAAGATGTTGAAACTTATCTAAACTTCGCATAATGGTGTTATTTTGTAGAGCAATCCTGTAGTTGGCTCCCGTATTTGGTTTGTGGTATAACTTGTAACGTTTTCGAACTTAGCAAATTTGTTGTTATTATTATACAATTAGACCATGATTTTATGAGTTAAAAGTTAAACTATTAATTTGTGTTGCATGTTGGCTTCAAGAAATCACATTGAGAAAATAATCACTTCTGCTATATATATATATATATGTTTCTACTTTATATTATAAATATTAATAACAATAACACCGAAAACTGTAAGCAAAGTTCAGGTTTCAACCCTCACAGCTGGTTTCTGAGGGGAAATAATTTAACAATTTTCTGGGGAAAGCTGATAAACTTTTTACTTGCAATGATTTTTTAAGCTTGACAGATTGGAAAACATGTTTATGTTGCTACTTTGAATTCACCAAAATAAGTAACATCTTACATGGTCAATTTTCTTAAGCTTCTTTTATCATCGATTAGGCATTGAAGACCTTAAAGAGTTTTAGTTGTTCTAAATTTTTTGGAGGAAAAAAGTTGATATTATGTTAAGATTGATATAATTTGTTTTAAAAAATTATGATATATCTTTTAAATTTAAATTCATGTATTCAAGATATAATAAATATTTTAACTTATTTTTAAAATTTTTGAATAATTTTTCATATACTCCTTGGGTCCTTAATTAATTGTCTAGTTCTGACTTTTGGGGTTCAATTGACTAAATTTTAAGTGAAATTTAGATATATATTATATAATTGAAAATATTATTAATGAATCACCCTATAAACATGTTTACATTGAAAATTGGTTCATAATATTAAATGTCTAGATTTTGTATTCTGTGTTGGTTAATATTTTATTTTAATATTTTTTATCCTTGGATTAGTTTGTCAATGAATGTACTTACTAGGTCCCCTGTACCACCAAGTAAACTAAGTTGTCTCTTGTGCTTGCAATTGAATCTATTAAATTAAATATATTAAAGGATGAATGTGCTTATAACTAGTAAAAACAAATTGGTGTTAGTTGTGTAATATTTTAATTAAAGGATGAATGTGCTTAAAGGATGTATGTGCTTATGGTAAAAAATGTTACAGAATTTTTTGTAGAAAAAGATGAAGGAGGAGGTTAAGGAAGGAAAGCTTAAAGTTGAAGGTACTAATGATGTGGTAACAATGGCGCTCGTAAGCCTGAGCACGGAGGCAGAGTACGTGGTCAGAGAATTCATGTGAAGCAGTCGGTTTATTTTGATCTTCCGAGGGAAAAAAGCGAGGACAGTGGAAAAAAGGGTACATGAGGCAATTCAAAAGTACATGGCAGAGGAGACTCCAAAAATTATTAAAGAGAGAGATGCATTTTGGGCTGCTGAATTTGAAAAATACAACACACATTCATCGAAAAATGGTGTACAACATGATGGTAGTCCGAAACCAAATTCCCAGCACGCAAGCTGTCACTCTAAGGGTGGGGTTGATGTGGATGTGGATGTGGATGTAGGTGTTCATAAAAATGTGACATTGATAGATAATTTGTTTGTGGATTTAGCGGTGGAGCTTGAGGATAATAAAAAGGTGGCGGGTGAGGATGGTAATGGAAGGGCTGTTGAGGAAATGAAAGTGGATTCTTCGGGTGGTTCTGTATGCCGATTGGCTGTTGGATCGTTGAGCAACATTGTTGCTTGTGCAACAATTGATGAAGTACGCGTTCCCGAAGGACATGAGAAGACTATCCATGGAGTAAGTCTTGGAGAAAAGAACGCAAGGGTGTCTATCACTAAAGTCATTCAAGGAGATGCTAAGATTTCCTTCCCTATCGGGGATGCAGTTTTGACTGTTCAAGAAGCCATGGGAACTTTTATTGCATGACCGAGAAACATGATAATTGCAGGAAACAATAGCAGTACTTCTCATGTTTTGGCCGCCAAGGTCAGAATGCTTTTTTAGTATGGTTAATATATGTACTATGTGTTTGTTTAGTCTGTTTTTTTAATTATTTTTATTTGCAATTATTTTAGAAAACCAAGAAATCCCGTGCTAAGAAAATGAAGAAGACGTATAAAGTAATTGAAGATGTTGAACAAGAGCTTGTTGTTCAAATTGGTCCGAATTATCCTTCTGCAATGAAACGTTTGTGGACATGGGCAAACGAAGCCTTGAGTGGTGGCCAAACAATTTCTTTTGAGCTAAGCAAAGAAGCATTTGGCTTTACAAAGAAGCAAATCATGTTCTTACTTGATATACATGTAGTGTGCTCTGGAGGTGAAATGGCCGGCTCTGTCATTTGCCTTTTTATTCAGTAAACTTTTCATTCAAAGTTTTTTTCCGGAGTATATAGCCTTGGAATAAATATGACAATTGTGGCGCCCTCCAAAACCGGGTCAGAAGTTTGGGGTCCACACACACACCTTAATTATAACCTGCTTATAACAATAATAAAGATAATAATAATATATGCAGTGACCCTACTTATCAACCACCACGGACCGCAACAGGTTAAAGTATGCACACAAGCCAACACACTAATATATTACAAACTGTTCAAATCCCAACTATTTCAAACTCACACTGAGTATCAAACATTATTACAAATTTTTACAAACTTAAATTATCCCAAAAGAAGCCTACTAGCTCAGCTTCCTCAACCTGAACCCCTAGCTCTCGCGCTGGACTGGGGATCCTCGCTACCAACTGGTTCCTTTTTAACTAGAAAGAATATAAACAACATCGCACAAATGAGCTAACTAGCTCAACAAGTCACAATGACAAAACTGAGAATAATGATCATCAGGTGACTATGATTATGATATCAAGTGAACATTTAGAATTGGATATTATACTTTTAATTTTAAAACCATGGTTAGGCTGCTGATCAGTCACGCACTAACCCCGAGCAAGGCACACAACATTGCTCTAACTACTGGATCCAAGGCACACATTGGCCTAACTTGACCATTATATGGTCTGACCACCAATCTGGTCCAGAATTTTATAAAAACAATCCAATTCTAACATAATAACAGAATATGCAATAATAAACAATAACCAGAATCATTAACAACAATGAGTGTTTAATAATGAAAGGGTTTCAATCTTTGTAAGGATCAATAAAGTAGTTTAAAAGCTTGAATGCTGTGTAATGAAAGAATTGGATAACAAAAGAATCAATATTTCAGGGTTTCAAAGATTTGGGCTCTCAAAGCATAGGATACAATGGTTGAATGTACAAGTAATTCAGTTCCGTGTTTGGGATTTTGTTTGCATGTATTTATGGAATAGTATTGTATACTTGAGGTTCGAGTTTGGGTTTACAATAATCAATGGCTTAGAAAGAATATGGTTCATGGCTCAAGAACAATAATTGAAATCAGGGTTTAGGTTTCCGTGCTTCAAAGCACTTACAATGTCAACAAGACTATCAAGAATTACAATATCTCGAGAAAGTTCAGAACACTTGTCTAGTATTAGCTTACTACTCTGCACTCACTTCCAATCACAACCGTCTTACTCTTCAACTATCTGTTTTCCTTTCCTACGTCTTGCCTTTTCTGCTCACATATCATAAGCATCTATCAATCATCAACTCACAAGATTCTATTCAACACACACTTCTATCTACCTTTCGTTTTACCCAAATCCGATTAACGGATTGAAATCTATGCAATAACCAAGTAAATATCGAATATATAGACCGATAGTCAAACAACAAGTCACGTATAACACATAATACATCACGTAATCAATGGTATATCATTTATAAAGAAGTCTCGGGTCATAAATAGACTTTCTGATATTTAAAGTGATTTCTAAAACATTTTTCAGAATTAAAACGAGTCGCTGGATCAATTTCGGGTTAATAAACAGGGTTCGGTTGGCCAATTCTGGCTCCGAAACAATTTTAGAATAATTATCGAGCCTTGAAAATAATTTAGAATAATATTTTAAAGCTCGAAACTATTTTTCTAAATTTTTAAATCATTTTTAAATATTTAAATCTAATTAAATAATTAATTAAAAATTAATTAATAATTAATTAAATCAATTAATCAATTAATTTTCGAATTAATTGACCAATTAATTAACTAAAAATTAACTGAAATTAATTAACTAATTAATTTAGATTTATTTGTGATTTAAAAATAATTTTTGGAATTAAAATAATAATTTTTAGAATTTTCAGAAATTAAAAACGAATTTTTATAATAAAAATAAATGGGAAATATAATTTTTAAACATTTTTAAAACAGGAATCCTATTTTTGTAAAGTCTGGAAATGACAGGGACCAAACTGCATCGTCCCCAAAACTTCAGGGACCAAACTGCAATTTTTACAGGGGATCGCCGGAAAACACAGAGGTGGCCGGAGAACACGTTCCCGGCGTCCTCACCCCACCAACACCTCCAGATCACATCTACATAACACCACGAACACAACCATGCAATCAAAACAACCTAACAATCCCTGAGTTGGCCGGAATTTGGCCGTGAAATTTTCCAGTTTCCGGCGAACATCGGAAAACTTCAAAACACAACTCCCTTCTCTACAGACCTCCTTGGTTCATGAAACTTATACGACTGGATTGCTAATTTCACAGAGAACACAACCCACTATATCACAACATCAATCTATCACAGAATAAGAAACCCCCAAATTTCAATTAAGAACATTCATACGGGTTATAAACCCTAATTTTAAAATTCGAAAATTAAACTCAAATTTGAACATGTTAGTGAACTCCAAATCAGACGTATGACATATGAAAATCATCAGGAAAACAAGCTCTACAACATGCAATCATCAAATCATACAAACAATCATCCGAACAAAAATTCATATTTTTAATAAAATAAATTCGAAAATAAATAAATTTTTAGAAATTCAACCTTTGATTCTGCAGTGAAACAAAGCTTAGAATCTGATAGTACTCCTTGAGACCTTCAAATCGGTTACTCCAACTTTTCAAACGGATTTCACTAACGCCTTGAATTTGTGGTTTGATTCTCAGAAATGTTTATGAATATATGATTTTTCTCTGTAAAATTATATATTTATCTGTCTGCAAATGATTTTGATACGAAATAAAATACGGTAAAATGCTATTTATAATTACGGAAAATTAGTATCCCGTTGGATCATTCCGGATATAAAATGGTACGTTTATTTATAAAAACTGATCCAAACGGTATCGGTTTTCGGGATAATTATCCAAATCAGTACAACTTGTACTGCGGTCTTGGTCTCAGCACCCAGTTACACGTACTACGAAGTGATAATTGGGATAGTTTAATAAAAAGCTCCCGTTTATCGAAAATACGGGTTTTATTAATTTACCGAAATGAATATTGTATCAAAAATATTGTGCCGGGACCCGCGCAGGACAAACCGTACGCCGGATCGAAAAAGTCGAAACATGGAAAATGCTCGGAATATTACAATTAGGTTAGGAAGGAGTTCTCGGAAGAGTTTCGGGTTCCAAAAACGTAAAAACGATTGACGTCGGTTGGTTCCCGTTTTTATAAAATAAATTTTAATTACCCGGAAAAAGATTTTAAAAATTTCATATGATTCTTATAAATCTATAAATCAACATTAAAATAATTAGGAAGATATGACAATTATCTATATTTTATTTTGGACATATAAAAATTAAAATACTCAATTAATATTATTTTTGAATATTCAAGTACATATATCACTTAACAATTAACTCACAGAATAGATAATGAACACACATATTAATTATTTCATAGTAAAAATAATTACACGTTATATCCCGGATATTACATCCTTCCCCCCTTAAAAGGATTCTGTCCTCAGAATCTCCTAAGAAAACAAATGAGCATACTTTTCTCTCATATCACTTTTTAATTCCCAGCTTGACTCTTCAACCTTTGGGTTTCTCCACAATACTCTTACTAACTTTATCACTTTATTCCTCAATATTTTCTCTCTTTCCTCTAAAATCTCTATTGGATTCTCTATATATGATAAATCTGCCTGATGTTCTATTGGCTCATATTCTATTACATGCCTGGAGTCTGGATTATATTTCTTGAGCATCGATACATGAAAAACATTGTGAATGTGCTCCATGTGCGGAGGTAACGCCAATTTGTAAGCGACTTTGCCAACGCTCTTTAGGATCTCAAAAGGTCCGACATATCTTGGGCTTAGCTTCCCTTTCTTCCCAAACCTCGTTAGTCCTTTCCAGGGTGATACTTTCAATAATACCAAGCTTCCTTCTTCAAATTCCATGTGTTTCCTTGACTGGTCTGCATATCTCCTCTGACGATTTTGTGCGGCTATTAATCTTTTCTGGATAAGTTCAACAACTTCCTTTGTCTGCTGTACCAATTCAGGTCCGAGTATTTTGCGTTCTCCTACTTCGTCCCAATATAATGGAGATCTACATTTGCGTCCATAAAGGGCTTCATAAGGTGGCATCCCAATGCTGGCGTGATAACTGTTGTTATAAGCAAATTCTACCAGGGGTAAATGCTCGTCCCAACTTTCTTTGAAATCAATAGCACAAACACGTAGAATGTCTTCGATTGTCTGAATTGTTCTTTCACTTTGGTCGTCCGTCTGCGGGTGATAGGCCATACTCATATTCAATTTTGTTCCCAAACATTCTTGAAAACTCTTCCAAAATCTTGAATTAAACCTTGGATCTCGATCAGATACGATAGACACTGGAACTCCATGACGAACTATAATTTCTTTTAGGTACATATGGACTAACTTGTCGAGCGAAAATCTTTCATTTATAGGCAAAAAATGAGCTGACTTGGTAAGTCTATCCACTATAACCCAAATGGCATCATGATTAGCCCTTGTCCTTGGTAATCCAACTATGAAATCCATGGTAATATGTTCCCACTTCCATTCTGGAATCTCCAATGGCTGTAGCAATCCGCTTGGTCTCTGATGTTCTGCTTTAACTCTCTGACAGGTACAACATTTGCTAACCCATTCCGCAATTTCCCTCTTCATATTTGGCCACCAATAATTTTTCTTTAAATCTCTGTACATTTTGGTACTCCCTGGATGGATGGAATATCTTGAACTATGTGCTTCTTGTAAAATTTCATTTTTCAGCTCCGTCACTGGTAGAATCCAAACTCTTGAAGAAAACCTAAGAATACCTTGATCATCTTGTTGCGTGCATAATTCCTCACCTACCAAACTATTTATATCTTGATCCATTACCTCTTTCTGGCATTTCTTTATTTTCTCCAATAACTCCGGGTGGAAAATCATACTGTACACTTTTGCTTCCTCAGGCTTGCAAATTGTAACCTCCAATTCTAATTTCTGAAATTCTTCATATATTTCTTCAGGTACAGATAACACATTTAACCTTTCCTTCCGACTTAACGCATCTGCTACAACGTTCGCCTTACCGGGATGATAATTAATCGAGCAATCATAATCCTTAATCAATTCTAACCATCTCCTTTGCCTCATATTAAGTTCCTTCTGGGTAAATATATATTTCAAACTTTTGTGATCCGTGAAAATCTCACACTTTTCTCCATACAAATAATGTCTCCAAATCTTCAAAGCAAAAACTATATCTGCTAGCTCCAAGTCGTGAGTAGGATATTTCTGTTCATGTGGTTTCAATTATCTTGACGCATAAGCAATCACCTTGTCGTGCTGCATAAGAACACATCCTAGTCCTTTATGAGAAGCATCGCTATAAATTACGAAATTCCCTTGATCGTCTGGAAGTGACAAAACAGGTGCCGTGATTAATCTCTGCTTCAATTCTTGAAAACTTTCTTCGCACTTGTCGTTCCATATAAACTTTTCATTCTTTCGTGTAAGCTTTGTTAATGATGTGGCAATCCTTGAGAAATTCTGAACAAATCGACGATAATATCCCGCCAATCCTAGGAAACTTCTTACCTCAGTGGGTGTTCTCGGTCTCTCCCAATTCGTAATTGCTTCGATCTTTGCCGGGTCCACTTTGATCCCTTCGTTACTGACTATGTGTCCTAAGAACTGAACTTCCTGTAGCCAAAACTCATACTTTGACAGTTTAGCATATAACTTCTTCTTCCTTAAAATCTCCAAAGCCGTTCTCACATGTTCCGCATGATCCTCTTTCGTCTTGGAATAGATTAAAATATCGTCTATAAACACAATAACAAACTTATCCAAATACTCTTTGAAAATTCTATTCATCAGGTCCATAAACGCTGTTGGGGCGTTGGTCAATCCAAAAGACATCACTAGAAATTCATAATGCCCATACCTTGTTCTGAAAGCTGTCTTTGGTATATCTTCTGGCTTGATCTTTAGTTGATGATATCCCGATCTTAAATCAATTTTGGAGAAATACTTGGCTCCCTTCAATTGGTCAAACAGATCATCGATTCTGGGTAACGGATACTTGTTCTTGATTGTCAGCTTGTTGAGCTCCCTATAGTCAATGCACAGTCTCATACTTCCATCTTTCTTCTTGACAAATAATACAGGGGCTCCCCACGGGGATACGCTGGGTCTAATTACTCCTTTCTCTAACAATTCTTGCAATTGCCTTGCTAGCTCTTTCATCTCAACAGGCGCCATTCTGTACGGGGCTTTGGACACTGGTTCTGTTCCAGGTTCTAAGTCGATCGCAAATTCAATTTCTCTATCTGGAGGAAGTCCTGGTAACTCGTCGGGAAATACATCTGGAAATTCATTCACTACTGGAATATCTTCAAGTTTTGCTGGCTCCTGACTTCTCTCGATTACATATGCTACGAAATGCTCACATCCTTGTCGTAATAACTTCATGGCTTGAATCATTGTTAAGAACTTCTTTACTTGTTTCTGACCTTTGAACGCTACTATTCTTTCGTCTGGCGTTTTCACCATTACTTTCTTATTTCGATAATCTATCTGAGGATCATGCTTAGATAACCAATCCATCCCTAATATCACATCAAATTCTCTTAACTTAAATGGTATCAAATCTACGCAAAACTTACTACCAGAAATCTCAATCTCACAATTTCCACAAACTTGGTTTACAGTTACACGTTCTTGATTTGCTAATTTCACAGTCATTATTTCATTTAAGCACTCAACTAGACAATTTAATTTACTAACAAAATCTTGTGAAACAAACGATCGAGTTGCTCCCGAGTCTATTAACACTTTGGCACATAAAGAATTCACATTAAGCGTACCTGCCACGACATCCGTATCCTGGATCGCATCATTCACCGACATGTCAAAAGCTCTAGCCCTTGGAGTCTCATTCACTGTTGGGGTAGATCCCATAATTCTCAATGTATTACTAACTGGGGCTGGTGTCTTGCAATCCCTGGCCATATGTCCTGGCTTCCCACATTTAAAGCATGTAAATCCAATGACTAGAACCTTCACTGCTGGATTTCAGATAGGCTGATCCTTATTTGCTGGCTGATTTCGGCATTCCCTTGAATAGTGCCCTTTCTGGTTGCATTTAAAACATACCACATTCAACTTGTTACAAACTCCTCCATGCTTCTTTCCACAAACTTGACAATCTGGAAAAGTTAATCTCAGCTGATTCGGCTGATTGACATTAGCTGGACGATTGCCTTGGCCTCCGTCTCCTGCATTTTGTCTCCTGAAATTAAAATTTCTCCCTGGCTGAAACTTGCCCTTCTTAAAATTTGGAAACTTCCCTGTTTGTGACTGACCCTCACTTCCCTCAACTTTCCTTTTCTTGCTTTCCTTATCTTTCTGGAACATCTCACTCTCTGTCTCTGCGATCATAGCTTTCTGTACAACCCCGGCATAAGTATCCAATTCAAAAATAGCTACCTTCCCTCTGATCCATGGCTTCAAGCCTTGCTGGAATCTCTTAGCTTTCTTTCTATCAGTATCAACATATGACGGCACATACCTTGACAATTCCTCAAACTTCCCCTCATAATCTGTTACCGACATATTCCCTTGTTTTAACTCTAAAACTTTAGCTCCATCTGATCTTGAACAAATTGAGGAAAATACTTTTCTAGAAATAATTCCTTGAACTTTTCCCAAGTAATAACATGCGTACCTTCCAATGTCTTCACCATCTCCCACCAATAGGTGGCTTCATTATTCAGTTAATAACTTGCAAACTCAACCTTCTGTTCTTCCTTTACTTTCACTAAGGCAAATGCCTTCTCTATTTCCTTTAACCAAACATTTGCTTCAATTGGCTCTAAGGAACCCTTGAATTCTGGTGGGTTTATTGCCTGAAATGTCTTGAAGGTTACCTGGGGATTGGTCTGTCTTTGTTGTTGTTATGCTAGGTGAACTGTTTGTTGGGCCAAGATTTGAAGAATCTGGGCTATTGCTGGGTCCATAGGTCTTGGGTTCACATTCGGGTTTGTATCATCTTGATTGTTGTTGTTGTTAGTTTCTTCATTTCGGGTGTTGGTGCGGGTATTTCTTTTAGGAGGCATTTTCTGTAAAGAATCAATCAACTTATTTAGCTTTTGAATCAATCTTTTACATAAAAGAATAGTTTTGTAAAATAGAAATATTTCTTTTTGAAAACAGTTGTGACTAAATAAATTGCATGCTTCTTTACAGAATATAAACAGTTATGGAAAACAGGGCACATGGTATCACAGGGTATAACTGGTGCAATAAATAAGGTAAGGTAAAACAGGTGCAATAAAATAAATGACAGTGCTGGAAAGGAAAAAGGTACTGATATATATATAGATCAAAAGTTTTAGGGTAGTACAAGCGTAAAGACGCTTCGGAAGTAAAAGCAAAAAGGGTACAACAACCTACTCACTAGTCAGCATAGCTAGTCTATAAATACAACTCAAAAGTCTACTGATACACACTACACACTACTGTACATACTACATAACCATACCAACACTGCTCAGAATCTCCATCTCTGAATCTCTGGCTCATGACAAGTCTGGACCTCCAATCTCCTCAAGCTCTTCTAGAACCCATTTAGCCCACTCTACTAAGAAATCAGGGGTGATGTCCTCATGTGTAGCCTTAGCAATCCTCACTGCAGCTGTCCTACGAAACGCCTGGAGCCTCTCTCTAAGTCGCCTCTCACCACTCCCCATCTCTCTGGTACGCATAATATGTAGTAACTCCTGAATCTGACCCTAAAGGAATCGCTGCTCCATAAGGCAAGCCTCAAACTGATGATATGGGACAGGATAGGAAGAGAACTGGAAAGGTACTCCTGTGACTGAATGACCGGTAAAACCTGAATCAGCAGGTGGGGGTCCTCTGACAGGTGGCCTCACGCCTGGAGGTGGAATAGCCTGCAGTGGTACGGGCTGCAACACAGGTGGAGGTAGAATAGCCAATGCTGGTGGAACAACAGGACGTGGATCCGAAGACGGCACTCCAACTGAAGGCTCTGAGTGATCAGCGGATACGGGAATAAAAGAGTCGGCCATCTCTGCTATCTGAAATCATATCGCAATATAAGAATCTCGTTCCATAACGCAAACTATACTAATACCTGATATACCGAAGCACTCAACCTCTCAATGTTCTCTGATCCTATGCCTTACTTCTAATCTTAACCCTCTACCCATTCCCGTTAACCTAGGCTTGTGTTAGTGACTTATAACCTGTAGCTCTGATACCAAACCTGTGGCGCCCTCCAAACCCGGATCAGAAGTTTGGGGTCCACACACACACCTTAATTATAACCTGCTTATAACAATAATAAAGATAATAATAATATATGCAGTGACCCTACTTATCAACCACCACGGACCGCAACAGGTTAAAGTATGCATACAAGCCAACACACTAATATATTACAAATCGTTCAAATCCCAACTATTTCAAACTCACACTGAGTATCAAACATTATTACAAACTTTTACAAACTTAAATTATCCCAAAAGAAGCCTACTAGCTCAGCTTCCTCAACCTGAACCCCTAACTCTCGCGCTGGACTGGGGATCCTCGCTACCAACTGGTTCCTTTTTAACTGGAAAGAATATAAACAACATCGCACAAATGAGCTAACTAGCTCAGCAAGTCACAATGACAAAACTGAGAATAATGATCATCAGGTGACTATGATTATGATATCAAGTGAACATTTGATTATGATTTAGAATTGGATATTATACTTTTAATTTAAAAACCAAGGTTAGGCTGCTGATCAGTCACGCACTAACCCCGAGCAAGGTACACAACATTGCTCTAACTACTGGATCCAAGGCACACATTGGCCTAACTTGACCATTATATGGTCTGACCATGAATCTGGTCCACAATTTTATAAAAACAATCCAATTCTAACATAATAACAGAATATGCAATAATAAACAATAACCAGAATCATTAACAACAATGAGTGTTTAACAATGAAAGGGTTTCAATCTTTGTAAGGATCAATAAAGTAGTTTAAAAGCTTGAATGCTGGGTAATGAAAGAATTGGATAACAAAAGAATCAATATTTCAGGGTTTCAAAGATTTGGGCTCTCAAAGCATAGGATACAATGGTTGAATGTACAAGTAATTCAGTTCCGTGTTTGGGATTTTGTTTGCATGTATTTATGGAATAGTATTGTATACTTGAGGTTCGAGTTTGGGTTTACAATAATCAATGGCTTAGAAAGAATATGGTTCATGGCTCAAGAACAATAATTGAAATCAGGGTTTAGGTTTTCGTGCTTCAAAGCACTTGCAATGTCAACAAGACTATCAAGAATTACAATATCTCGAGAAAGTTCAGAACACTTGCCGGGTATTAGCTTACTACTCTGCACTCACTTCCAATCACAACCGTCTTACTCTTCAACTATCTGTTTTCCTTTCCTACGTCTTGCCTTTTCTTCTCACATATCATAAGCATCTATCAATCATCAACTCACAAGATTCTGTTCAACACACACTTCTATCTACCTTTCATTTTACCCAAATCCGATTAACGGATTGAAATCTATGCAATAACCAAGTAAATATCGAATATATAGACCGATAGTCAAACAACAAGTCACGTATAACACATAATACATCACGTAATCAATGGTATATCATTTATAAAGAAGTCTCGGGTCATAAATAGGCTTTCTGGTATTTAAAGTGATTTTTAAAACATTTTTCGGAATTAAAACGAGTCGCTGGATCAATTTCGGGTTAATAAACAGGGTTCGGTTGGCCAATTCTGGCTCCGAAACAATTTTAGAATAATTATCGAGCCTTGAAAATAATTTAGAATAATATTTTAAAGCTCGAAACTATTTTTCTAAATTTTTAAATCATTTTTAAATATTTAAATCTAATTAAATAATTAATTAAAAATCAATTAATAATTAATTAAATCAATTAATCAATTAATTTTCGAATTAAGTGACTAATTAATCAATTAAAAATTAACTGAAATTAATTAACTAATTAATTTAGATTTATTTGTGAATTAAAAATAATTTTTGGAATTAAAATAATAATTTTTAGAATTTTCAGAAATTAAAAACGAATTTTTATAATAAAAATAAATGGGAAATATAATTTTTAAACATTTTTAAAACAGGAATCCTATTTTTGCAAAGTCTGGAAATTACAGGGACCAAACTGCATCGTCCCCAAAACTTCAGGGACCAAACTGCAATTTTTACAGGGGATCGCCGGAAAACACAGAGGTGGCCGGAGAACACGTTCCCGGCGTCCTCACCCCACCAACACCTCCAGATCACATCTACATAACACCAGGAACACAACCATGCAATCAAAACAACCTAACAATCCCTGAGTTGGCCGGAATTTGGCCGTGAAATTTTCCAGTTTCCGGCGAACATCGGAAAACTTCAAAACACAACTCCCTTCTCTACAGACCTCGTTGGTTCATGAAACTTATACGACTAGATTGCTAATTTTACAGAGAACACAACCCACTATATCACAACATCAATCTATCACAGAATAAGAAACCCCCAAATTTCAATTAAGAACATTCATACGGGTTATAAACCCTAATTTTAAAATTCGAAAATCAAACTCAAATTTGAACATGTTATTGAACTCCAAATCAGACGTATGACATATGAAAATCATCAGGAAAACAAGCTCTACAACATGCAATCATCAAATCATACAAACAATCATCCGAACAAAAATTCATATTTTTAATAAAATAAATTCGAAAATAAATAAATTTTTAGAAATTCAACCTTTGATTCTGCAGTGAAACAAAGCTTAGAATCTGATAGTACTCCTTGAGACCTTCAAATCGGTTACTCCAACTTTTCAAACGGATTTCACTAACGCCTTGAATTTGTGGTTTGATTCTCAGAAAGGTTTATGAATATATGATTTTTCTCTGTAAAATTATATATTTATCTGTCTGCAAATGATTTTGATACGAAATAAAATACGGTAAAAGGCTATTTATAATTACGGAAAATTAGTATCCCGTTGGATCATTCCGGATATAAAATGGTACGTTTATTTATAAAAACTGATCCAAACGGTATCAGTTTTCGGGATAATTATCCAAATCAGTACAACTTGTACTGCGGTCTTGGTCTCAGCACCCAGTTACACGTACTACGAAGTGATAATTGGGATAGTTTAATAAAAAGCTCCCGTTTATCGAAAATACGGGTTTTATTAATTTACCGAAACGAATATTGTATCGAAAATGTTGTGCCGGGACCCGCGCAGGACAAACCGTACGCTAGATCGAAAAAGTCAAAACATGGAAAATGCTCAGAATATTACAATTATGTTAGGAAGGAGTTCTCGGAAGAGTTTCGGGTTCCAAAAACGTAAAAACGATTGACGTCGGTTGGTTCCCGTTTTTATAAAATAAATTTTATTTACCCGGAAAAAGATTTTAAAAATTTCATATGATTCTTATAAATCTATAAATCAACATAATAATAATTAGGAAGATATGACAATTATCTATATTTTATTTTGGACATATAAAAATTAAAATACTCAATTAATATCATTTTTGAATATTCAAGTACATATATCACTTAACAATTAAGTCACAGAATAGATAATGAACACACATATTAATTATTTAATAGTAAAAATAATTACACGTTATATCCCGGATATTACAACAATCTTTACTAAGGACTGCTTAATTTAATTTGTAGCTTCTTGAATGAATATGTGAAGAAGCATAAGATGGTCAACATGATTAGCTTTGTAGATCCGGGCACAATTGGTGCCATTGGATGTGGCAGTGCAGTGCAGAGGTCGCGTGAATTGTGTACAAGATTTAAAGATTCTAGGAAAGCGTAGCATTTTCTCCTGCCGTACAATGATGTGTAAGTATTTTTACTATCCCAGGCTATTAAGCTGTTAAGCCTTGCCAGTTTTTTATTAATTTTTTTCAAGAATTTAGCTTTTATTTTTAAGGAATGGGTTCAATTGTATAGTTAAACTCGATAATATTTGTAGTTAAAATTTATATTAATTGCATTGGTTCAGTATAAACGTAATCAAATGCCTTGACAGTTTTGAAGTTAATATAATAGTAATCAAATGCCTTACAGTATTTAATTGATTTTGTTACTAGATGTTAGGTTTGTTTCTAAGACGGGGGAAATTGTATAGTTCAACCTCATAATATTTGAAGTTCAAATTTGATGATAATTGTATAGGTTCAGTTTTAAAGTTGATTTATTTACCGGAATTTAAATTTTATTAGTATGAGCCTTCAATTTTTGATGTTATACCTGATCATGTTTATTACAGTAAATTACACTCTACTAAATCATTTTTCGCAAAATGAGAAAATTTATAAATTATCTAGATGTTCAGAACAAGGCGATTGTAAAAGCAATTTGATGAAAAATAAGGCCCATTATTTTATTTGAAATACTGGCTTTAAAATCATCGTTTGGGTAATAAAACGTTTGAAATAAAACCTATAAATGCATAATAAAATATCTGAAAAATACCTTAAAATACAGAAATGACATGGAATACACGTATCACGTAACAGTTAGGGTTTATCAGATAATCACACATAAATGACACATTAATTCACATATTTTATTATAATCATGATATAATATAAACGTAAAGTTCCCAGTCGTTACATCCTCCCCCCTTTAAAAGGATTCTGTCCTCAGAATCTTCTATGAAAACAAATGAGGGTATTTCTCTAATATTTCACTTTCGAGTTCCCAGGTTGATTCTTCAACCATAGGATTTCTCCACAACACTCGCACTAAATATACAGACTTATTTCTCAACACTTTCTCTCGCCGATCTAAAATTTTTACCGGCTGTTCTATAAAAGACAAATCAGGTTGGATTTCTATCGGCTCATACTCGATTACATGCCTAGAATCAGGATTATATCGCTTAAGCATGGACACGTGAAACACATTGTGAATATGCTGCATATGAGGCGGTAAAGCTAATTCGTATGCAACTTTTCCCACTTTCTTCAAAATTTCAAACGGTCCAACGTAACGTGGTTTCAATTTACCCTTATTTCTAAATCTGGTTAATCCTTTCCATGGCGATATTTTGAGTAGTACGTTTTCTCCTTCCTGATAGTCTATATCTTTCCTGGCTTGATCTGCATATTTGCGTTGCTTGTTTTGCGCTACATCGAGTCGTTTTTGAATGAGTTCAATCTTTTCTTTCATCTGTTGAATTAGTTCTGGACCCAAAATTTTGCATTCTCCAACTTCATCCCAATATACTGGTGATTCGCATTTTCTCCCGTATAATGCTTCATACGGTGGCATTCCAATGCTGGCGTGATAACTGTTATTATAAGAAAATTCCACTAGGGGTAGATGTTCATCCCAACTGCCTTCAAAATCGATCGCACAAACTCGTAGCATGTCTTCAATCGTTTGGATAGTTCTTTCACTTTGCCCATCGGTTTGCGGATGATAAGCGGTACTCATGTTCAATTTAGTTCCAAGACATTCTTGAAATTGTCTCCAAAATCTTGAGTTGAAATGAGGATCTCGATCAGACACGATAGATACTGGAACTCCATGTCGCATCACAATTTCTTTGAGATATATGTGTACTAGCTTGTCGAGTGAAAATCTTTCATTGATTGGTAGAAAATGTGCCGACTTCGTGAGTCTGTCAATGGTTACCCATATCGCATCATGATTTGCCTTTGTCCTTGGTAGTCCTACCACAAAATCCATCGCTAGATGTTCCCATTTCCATTCTGGAATGTCTAATGGTTGCAATAATCCACTCGGACGTTGATGTTCCGCTTTAACTCGCTGGCATGTGTAGCACTTACTTAACCATTCAGCTATTTCCTTCTTCATGTTCGGCCACCAGAAGTTTTCTTTCAGATCACGATACATTTTTGTACTTCCTGGATGAATGGAATACTTGGAATTATGCGCATCTCGCATTATTTCTTCTTTTAATTCTACTACGTTAGGGATCCAGATTCTCGACGTAAAGCGTAAAATTCCTTCATTATCTTTCTGAGTTGTGATTTCTTCTCCCGTCAGGTCATCATCTTGACTCATCACTTCATTTTGACAGCAGCGAATCTTTTCTAACAATTCCGGTTGGAAAGTCATATTGTAGATAGCTTCTGCAGATTCATTGGGAATACGAATCTCAATTTCCAATTTGTTGAATTCCTTGATTAAGTCTTCACACGAAGTTAACCGATTCAATCTTTCTTTCCTGCTCAGCGCATCTGCTACAACATTTGCTTTCCCTGGATGATAACTAATCATGACTTCGTAATCCTTTATCAATTCCAGCCATCAACGTTGTCGCATGTTCAACTCCTTTTGCGTAAAGATATACTTTAGACTTTTATGATCTGTGTAAATTTCACATTTTTCACCGTAGAGATAATGTCTCCAAAGCTTCAACGCAAATACGATGGCTGCCAATTCCAGATCATGAGTAGGATATTTTTGTTCATGAGGTTTAAGTTGTCTCAAAGCATATGCGATGACGTTACCGTGCTGCATCAGTACACATCCTAACCCGCGATACGAAGCATCGCTGAAAATGACAAAATTTCCTAGCTCGTCTGGCAATACAAGTACTGGTGCAGTTACTAACCGATTTTTCAGCTCTTGAAAACTTTCTTCACACTTATCACTCCATTCAAACTTTTCACTTTTTCGAGTTAACTTGGTCAGCGGCGTTGCTATTTTCGGAAAATCGTTGACAAACCTTCGATAATATCCTGCCAATCCCAAGAAACTTCGAACTTCTGTCGGCGTCCTTGGTCTTTCCCAATTTAACACAGCTTTAATCTTCGCTGGATCGACTTGGATGCCTTCTCTACTGATAATATGCCCTAGAAATTGTACTTCTCTTTACCAGAATTCACATTTCGAGAATTTTGCGTATAGTTGCTCTTTCCTCAGAATTTCCAAAGTTATTCTCAAGTGTTCTGCATGCTCTTCTTCTGACTTGGAGTAAATCAAGATGTCATCAATGAATATAATCACGAATTTATCCAAATATTTCTTGAATACTCTGTTCATCAAATCCATGAATGCTGCTGGCGCGTTTGTCAGACCGAATGCCATTACCAAAAACTCGTAATGCCCATATCTTGTACGAAACACAGTTTTTGGAATATCTTCAGCTTTAATCTTCAATTGATGATAGCCTGATCGCAAATCTATCTTTGAAAACCATGCTGCTCCTTTTAGCTGATCGTACAAATCGTCGATTCTCGGTAAGGGATACTTATTCTTTATAGTGAGTTTATTCAATTCCCTATAATCAATGCATAATCGCATGCTGCCGTCCTTCTTCTTCACAAATAACACCGGTGCACCCCATGGGGATACACTAGGTCGTACGATGCCTCAGTCTAGAAGATCTTGCAGTTGCGTTGACAATTCCTTCATTTCGACTAGAGCCATCCGATATGGAGCTTTCGAAACTGGTTCTGTACCTGGTGCTAGATCAATTGAGAACTCAATTTCTCGATCTGGTGGTAACCCTGGAAGCTCGTCTGGAAAGACGTCTGGAAATTCGCACACAATTGGAATGTCTTCTTTTCTAGGACTTCCTCTTTCGGTATCTAACACATAAACTATGTACGCCTCACATCCTTGTTAAAGCAATCGTTTAGTCTGCATCACAGTAAGAAATTTCTTCTGCTGTTTTTCGCCTTTGAATATTACTGTTGCAATCTCCGCAGTTCGCAATTTGACTCTCTTATTCGTGCAATCTATCTGAGCGTTATGACATGCTAACCAATCCATTCCCAAGATAATATCAAATTCTCCTAGCTTAAAAGGAATTAAATCTACCGAAAAATGATGTCCGGCTATTTCTATATCACACGCAGGACATACTCGATCTACCGGAACTTGGTCGTCATTCGCTAATTTTATAATTAATATTTCGCCCAACCATTCGATTTCACAATGTAACTTACCAAGAAATTCTTCAGAAACAAATGAACGAGTAGCTCCATAATCAATTAATACTTTTGAAATTACAGAATTCACCAAAAGTGTACCTGCAATAACACTCGGACTCTGCACCGCTTCTTTCATGGTCATGTTAAAAGTTCTTGCTTTGGGTTGATTAAGCGGCGGCAGAGGTAATGCTAACATTCTCGGAACACTGGCTGCCATAGCTGATACTTTGCAATTTCTGACGATATGCCCTTTCTTTCCACACTGGAAACAAGTCATCTCTGCTATTCTACCTGTTGGATATTCGTTAGAATAATGCCCTTTCTACTTACACCGATAACACGTTACATCCCTTTTGATACATACACCAGTATGCTTTCGATTACATGTCTTGCGGTACGGCACTGGAACTCTGACCATTCCCTGCTGACTGGAGGTTTGGAAATGATTACCTGCCTTCTGTGAACCTTGTCCAATCCTTTTAAAATTTAAATTTGCCCGGGCTTGGAATCCCGGCTTTCTGCTGGAGCGATCTTGGAAACTTCCCTGTCCCTGTCTTGCTGAGATCTTTCACTTTCCCCTTCTATAATCAAAGCTTTCTGAACTACGGCGGTATACGTCGTTAATTCGAAAACTGCAACTTGGCCACGAATCTATGGTCGTAATCCTTCTTGAAATCTTTGAACTAGTTTTTCTTCAGTGTCAACCTGTTCTGGAACAAACCTAGCCAACTCAGTAAATTTGGCTTCATATTCTGCCACGGACATATTTCCCTGCTTCAGTTCTAGAAACTTAATCTGCATTTGATTCTTCACATAGCGAGGAAAATGCTTTTCTAAAACAAACTCTTTAAACCTATCCCATGCAATAACGTCTTCACCCTCTAAGGCCTTTTTAGATTCCCACCAATAATTCGCCTCTCCTTTCAATAAGTAACTAGCAAAATCAGTCTTCTGGTCCTCACCTACCTTCACTAGTGCGAACGCTTTCTCTACTTCTTTTAACCAGGTGGTAGCTTTAATAGGATTAGTAGTCCCTTCAAACTCTAGAGGTTTAACTGACTGAAACTGCTTAATAGTAACAACAGGTAATACTGGTGGTAATTGAAGCTCAGGACGAGGTGGCTGTTGCAACATTTGTTGTTATATCTGCTGTTGCTGATGCTGCATCTACTGCTGCATCATTACCATCTGTTGTTGCATCAGATGGAACATTTGGTTCATGGTCTCATTAGTCTGATTTTCAGAATTGCTGTTAGAGGTCTCAGCCCTAGTCTTTCTTTTTGGTGCCATCTTTTTCTGATAATAAAACAGGTGATATTTATTTAACAGCTTAATAAACAATCGACAATATGTATGGAAAATAATTTATCCTGTATTCATAACATGGTTTATTTAAAGAAAACAGTTGCTGAGTGTACAGACTGGAAATCTAAATAGTTAAATAAAATAATTGTTTTATTTTATTTTATTTTTTTTTTCCAACAGGAATTATAATATGAAAAACTGTAAAGTGAAAGTAAATGCTATAAAACTGTAAAGACTGAAATTTAAATAAAAGAATTTGAAAAAGTTCATCTTATATATATGTGACACCAGCTTCAGGTGTAAATGCTTGATACAAAAAGTCTCGGGCTACTGGTCATCACTACGGCTACAAGTCACACTATCGCTACAAGTTAAATTACTACTACAAGTTAAACTACTGATACACACATACACACTACTCACTAGGTTATACTATGATGCCTCTATATACACATGCACTCTAGAGTCACCGTCTCAAACCTTCTCAGAACCCAGGCGGAATACGCCAAAGCTCCTCTCTAAGTGCCTGGACCACAGTCTGTGCCAAGCGAAAAACCCTGTAGAACTCTGCAAAAGAAGGAGGTCCATCATGAGTCAAATCATCCAGCTCCCAAGTAGCACTCATCAATACTGACTGTAATCGCTGTCTCATATACTAATCCGGTTGTAGGGCCGCTAACGGTCCTCTGTCCCTCTGATCAAACAGATGCATAATCTCCTGACACTGTGCCCGCCAATACTCCACATCATCCCTCATAACTCTATACTCATGGTATGGTACCATATGTGGCTGAGCAACCTGACCTACTGACTCCTGAGAAGGAACCCTCGGAATACCTGCACCCTGCTGGGGTAAACCTCACTGTAGATCCACATCATGCTCTCCCATCCCCTCTACTGGAATCATCTGAACTATGTTCGGCTCTGGGGCATGCACTGGTATAGGAGGTAACAATGGTGGTGGTGGTAACTCCTGCTCAATACCTAGTATAAACTGGTGCTCAATAGGTAAAGGAACCATCGGCTCGAAGAACTCAAATGGATCAAACATCTTTATGGGGTCATGCACTATCCCCTGTACTGGTGGTACCGGCTCCTGTGGCAATGGTGGTGGAGGTGGTAGAGGAGGAAACATATGCTCAGATACTGGAGGTATGGCTGGTGCTACTGGCCCAGTGACTGTCCTCTCGGAAGATGCAGAATAACCAGAAGATGCCATCTCATAATATACCAAAGAAAAGAAAAGGTCATTAACAATCCTAAGATTATTTCCCTATTCTAATCTGACCTAAATCCTAACACTATTCATCCTAATTTGACTATCCCTATCTTATGTGATCTCCTTATCCTATCTTAATCCTAATGTTCTTGTTTTCAGGGACCAAACCTACACCTCTGATGCCAAACCTGTAACGCCCTCCAGACCCGGGGTATAAGTCTGGGGGTTACTAGCTAATCACCAAACCTGTACAATTTGATTAACAATTAATAAAGAAATGAAATTAAACCCCTTTAACACTAACCAGGATCTTTTTAGGTTGAAGTATGAAAACAAAAACCACTAACTACTTTTATTACAAACCAACATTCAAAGTCTCACAAACTCTCTTTATTACAAACCATTGTCTAATTCATTTTAAGCTAAGTTCAACTTTTATTCAAACACACACACTTACTATCTATCAACACTCCACCTGCTCGGGCAACTCAAAGCTTTCTTCCTGGATTGGGATCAACACCTTGGGTATAAGAGGATCCCGAGGCTTGACTCGCTTCTTTACCACTCGAGTCCTGATTGGTTTCATATTCCTTCTTAACTGAAAACAATAAGGTGAATAACAACAAAAGGGGTGAGCCAAAAGTTGCTCAACAAGTCCACAAACATATAAACAGTGTTAAAGCATTTTAAATGAATCCGCCATCCCAGGTATATCTGCCAAGATATAACCTCACGAGAATAGAAAGAAGGTCATTACTGGCGAGTACAAATAAACTAAACTGGACACAAGTTCGCATCTATATTCTGCTGATCAGTCAGAATATAATGCAGATCCATATCTCAGTATATAGATCCAGTCGGGTACCCAGGCACTACGGCCCACGTCGAGGCACAAGTCATCCCGGTCCTCAGGATTAAGACACACTCAATCCCAAAATATCCTTATCCAGTCCATCGCTTAGCAACCGGGACAATCGGTATGCTTTGATATATTCCAAACACTAGAATATATCAATCTCCATGTGTTACCAACAGAATATGAATCAAGAATCAAAGGAAACGGAGAAATCAAGAATTGAAATGAAATATGAACAAAGGAATAGGGATTGTATATTAGTGATCAAGAACAATAATCAAGAGAATGTAAATATGATAAATATTTGAATCAATATCACTATTCCGAAAGTAGAATAAAGGAAAAACATGCCTTCTGCACGACTTACTGCAATTGAATCACTTATGTCTATCACCTTGGACTATTACCGACTCAACTGGCCTGGCTGGCTTAGCTTCTGTTGACAAAACAGACTGGTTAAGTCACGTCGTACTTCATTTGCATCTTGAATCGACTTCAAACTGATCCTAACATCTACCCATGCGCTTATGACTGACTCATGTATTACATATAAGTAAGTAAGACTCGATTAACCACGTAATACACATAAGCACATAAGCATATAATCATTTTTATGGTTAAAATAATTTTTAAAACCAAAAGCGACTCGCTGATTGCTCAACTGATCGTTATCTGACTCGTTTCCCATTTTTCCAGAATTTTTCGGACTCGTCTCGGCACGTAACTTGACTGATAATCAAACAAGTCACAAAATCAACTAACTTCTAAAAACAAATTAAGCTTTGATATTATTTTTAATGAAAATGATTCATTTTTCTGAGTTAACAGGCTTTCGTTTCACGCAAAACGGACTAACGGTTGAATTATTATTAATTAAATACTGATAATTCTATTTATTAATCATTATAAACAATTATTACTAATTTTTAAAACCCAAAAATAATTTTTAAATCATTATTTAAGAAAATCAGAATTAAAAATAATTTTTCTATAATTTTTGAAATTAAATTGAATTTATAATGATTTATTGAAAATTATTTGATTAATTATCAAAATAATTAATCACTTTTAAATAATTAATAAGTAATAAATAAATAATAAATAATTAAGAAATAATTCAATATGATTTTTAGAAAATAATTCAGAATTATTTATAATATAAATTAATTAATTAAATAATTAATTAATCAATTTACAAAATAAATAAAACTGATTTTTAAAATTAATAAAAATAAAAAAAAAATCAAAATTTCAGAAACAGTTGTCAGAAATTGGTTTCTGACAAAAACAGATCAAAACCGGGTAATCTGAACGGATCAAACGGGTTGGATTCCGGGTCACCAAGAACACGCCGGAATTTTTCCAGATTCCGGTGAGTTCCCGTAGTCCGGCCAAGCTCCGATCAGCCCCAAATCAACACCGTTTGGTGCTGTTTTTGAGTGCTTTTCATTGCAAATCAACACAGCAATCCAACCACGGCCAAAACATCACAGAATAACTCCTGAATCAACTTCTCCGGCAAAATCGACATAAACTCCGGCCAAAAATCGAATTTGCAGAATCGTACATAAAATCAAACGTTATATAGTGCAAAATGAAGCTAAGAACATATACAATCAAAGCCCTAACATTACAAGAACCAAATATTCACAGAAATCATCGAGTTGTGTTTTGAAAATTCGACCTAAACCCTAGAATTCGTGAATCACTATCCAAGCATCGTTTGTTCAATTAAACACCATGAATCGACTGTAAATCATCTAACAAAGCTATATCAATCATCAAAACATCACAATAACCCCAGAATCAAAAAGCCCTAATTCGAACATAAACCCTAAAAATCAAAAATCAAAAACGATGCAATAAAACGTGAAATTGATGCAGGAAACAGAAAGAACGGATCACAACCTTCGATTTGAGTACTTGAATCACACGATTTGATGCTGTAATCAGTGAGAAATCACGACTTGATTCTTCGACCCGAACCTGTTCTTCGCGACCCGATTTCAGAGAATTTTTGGTAATTTTGCAGATTTTAATGATTAATTATAATTAATTAAATAAAAATTAGGCTATTTATAGTAGTAAAAATAATACTCCTAATTAAAATTAAGGGGCTAATTATACATTAAATAAAAATATTGGGCCCTAATTTTTATAATTTTTGAGTATTAAAATTTAATTTATAAATATTTTATATATGCAATATATATGCCAAAAATTCCCAAAAATTGTGAATAATGCCAAAATGCAAAGAAATAATATAAATGAAAGTCCTATAATTTTATAAAAATAAAAATGTGATTTTTGTGGGGTTTTTGACACCCAATGGGGCCCGAAAAATTCATTTTTCGCAAAACCAGAAAATTTATAAATTATCTAGATGTTCAGAACAAGGCGATTGTAAAAGCCATTTGATGAAAAATAAGGCCCATTATTTTATTTGAAATACTGGCTTTAAAATCATCATTTGGGTCATAAAACGTTTGAAATAAAACCTATAAATGCATAATAAAATATCTGAAAATACCTTAAAATACAGAAATGACATGGAATACACGTATCACGTAACAGTTAGGGTTTATCAGATAAACACACATAAATGACACATTAATTCACATATTTTATTATAATCATGATATAATATAAACGTAAAGTTTCCAGTCGTTACATTTACATCCAATATTGGATTAAAAACACAAACAACACCACTTTATTTGGTTGAATTATTAAGTACAACTTATAATACATATATTTGATTACACACAATTCTTGCTCTATGTTTTTTCTTTCCTCTGTATTTCTCACTATGAGCTACAACTCTCTCTTTATCGTTCTTACAACTGTTGTTTTATTTCTTTTTCATTCAATTTTTTACAAGACTGCTGAGAAGTTCTATTTATAGAATTACAGAGGATGATGTCACTGCTTACATAGTTTAACTTGTTGATCTAGTCCATTACATAAGCTATATTTAATACTAGCCTACCATATTAATTGATGTCCAGCAACTAAGTATATATTCCGGAATATAAGTATATATTCCGGAAGCTTTGACCTGCATGAAGCTTGTATAGGGTTCAGTGTGCATTCTTTATATGCCATTTTAATTTATCCCACTTTATTTCTAGAAATGACCATGTTTTGAATTTCAAACCAATACTTGTTGTCTTGCGCGCTTAAACTAATTTCAGCATACTCATTTAATACGCACCTTTTATTCTGCATGTTTTCACTCCTTCATGTTGCTGCCTATAATGCTAATACATCTCAACATATACCCAGTGCCCGCTCAACAGTAAAGTCAACTAGGCCGTGGCTTTGGGCCCCCATATATATACATAAATATTAATTATTTTTATAAGAAAATTATTTTAGGTAAAAAATATAAAATAGAAAAATTCTCCAAAAGAAATAATATCAAATTGGTATTAGAAAATATAACCTAGATTTACTTTTACCAAACTGAAAAAATAAATGACATTAATACTCTTGTGTTACATGTGCAATTTAGTTTTTCAAAACTATTACTTAATTGTTGTTACATTTGCGGGGGCTTATCAGTTTATCAAAAAATGTGACCCTTTGAATCACGAATAAAAGCGATGACATATGGTGGAATTTATAATTGGTGGCTTTTAGCCGGTGGCTTTTGATAAGAAAAGCAACCGCCACTGTGTTGCGGTAGATTTTATGGTTTTAAGAATAGGCAGGAAAATTTCCGCCAAAATGAAGGCTTAAATTAGAAAATAAAAGTGACTGAGCGGTTGCTTTTAATTTATTTTAAAAAAAACTTTAACTGCCCCTGCAACGGTGTCGAATTTATAAAAGCGACCACATGTTATGGAATTTTATAAAAATGACCGCTTGCGGTGGATTTTATAAAAATGAATTAAAACTAGTGTCTCATCCTCTCCACTTCATTTCTGTCCATACTTTCCTCTTCCTCCCATCTTTCCTTATTTTCTTCCTATTTCCTATCATATTTCTTCTCCTTCAAGCTCATACCAATTTCATGTCAAGTAAGTACCATTTCTAAACTACTCATACTTTAATTATCATGATTATTTTTTGTTGATTTCTCACAGACATGAAATATTAATTGATATAATTTAAATGAAATGTTAAATTTTAGTTGTTAATGTATATGATAGGATTTAATATTTTTTGTAGTGTTTAAGAAATTACTATAATTATTGTTCATTTGTTGTCACTAAATATCTTGTACACATAATAAATTTATTTAGGTCAGTTTTTGTTAATTAGAAAGTTATTAATTATATTATGTATGCACCTTGTAGATGACGTGGGATCGTAGTTGGATGAATCATTAATTTGATGTGCGTTGCAAATACGGATGATTTCATTAAATTTTCCGTTGCAAATACGGATGATTCAAGGGGGAGAATAAGATGTCTATGTAATAAATATAGAAATTATTACATAAAAAATCCCGATAATATGATGTTACATTTATATCGACATGACATCATTCCCCCATATACAACATGGTATTTTCACGAGAAGAATGCTAGATCATGTGTTGACATTGGAATGAGTTCCACGAACGTTGATAATACGCGTGATGATTTTTATGATGCACGTGAAATGCTTGGAGATTTTTCCGAGGCAAATTATGATTTTGAGAATATGCATGAAGAACCGAATGCAATCGCAGAAAGTTTTTATAGGATGCTTGATAGTGCTTCTGAACCACTTTATCCAAATTGTACAAGTTTCATAACATTATCATTTGTGAGTAAGCTACTTAAGTTTAAACACATATATGGTTGTACTAATAAGAGATTCGATGAGCTACTTGAACTTATTGGATCAGTGTTGCCTGAAGATCACAAGTTGCGAATAAGATACTATGATGTGAAGAAGTTATTAAGTGGGTTAAGCATGAGATACGAACAAATTGATGCTTGCATGAATGATTGCATGTTATTTTACAAAGAAAATAGTGAGAAAACACGTTGTGACATATGTGATGAAGGTCGATACAAGATGCAGAAGGATTCTATGAAAAACTTGATTCCGAAGAAGATTTTGTGATACTTTCATCTTACATTGAGACTGTAACGCTTATTCATGTTCGAGAATACTGTGCCCCATGGTGAGCTCTCTATGTTGATGGGGCCGTTAATAATGAAGAATCAGGAGCTGGGATATAACTAATAACCCCCGAAGGGCACAAGTTGCGAAGTGCTATCCATTTTACCTTCAAAGCAACCAAGAATGATGCTGAATATGAGGCTCTCATTATAGGCCTCAAACTAGCTCTGGAGATGAGGGTGGAGAATCTTAATGTTTACAGTGACTCAATGTTGGTCACTCACCTTATTGGTTGCGGATGGCAGGCCAGGGGACCCCGAACTGAACTCTATCTCGAATGTACACAAAGAATCATCAAGCTTTTTAATGAAGTGAGAGTGGAGCACATCTCAAGAGACGAAAATACAGGGGCTGATGCGTTGGCCAAATTGGGCTCTCAATGAGAGGCCACCTTACTTGGAGTCATCCCTCTCGAAATTCAAAACATGCCTAGTGTTCCCGAAGAATTTACTTTTGAGATTGTTGCTTTGGGCATAACATGGATGACTCCAATTTGGGACTATGTCAAGAGATGCACTCTTCCCCAAGAAAAGAAGGAGGCTAGAAGGGTCAGGTATCAGGCGGCCCGTTATGTCATCTATGATGAGGTTCTTTACAGAAGGGTCTTCAACACACCACTACTGAGGTGTGTAGATGGGGAATAATGTAGTTACATCCTAAGGGAGGTGCATGAAGGCATATATGGAAATCACTCAGGGGTTAGCTTGCTAGCCCAAAAGGTCCTCAGACAGGGTTATTATTGGCCTACTCTTAAAAAAGATGCTTTTGAATTCTCCAGGGCATGTGATAAGGGCCAAAAGTATGCCAACTTCAGCAACATTCCAGCCACTCATCTCACTTCTCTTATGAGTCCTTGGCCCTTTGCTATGTGGGGGATAGATCTTATTGGGGAGCTGCCCAAAGCAAAAGGAGGAGTTAAGTATGCAGTTGTCGTAGTGGATTACTATACCAAGTGGGTAGAGGCTGAGCCCCTTTTCACTATCACCGTGAAGAAACTCAAGGAATTTGTCTACAGGGCCATTGTATGCATGTACGGGATCCCTTATCAACTTATTGTAGATAACAGGAAGCAATTTGACAGCAAGGAGATGTAGGAATTCTATGAGGCATTGGGTATCAAAAAAGGTTTTTCTGCTATTAGTCATCCTCAAACTAATGGGCAGACGGAGGCTATCAACAAAATTATCAAACATACTTTGAAGGCTAAACTCGAAGAAAGCAAATGAAATTGGCCTGAGGAGTTACCAAAAGTATTATGGTCTTACAACACTACCCCAAGAAGTACAACTGGAGAGACCCCATTCTCTCAATCCTATGGGTGTGAGGCCATTGTCCTCGTGGAAGTTGGGTCAAGCTCATTTAGAAGAGATCACTATGACCCCAAAGCTAATGAGGTTAATCACAGGCTCTATCTGGATATGATTAAAAAAACAAGAGAAGACTCCCAAACGAGGCTAGCAGCCTATTAACAGCGAACTGCGAGGCACTATAATGGGAGAGTGAAGACCCGCCCCCTTCGGGTGGGAGATCTAGTCTTGAGAAGGGTGATGCCAAACACTAATGTCCCGGGTCATGGGTTTTAAGAGAAAATTGGGAAGGTCCTTATAAGGTGAAATCCGTACTTTGGGAGGGCACTTATCATTTGACATACATGAATGACAAGCTTGTTCCACGAGCATGGAATACGAAACATCTCAGGAAATATTACCAGTAGTGGGAATTCACCAATTGGTAGTATTATTTATTTATACACTTAGTATAAATAAAATAACATCCTCAGTTTAGGGGGTAATGGTTATATAAACGCCTCCCCTAATAGATGTAATGATATTGGGCTTCGTCCCTAAATATCTATGCATCGTTTATTCTTCAATTTTTTAACTTTTACTGTTAAAGATGTTTTACTTGTATTCAAGCATTCGAAGCACTTTCAGGACTAGGTCAACATGTCAGTGTGATGCAAAAGAATCTAGGATAAAGCTTTTGGAAGCCCCCAAGAGGTCTCTTCTGCGATCCAGGATTCTCGTCCATAAGTCTACCTAATGCTAACTCATGAAGTGACAACTAATATAAAGCCACACATGGAAAATAATTACATGATGTCTCTCGTATCTATTTTAAGCCTCTTGGAAAGAGCTAACAAATATTGAGAAGATTTAAAGATAAAATCTAAATGTGCCGCGTATGCCAATAATTCGATGAAAGGCCTACACGCTTGCATCGTGGAACGCAAGACTGGTGGAAAACAATCACATTGCCAAAATTATCATCTCATCACATGAACAACAAAGTGATCACAAAATATTTTGCAATTTTATTGTGAAAACTATATGAAGATGCATAAAAAAGCAAGCCAATAAAGCCAATAAAGCCCAAGTCCTAATGCTCAATGCCCAAGTATCAATTCTATTCATAGGCACATGATTCAAGAAAGATTCTAGATTAATTAGCTGTCTTAGTAGTTGTTTATTTGTTTTGTCCTAGGAGGGAAATTAATGCTTTTTCCTTAGCTTTGCAGTAGAAGGACAGTGGTCTATGGTCTTTGTAACAACCTATATTATAAGAGAGGATTTATCCTTGTAAAATGATCCATCTAAGGAATGAATGAAAGAGCTCCACGTTAAACCATATAGTGTTAGAGTTACAATTGATTTCATGGTATTAGAGCTATGAATTACATCATATAGCTGGTTTGCTCATTCTTTATCACTTTATCTACATCTTTTATTGTCGAAATGGTAAAAAATGATAATGTTGTTTATGCTAGAACATCTATTGATGTCTCAAGCACTTTGTATCTTCACCCTTCTGATGGTAACAACTTCATGACTATTGACAAGCTTCAAGGCTTGTCTAATTATAGATCTTTGACTATCTTCAAAACGGAAGCCTGGGATGCCTGGGATACAACTGATGAAGTGAAGAGGGATGCCTGGGATGCATGGAATAACATGATCATCTCTTGGATTCTAGGGTCGATTTTGAATTTCAACAAAAAATCTATTATGTTTGTAAGCAGTGCTCATCATATATGGAAGCATCTTGAGCAACGTTTTTCTCTCACCAATGGATCTCAGAAATAAAAATAAAGAGTTGTATGAAACCAAACAACAAAGAAAGCCAGTTATCGAATACTACATTCATATGAGGTCACTTTGGGGGGAGCTGAAGTCATTGGACATCCTTCTTACTATTACTGCAACAACTGCAGAAATTACAACTCTAATTATTCTTGCTCAATAAAGAGAAGAGAAAAATTTGTTCCAATTCTTGAATGGATTGGATGACATATATGCTGCTCAGAGAAGCCAAATGCTTATGATGGTTTCTCTTCCCTTGGTCGAGAGTAAATAGTTTCCGAGTTACATGTCATTGATGGTGCGGAGCTACTAATGATTTATAGTAAAGAAGGAGCCACACATGACAATAAATCGATATTTACATAAATTTTTCATACCGGATTACCAACCATCTCGGTAGAAAAGAGCCCGACATCATGTCTTTGTTATCAACTCACATGTTTAGACAAAAATGTATTGCCATTAAAATAACTTTCAAATACATGGCAGAAGTATTTCAGTAGAACAAAACACATACAAGAATAAACGAAGTCAAATTTTATCTACTACAAAACCATTCTTTTACACAAAAGTTCTAAACAAAAAAACTTAGATGATATGCTTCTACTATAGATCACATAACATACAAAAATCATTAACAACACTAGAATTAGATCTATTATGCTTCTGCTTCCATAGTAGAACACAAAATACTTGCACAAAGGACATGAAATTCCGAAAATATACTACTAGAATCATAACAGTACAAAACATTTTGTAAGGGGGAGACGAATAAAGCAAAAGAGATGTGTGAATAAATAGAAAAAAAGAATAATCAGCTGAAGATTCAGTTCAAGCCAAATTGGACAAAACACATTATACATTTGACTTCAAACACAAGAAAAAGAAAAAAAACTGGTGTATCCAAATGCATACAAGTTCCACCAGTATATGTAAATAAAATACCAAAAATCTATTCTATTTAATTTATAAATTTTTGTTTCGACGGCTTTACCATACACGACCCTTAAATTCTCAAGTAATTGGATTGCTACAAAATTGGAAAACTCACGCCCTCGACTGTCAATATCTTACGACTTTTTTCTCAGTTAACCTTTAGTGTGGTTTTGGTATGTATCCATCAATAGAAAAAATATGTGTAGCAGCAGACAGTGCTAAACGAAGTTCATCAAGTTTGGGACTCGCAATGACTTGACAACCCAGTCGAGATCTGCTTCGTATTAAACCCAACTCAATCTTTTTTAGTAAAGTATAAGTATGTTGCATTATAAACCAAATGTATTTAGGAAAGAAACCTACATTTCTGTGAGGCCAAAAGTAAGGTATAACATGTCATTTTTCTCGTCATTCAGATCCTCTAATTTATGTAATACTCTATATCATAAGAAAAATTCACTAAAAATTTAGTTTTATTAAAATAGATGCATGAAGTCATATTGCTAGTGAGTAGTGACCAACGTAGAAAATTGTTGTGCAGTTATCCAAGCATGGGGAGAAATAGACCATCACAATTACATGATAAGTGGAACAAGCAAGCGATTCTTCAAAAGCCCCTATATTAAGAATCAAGTTTAACTATCTTTTACATATAGAGAAAGAATACCAAAATTGAACAAAACCTACTTACATATTTCACATTGTGTAATAGGATTAAGTGCACCAAAAACAGTTCTAGATTCCAGAGTACTAGATGTTACTAGGGCATGTATTAGAGCAAAAAAAGCTTCATTAAATTAAAGACCTTACATAGGTATCTTGATGTTTAAAAACAATATGCATATTACTTTTATGACAAAAAACATAACAATTAAGTCAGAGATCATTTTTGCATTAATACACGGCCAGATAAAAAATATTTATCCAAGTGCTTACCTTCAAGGTCTATGTCATTTTCATGGGCAGCTTCCAACATAGACATGCCAACAGGGACCTTGATGGCCTTCTCCTCTCCTCCATCACCAACAAATGTCAGAGAAATTCTGCAGAATCGCATAACAAGAAAAAAATCATATATATTAACACAACTGCAGGATTTTTTATGTATTATGATTCTACTATATATAAAATCACATAAATACAAGTATTCTTTTAAAGTAGAATCAAACAATATAAACACATAGATTATGAATGTAATGTAGAATCAAAATTTTAAATATAACATATTTTTAATCCACTGTAGAACCAATATTTCTATGTGTAAATATAGAACACAAATCGATATGCGTTTGAATTTTGGTCAATTTTGTATAATTTTTACCGTGGAAGCAAAAACAAGCACAAACATAGTTCAAAAACTATAAAAATCACATTCTACTCTCTGAACCTCAAATATAGTATAAAACATTAAAAAACAACTTACCTATTCGATTAAACATCATTTAAAGATGAATTTCTTCCTGGAATCAACCTGAAAAAAAAATGAATTAAATATTAGAAACATATATATTTTATCTCGAAAACCTTAAAAATACGAATTAATGACTAATACTCCCTCCGTCCCATCCATTTGTATACAAATGGTTTGGGCACGGAGGACAAAAAAAAATAATGTTAGTTTTGTTAAGATAGTGGGATGAAAGAGAAAGAAAAAGTATAATTTAGTCAGAAAAAGTATAAAGTTGGTTAAAGTGGTGGGACCATTTAATATTTAATGAATAAAGTGAGTTTAGTGGGAGAAAGTAGTGAGTGTAGTTGAATTTTATATTATAAAATTTTTACTATTTTTGGTAAGTTTGAAATGTATAGAATTGAATGGGACATTCAAAAAAGGAAAGTGTATAGAAATGAATGGGACAGAGGGACTAACAACTTTTTATGAACCCCTTTTTGCTGAAATCTTCGATATCAAACTCAAATCGTCCATTTCTTACTACCCTCAAATCTTCGATTCCTCCCCACTCTTGTTCTTAATATCTCATTGACTGGGTGTATAGTTTGTGTACTATATGTATAGTTTTGGAGTATGTATCTGTTGCTGTTATAAAATATATTGGGGATATATTTTTTTTATTTTAATTAGGCTTAAAAATTCTAACATTTAGAATAATGCCACTCCATTATATTTAATCTAGGCTGTTTAGAACGTTGAGAGCTGTGATTGTGGTTGTCTGTAGATCTCTATCTAATTAGTTCTCTCTTAATTGATACTCTAATTATAATACCCTTTTCCATTTATGAAAAGAATGAGGTCACAGAATGTGACGTGAATCCTTGTCTCTCCTTTCAAGCTTAGGGGAAGGGTGTATCGTGTATTCAACCGATTTCTGAAGAATTGATAATAATTTATGGATTTTATAAGATTTTAGTTGATTTTAAATGTTGGCGGATTTTGATGGTAAAAAATCTTTCAGAATCTTTATGATTTTATGAATTTTTTTAGAAATATTTCAAAATCTCATATAGGATTTCAAAAAATTAAAAATGTACTACCAAATCCATCAAAATTCATATATTTTTCAAATAAAACAAAATTGATGAATTTTTGAATACCATTATTTCAGTGGAATTTTTAAAAGATTTTAATAGATTTTTCAAAATTTAAATTAAATATACTTAGATTTTAATGAATTTTTAATAATCCAAATTGAATAGATTTTGAAAGATTTTTCAAAATCTGAATTGAATACGCATATAATTTTGTGCTTAAAAATCCTTTAAAATTTTGATCGAATACACCCAGTCTATTACCATTGCTGCAAGCTGAGAACAGGTATATTTCTTCATCATGATTTATGTTGGTAAATATTTTATTTATATTGTTGAATTATTTCATTTTATGTTGTATTTCTGATATCTATGGTCTATTCTCGGCTTGGAATGTTCTCTTTTATTTTTGCTAAATCTGTTTAGAATGTTCTAGTTCATAATTGAATTCATAGTTGTATATATATTCAATTGATAAAAAAAATACTGGATTGTCAACTGTGGATGTATGTTGTTTAAATGCTGTGCTAGTGGCTATTACCAGGCGAACACTGGTTTTTTTAATTATTGGTACCTGTTTGTATCTCCAGAATTATGTCGAGAATTGCCAAACCAAGGCGATCTGAGAGTGGAACAGCTGCAATTGATAGAATCAGCAGCTTACCTGGAAACGTAATTGACAACATCCTAGAACGCTTGCCCATTCATGATGCAGCAAGTACAAGTGTTCTTTCTAAAACGTGGAGGGATTTATGGGATTTGTACCCCAATCTGGTTTTTGATTGGGTTTTTTTCTCACGGATTGTTGCCAACAATGATACACTAGATGAAGAAAATTTAATATCGGAAGTTACAGGAACTATAAATGAGATCCTTTTAGGTAACCCTGGCCCCATTTTGAAGTTCCATCTTTCGGTTCCAGAAGATCTGCCTCTTCATGAAACTCCAAATATGGATTTATGGATTAAAAACATATCAAATAATAGGGTTAGGCAGTTGAAGCTTATAATTGGACCACTAACAGCCTACAAAATACCCTCTTATTTGTTTTCCTGTTCAGAGTTAACTCATTTGAGCCTCACTAATTGTTTACTCAATCCACCGCTTAGATTTGGAGGCTTTTGTAATTTGATTGATGTTACACTTGAGAATGTCATCATTACTGGCGACATGTCATTTGGGACCCAACTCAAGGAATTGAAGTTGAGATTTTGCTCCGGGATAGAACATTTAGAATCCCAATTTAAACAAAATCACCACCTCATCACCTTTCTTTTCCACAAAAGTGGAGAAATTGATCTTAAATGGTTTGAATGCACCAAAAAGTTGCGAACTCTTGGTCTCTTGTCGGAAAAAGGGGCAGATTCTAGAAAGAGTTATATCAATCTAGAAAAGCTACTTGAAAACATGATTGAAATACGTACTATCCACTTCAATGGCTCTTTTCTCAAGGTAAATTGAAACTCCTATACGAATTGAAGTAGTTAATTTTCTTTGACTAATTTGATTATTAATGCTTACAAATACTCTTGGTGCCAAGTGTTTCTCACTTTTTTTTCCGTCAATATACATGCACACATGTGTATAATAGTTATTGGAGTCAAGTGCAGCTGTTTCGAAGAGACTTATAACAACAACCAGAAAGTTGTCCCTTTACAAAGTTGAATTTTATGATTTGGTTCAGATCCGACATGTTCTTTTCTTGATGAGAAGTTTCCCCAAGCTGCAACGTCTTGAAATAATTGTGGTAAGAACTATTAATTTAATCCGAAGCAAGTTAGATGTTCATTTGTCCTTCTCTAATTTTAATTTTTTTGAGTTTTTTATATCTCAAAATATTTTGTCATTTTTTATTGGTCTGGTCATGACAGACTTGTATATTCTAGGATTGCTTCATCAGGATCTTATGCAATTAGATGATATTTGAACAATGAAACTTCTTATGCTCGGAGATTTATTATAAATATTGATATTGCATAATATGCTCATGTTTTATGTATCAGACAATAAGATCAGAAGCTAACTAGATTTATAAATGTTTCATGTTTATGAAAACCATCCTCATATATTTACCTTTGTACGTATTTAAAGGGCAAACCAAAGGGCAACCATGGAATGGACTTGGTAGGAAGCAGGGAACCTATGGTATCATCTGTTCTGCAATATTTACAATCACCGAACCTCGTCAACGTGATTTTTGACCAACTTCAAACCGTGAAGATACATAGGATGGCGGGTTCAAGGGCTGAGCTTCATTTCATAAAGTTTTTGCTTGCATTTTCTCCAAGGCTTAGGTGGATTGAACTTCTCAACACCATGACTGATGATCCTAAAGAAGAATCGAGAATTTCAAAAGAGTTGATGAGTTTCCCTAGAACATCCAAAGTTGCACGGATAATATGGCCGTGAACTACTAGTTGCCTAGATGGTTTGGACTTTCGCATAATGGTGTTATTTTGTAGAGCAATCCTGTAGTTGGCTCCCGTATTTGGTTTGTGGTATAATTACTTGTAACGTTTTCGAACTTAGCAAATTTGTTGTTGTTATTATTATACAATTAGACCATGATTTTATGAGTTAAAAGTTAAACTATTAATTTGTGTTGCATGTTGGCTTCAAGAAATCACATTCAGAAAATAATCACTTCTACTATATATATATGTTTCTACTTTATATTATAAATATTAATAACAATAACACCGAAAACTTTAAGCAAAGTTCAGGTTTCAACCCTCACAGCTGGTTTCTGAGGGGAACTAATTTAACAAGTTTCTCGGGAAAGCTGATAAACTTTTTACTTGCATTGATTTTTTAAGCTTGACAGATAGGAAAACATGTTTATGTTGCTACTTTGAATTCACCAAAATAAGTAACATCTTACATGGTCAATTTTCTTAAGCTTCTTTTATCATGGATTAGGCATTGAAGACCTTAAAGAGTTTTAGTTGTTCTAAATTTTTTGGAGGAAAAAAGTTGATATTATGTTAAGATTGATATAATTTGTTTTAAAAAATTATGATATATCTTTTAAATTTAAATTCATGTATTCAAGATATAATAAATATTTTAACTTATTTTTAAAATTTTTGAATAATTTTTCATATACCCCTTGGGTCCTTAATTAATTGTCTAGTTCTGACTTTTGGGGTTCAATTGACTAAATTTTAAGTGAAATTTAGATATATATTATATAATTGAAAATATTATTAATGAATCACCCTATAAACATGTTTACATTGAAAATTGGTTCATAATATTAAATGTCTAGATTTTGTATTCTGTGTTGGTTAATATTTTATTTTAATATTTTTTATCCTTGGATTAGTTTGTCAATGAATGTACTTACTAGATCCCCTGTACCACCAAGTAAACTAAGTTGTCTCTTGTGCTTGCAATTGAATCTATTAAATTAAATATATTAAAGGATGAATGTGCTTATAACTAGTAAAAACAAATTGGTGTTAGTTGTGTAATATTTTAATTAAAGGATGAATGTGCTTAAAGGATGTATGTGCTTATGGTAAAAAATGTTACTGAATTTTTTGTAGAAAAAGATGAAGGAGGAGGTTAAGGAAGGAAAGCTTAAAGTTGAAGGTACTAATGATGTGTTAACAATGGCGCTCGTAAGCCTGAGCACGGAGGCAGAGTACGTGGTCAGAGAATTCATGTGAAGCAGTCGGTTTATTTTGATCTTCCGAGGGAAAAAAGCGAGGACAGTGGAAGAAAGGGTACATGAGGCAATTCAAAAGTACATGGCAGAGGAGACTCCAAAAATTATTAAAGAGAGAGATGCATTTTGGGCTGCTGAATTTGAAAAATACAACACACATTTATTGAAAAATGGTGTACAACATGATGGTAGTCCGAAACCAAATTCCCAGCACGCAAGCTGTCACTCTAAGGGTGGGGTTGATGTGGATGTGGATGTGGATGTAGGTGTTCATAAAAATGTGACATTGATAGATAATTTGTTTGTGGATTTAGCGGTGGAGCTTGAGGATAATAAAAAGGTGGCGGGTGAGGATGATAATGGAAGGGCTGTTGAGGAAATGAAAGTGGATTCTTCGGGTGGTTCTGTATGCCGATTGGCTGTTGGATCGTTGAGCAACATTGTTGCTTGTGCAACAATTGATGAAGTACGCGTTCCCGAAGGACATGAGAAGACTATCCATGGAGTAAGTCTTGGAGAAAAGAACGCAAGGGTGTCTATCACTAAAGTCATTCAAGGAGATGCTAAGATTTCCTTCCCTATCGGGGATGAAATTTTGACTGTTCAAGAAGCCATGGGAAGTTTTATTGCATAACCGAGAAACATGATAATTGCAGGAAACAATAGCAGTACTTCTTATGTTTTGGCCACCACGGTCAGAATGCTTTTTTAGTATGGTTAATATATGTACTATGTGTTTGTTTAGTCTATTTTTTAATTATTTTTATTTGCAATTATTTTAGAAAACCAAGAAATCCCGTGCTAAGAAAATGAAGAAGACGTATAAAGTAATTGAAGATCTTGAACCAGAGCTTGTTGTTCAAATTGGTCCGAATTATCCTTCTACAATGAAACGTTTATGGACATGGGCAAACGAAGCCTTGAGTGGTGGCCAAACAATTTCTTTTGAGCTAAGCAAAGAAGCATTTGGCTTTACAAAGAAGCAAATCATGTTCTTATCTGATATACATGTAGTGTGCTCTGGAGGTGAAATGGCCGGCTCTGTCATTTGCCTTTTTATTCAGTAAACGTTTCATTCAAAGTTTTTTTTCGGAGTATATAGCCTTGGAATAAATATGACAATCTTTACTAAGGACTGCTTAATTTAATTTGTAGCTTCTTGAATGAATATGTGAAGAAGCATAAGATGGTCAACATGATTAGCTTTGTAGATCCGGGCACAATTGGTGCCATTGGATGTGGCAGTGCAGTGCAGAGGTCGCGTGAATTGTGTACAAGATTTAAAGATTCTAGGAAAGGGCAGCATTTTCTCCTGCTGTACAATGATGTGTAAGTATTTTTACTATCCCAAGCTATTAAGCTGTTAAGCCTTGCCAGTTTTTTATTAATTTTTTTCAAGAATTTAGCTTTTATTTTTAAGGAATGGGTTCAATTGTATAGTTAAACTCGATAATATTTGTTGTTGAAATTTATATTAATTACATTGGTTCAGTATAAACGTAATCAAATGCCTTGATAGTTTTGAAGTTAATATAATAGTAATCAAATGCCTTACAGTATTTAATTGATTTTGTTACTAGATATTAGGTTTCTTTCTAAGACGGGGGAAATTGTATAGTTCAACCTCATAATATTTGAAGTTCAAATTTGATGATAATTGTATAGGTTCAGTTTTAAAGTTGATTTATTTACCGGAATTTAAATTTTATTAGTATGAGCCTTCAATTTTTGATGTTATACCTGATCATGTTTATTACAGTAAATTACACTCTACTAAATCATTTTTCACAAAATGAGAAAATTTATAAATTATCTAGATGTTCAGAACAAGGCGATTATAAAAGCCATTTGATGAAAAATAAGGCCCATTATTTTATTTAAAATACTGGCTTTAAAATCATCGTTTGGGTCATAAAACGTTTGAAATAAAACCTATAAATGCATAATAAAATATCTGAAAAATACCTTAAAATACAGAAATGACATGGAATACACGTATCACGTAACAGTTAGGGTTTATCAGATAATCACATATAAATGACACATTAATTCACATATTTTATTATAATCATGATATAATATAAACGTAAAGTTCCCAGTCGTTACATCCTCCCCCCTTTAAAAGGATTTTGTCCTCAGAATCTTCTATGAAAACAAATGAGGGTATTTCTCTAATATTTCACTTTCGAGTTCCCAGGTTGATTCTTCAACCATAGGATTTCTCCACAACACTCGCACTAAATATACAGACTTATTTCTCAACACTTTCTCTCGCCGATCTAAAATTCTTACCGGCTGTTCTATAAAAGACAAATCAGGTTGGATTTCTATCGGCTCATACTCGATTACATGCCTAGAATCAGGATTATATCACTTAAGCATGGACACGTGAAACACATTGTGAATATGCTGCATATGAGGCGGTAAAGCTAATTCGTATGCAACTTTTCCCACTTTCTTCAAAATTTCAAACGGTCCAACGTAACATGGTTTCAATTTACCCTTATTTCTAAATCTGGTTAATCCTTTCCATGGCGATATTTTGAGTAGTACGTTTTCTCCTTCCTGATAGTCTATATCTTTCCTGGCTTGATCAGCATATTTGCGTTGCCTGTTTTGCGTTGCATCGAGTCGTTTTCGAATGAGTTCAATCTTTTCTTTCATCTGTTGAATTAGTTCTGGACCCAAAATTTTGCGTTCTCCAACTTCATCCGAATATACTGGTGATCTGCATTTTCTCCCGTATAATGCTTCATACGGTGGCATTCCAATGCTGGCGTGATAACTGTTATTATAAGAAAATTCCACTAGGGGTAGATGTTCATCCCAACTGCCTTCAAAATCGATCGCACAAACTCGTACCAAGTCTTCAATCGTTTGGATAGTTCTTTCACTTTGCCCGCCCGTTTGCGGATGATAAGCGGTACTCATGTTCAATTTAGTTCCAAGACATTCTTGAAATTGTCTCCAAAATCTTGAGTTGAAACGAGGATCTCGATCAGACACGATAGATACTGGAACTCCATGTCGCATCACAATTTCTTTGAGATATATGTGTACTAGCTTGTCGAGTGAAAATCTTTCATTGATTGGTAGAAAATGTGCCGACTTCGTGAGTCTGTCAATGATTACCCATATCGCATCATGATTTGCCTTTGTCCTTGGTAGTCCTACCACAAAATCCATCGCTAGATGTTCCCATTTCCATTCTGGAATGTCTAATGGTTGCAATAATCCACTCGGACGTTGATGTTCCGCTTTAACTCGCTGGCATGTGTAGCACTTACTTATCCATTCAGCTATTTCCTTCTTCATGTTTGGCCACCAGAAGTTTTCTTTCAGATCACGATACATTTTTGTACTTCCTGGATGAATGGAATACTTCGAATTATGCGCATCTCGCATTATTTCTTCTTTTAATTCTACTACGTTAGGGATCCAGATTCTCGACGTAAAGCGTAAAATTCCTTTATTATCTTTCTGAGTTGTGATTTCTTCTCCCGTCAGGTCATCATCTTGAGTCATCACTTCATTTTGACAGCAGCGAATCTTTTCTAACAATTCCAGCCATCAACGTTGTCGCATGTTCAGCTCCTTTTGCGTAAAGATATACTTTAGACTTTTATGATCTGTGTAAATTTCACATTTTTCACCGTAGAGATAATGTCTCCAAAGCTTCAACGCAAATACGATCGCTGCCAATTCCAGATCATGAGTAGGATATTTTTGTTCATGAGGTTTAAGTTGTCTCGAAGCATATGCGATAACGTTACCGTGCTGCATCAGTACACATCCTAACCCGCGATACGAAGCATCGCTGAAAATGACGAAATTTCCTAACTCGTCTGGCAATACAAGTACTGGTGCAGTTACTAACCGATTTTTCAGCTCTTGAAAACTTTCTTCACACTTATCACTCCATTCAAATTTTTCACTTTTTCGAGTTAACTTGGTCAGCGGCGTTGCTATTTTCGCAAAATCGTTGACAAACCTTCGATAATATCCTGCCAATCCCAAGAAACTTCGAACTTCTGTCGGCGTCCTTGGTCTTTCCCAATTTAACACAGCTTCAATCTTCGCTGGATCGACTTGGATGCCTTCTCTACTGATAATATGCCCTAGAAATTGTACTTCTCTTAACCAGAATTCACATTTCGAGAATTTTGCGTATAGTTGCTCTTTCCTCAAAATTTCCAAAGTTATTCTCAAGTGTTCTGCATGCTCTTCTTCTGACTTGGAGTAAATCAAGATGTCATCAATGAATATAATCACGAATTTATCCAAATATTTCTTGAATACTCTGTTCATCAAATCCATGAATTCTGCTGGCGCGTTTATCAGACCGAATGCCATTACCAAAAACTCGTAATGCCCATATCTTGTATGAAACGCAGTTTTTGGAATATCTTCAGCTTTAATCTTCAATTGATGATAGCCTGATCGCAAATCTATCTTTGAAAACCATGCTGCTCCTTTTAGCTTATCGAACAAATTGTCGATTCTCGGTAAGGGATACTTATTCTTGATAGTGAGTTTATTCAATTCCCTATAGTCAATGCATAATCGCATGCTGCCGTCCTTCTTTTTCACAAATAACACCGGTGCACCCCATGGAGATACACTAGGTCGTATGATGCCTCGGTCTAGAAGATCTTGCAGTTGCGTTGACAATTCCTTCATTTCGACTGGAGCCATCCGATATGGAGCTTTCGAAACTGGTTCTGTACCTGGTGCTAGATCAATTGTGAACTCAATTTCTCGATCTGGTGGTAACCCTGGAAGCTCGTCTGGAAAGACGTCTGGAAATTCGCACATAATTGGAATGTCTTCTATTCTAGGACTTCCTCTTTCGGTATCTAACACGTAAACTATGTACGCCTCACATCCTTGTCGAAGCAATCGTTTAGTCTGCATCACAGTAAGAAATTTCTTCTGCTGTTTTTCGCCTTTGAATATTACTGTTGCATTCTCCGCAGTTCGCAATTTGACTATCTTATTCGCGCAATTAATCTGAGCGTTATGACATGCTAACCAATCCATTCCCAAGATAATATCGAATTGTCCTAGCTTAAAAGGAATTAAATCTACCGAAAAATGATGTCCGGCTATTTTTATATCACACGCAGGACATACTCGATCTACCGGAACTTGGTCGTCATTCGCTAATTTTATAATTAATATTTCGCCCAACCATTCGATTTCACAATGTAACTTACCAAGAAATTCTTCAGAAACAAATGAACGAGTAGCTCCAGAATCAATTAATACTTTTGAAATTACAGAACTCAGCAAAAGTGTACCTGCAATAAAACTCGGACTCTGCACCGCTTCTTTCTTTGGGTTGATTAGGCGGCGGCGGAGGTAATGCTAACATTCTCGGAACACTGGCTGCCATAGCTGATCCTTTGCAATTTCTGGCGATATGCCATTTCTTTCCACACTGGAAACAAGTCATCTCTGCTATTCTACCTGTTGGACATTCGTTAGAATAATTCCCTTTCTGCTTACACCGATAACATGTTACATCCCTTTTGATACATACACTAGTATGCTTTCGATTACATGTCTTGCAGTACGACACTGGAACTCTAATCATTCCCTGCTGACTGGAGGTTTGGAAATGATTACCTGCCTTCTGTGAACCTTGTCCTATCCTTTTAAAATTCAAATTTGCCCGGGCTTGGAATCCCGGCTTTCTGCTGGAGCGATCTTGGAAACTTCCCTGTCCCTTGTCTTGCTGAGATCTTTCACTTTCCCCTTCTATAATCAAAGCTTTCTGAACTACGGCGGTATACGTCGTTAATTCAAAAACTGCAACTTGGCCACGAATCCATGGTCGTAATCCTTCTTGAAATCTTTGAACTAGTTTTTCTTCAGTGTCAACCTATTCTGGAACAAACCTAGCCAACTCAGTAAATTTGGCTTCATATTCTGCCACAGACATATTTCCCTGCTTCAGTTCTAGAAACTTAATCTGCATTTGATTCTTCACATAGCGAGGAAAATGCTTTTCTAAAACAAACTCTTTAAACCTATCCCATGCAATAACTTCTTCACCCTCTAAGGCCTTTTTAGATTCCCACCAATAATTCGCCTCTCCTTTCAACAAGTAACTAGCAAAATCAGTCTTCTAGTCCTCACCTACCTTCACTAGTACGAACGCTTTCTCTACTTCTTTTAACCAGGTGGTAGCTTTAATAGGATCAGTAGTCCCTTCAAACTATGGAGGTTTAACTGACTGAAATTGCTTAAAAGTAACAACAGGTAATACTAGTGGTAATTGAAGCTCAGGACGAGGTGGCTGTTGCAACATTTGTTGTTATATCTGCTGTTGCTGATGCTGCATCTACTGCTGCATCATTACCATCTGTTGTTGCATCAGATGGAACATTTGGTTCATGGTCTCATTAGTCTGATTTTCAGAATTGCTGTTAGAGGTCTCAGCCCTAGTCTTTCTTTTTGGTGCCATCTTCTTCTGATAATAATATAGGTGATATTTATTTAACAGCTTAATAAACAATCGACAATATGTATGGAAAATAATTTATCCTGTATTCATAACATGGTTTATTTAAAGAAAACAGTTGCTGAGTGTACAGACTGGAAATCTAAATAGTTAAATAAAATAATTGTTTTATTTTATTTTATTTATTTATTTTTTTTTTTCCAACAGGAATTATAATATGAAAAACTATAAAGTGAAAGTAAATGCTATAAAACTGTAAAGACTGAAATTTAAATAAAAGAATTTGAAAAAGTTCATCTTATATATATGTGACACCAGCTTCAGGTGTAAATGCTTGATACAAAAAGTCTCGGGCTACTGGTCATCACTACGGCTACAAGTCACACTATCGCTACAAGTTAAATTACTACTACAAGTTAAACTACTGATACACACATACACACTACTCACTAGGTTATACTATGCTTCCTCTATATACACATGCACTCTAGAGTCACCGTCTCAAACCCTCTCAGAACCCAGGCGGAATACGCCTAAGCTCCTCTCTAAGTGCCTGGACCACAGTCTGTGCCAAGCGAAAAACCCTGTAAAACTCTGCAAAAGAAGGAGGTCCATCATGAGTCAAATCATCTAGCTCCCAAGTACCACTCATCAATACTGACTGTAATCGCTGTCTCATATAATAATCCGGCTGTAGGGCCGCTAACGGTCCTCTGTCCCTCTGATCAAACAGATGTATAATCTCCCGACACTGTGCCCGCCAATACTCCACATCATCCCTCATAACTCTATACTCATGGTATGGTACCATATGCGGCTGAGCAACCTGAGCTACTGACTCCTGAGAAGGAACCCTCGGAATACTTGCACCCTGCTGGGGTAAACCTCACTATAGATCCACATCATGCTCTCCCATCCCCTCTACTGGAATCATCTGAACTATGTTCGGCTCTGGGGCATGCACTGGTATAGGAGGTAACAATGGTGGTGGTGGTAACTCCTGCTCAATACCTAGTATAAACTGGTGCTCAATAGGTAAAGGAACCATCGGCTCGAAGAACTCAAATGGATCAAACATCTTTATGGGGTCATGCACTATCCCCTGTACTGGTGGTACCGGCTCCTGTGGCAATGGTGGTGGAGGTGGTAGAGGAGGAAACATATGCTCAGATATTGGAGGTATGGCTGGTGCTACTGGCCCAGTGACTGTCCTCTCGGAAGATGCAGAATAACCAGAAGATGCCATCTGATAATATACCAAAGAAAAGAAAAGGTCATTAACAATCCTAAGATTATTTCCCTATTCTAATCTGACCTAAATCCTAATACTATTCATCCTAATTTGACTATCCCTATCTTATGTGATCTCCTTATCCTATCTTAATCTTAATGTTCTTGTTTTCAGGGACCAAACCTACACCTTTGATGCCAAACCTGTAATGCCCTCCAGACCCGGGGTATAAGTCTGGGGGTTACTAGCTAATCACCAAACCTGTACAATTTGATTAACAATTAATAAATAAATGAAATTAAACCCCTTTAACACTAACCAGGATCTTTTTAGGTTGAAGTATGAAAACAAAAACCACTAACTACTTTTATTACAAACCAACATTCAAAGTCTCACAAACTCTCTTTATTACAAACCATTGTCTAATTCATTTTAAGCTAAGTTCAACTTTTATTCAAACACACACACTTACTATCTATCAACACTCCACCTGCTCGGGCAACTCAAAGCTTTCTTCCTGGATTGGGATCAACACCTTGGGTATAAGAGGATCCCGAGGCTTGACTCGCTTCTTTACCACTCGAGTCCTGATTGGTTTCATATTCCTTCTTAACTGAAAACAATAAGGTGAATAACAACAAAAGGGGTGAGCCAAAAGTTGCTCAACAAGTCCACAAACATATAAACAGTGTTAAAGCATTTTAAATGAATCCGCCATCCCAGGTATATCTGCCAAGATATAACCTCACGAGAATAGAAAGAAGGCCATTACTGGCGAGTACAAATAAACTAAACTGGACACAAGTTCGTATCTATATTCTGCTGATCAGTCAGAATATAATGCAGATCCATATCTCAGTATATAGATCCAGTCGGGTACCCAGGCACTACGGCCCACGTCGAGGCACAAGTCATCCCGGTCCTCAGGATTAAGACACACTCAATCCCAAAATATCCTTATCCAGTCCATCGCTTAGCAACCGGGACAATCGATATTCTTTGATATATTCCAAACACTAGAATATATCAATCTCCATGTGTTACCAACAGAATATGAATCAAGAATCAAAAGAAACGGAGAAATCAAGAATTGAAATGAAATATGAACAAAAGAATAGGGATTGTATATTAGTGATCAAGAACAATAATCAAGAGAATGTAAATATGATAAATATTTGAATCAATATCACTATTCCGAAAGTAGAATGGAGGAAAAACTTGCATTCTGCGCGACTTACTGCAATTGAATCACTTATGTCTATCACCTTGGACTATTACCGATTCAACTGGCCTGGCTGGCTTAGCTTCTGTTGGCAAAACAGACTGGTTAAGTCACGTCGTACTTCATTTGCATCTTGAATCGACTTCAAACTGATCCTAACATCTACCCATGCGCTTATGACTGACTCATGTATTACATATAAGCAAGTAAGACTCGATTAACCACGTAATCCACATAAGCACATAAGCATATAATCATTTTTATGGTTAAAATAATTTTTAAAACCAAAAGCGAATCACTGATTGCTCAACTGATCGTTATCTGACTCGTTTCCCATTTATCCGGAATTTTTCGGACTCGTCTCGGCATGTAACTTGACTGATAATCAAACAAGTCACAAAATCAACTAACTTCTAAAAAAAAAAAGCTTTGATATTATTTTTAATGAAAAGGATTCATTTTTCTGAGTTAACAGGCTTTCATTTCACGCAAAACGGACTAACGGTTGAATTATTATTAATTAAATACTGATAATTCCATTTATTAATCATTATAAATAGTTATTACTAATTTTTAAAACCCAAAAATAATTTTTAAATCATTATTTAAGAAAATCAGAATTAAAAATAATTTTTCTATAATTTTTGAAATTAAATTGAATTTATAATGATTTATTGAAAATTATTTGATTAATTATCAAAATAATTAATCACTTTTAAATAATTAATAAGTAATAAATAAATAATAAATAATTAAGAAAATAATTCAATCTGATTTTTAGAAAATAATTCAGAATTATTTATAATATAAATTAATTAATTAAATAATTAATTAATCAATTTACAAAATAAATAAAACTGATTTTTAAAATTAATAAAAATAAAATCAAAATCAAAATTTCAGAAACAGTTGTCAGAAATTGGTTTCTGACAAAAACAGATCAAAACCGGGTAATCTGAACGGATCAAACGGGTTGGATTCCGGGTCACCAAGAACACGCCGGAATTTTTCCAGATTCCGGTGAGTTCCCGGAGTCCGGCCAAGCTCCGATCAGCCCCAAATCAACACCGTTTGGTGCTGTTTTTGAGTGCTTTTCATTGCAAATCAACACAGCAATCCAACCACGGCCAAAACATCACAGAATAACTCCTGAATCAACTTCTCCGGCAATATCGACATAAACTTCGGCCAAAAATCGAATTTACAGAATCGTACATAAAATCAAACGTTATATAGTGCAAAATGAAGCTAAGAACATATACAATCAAAGCCCTAACATTACAAGAACCAAATATTCACAGAAATCATCGAGTTGTGTTTTGAAAATTCGACCTAAACCCTAGAATTCGTGAATCACTATCCAAGCATCGTTTGTTCAATTAAACACCATGAATCGACTGTAAATCATCTAACAAAGCTATATCAATCATCAAAACATCACAATAACCCCAGAATCAAAAAGCCCTAATTCGAACATAAACCCTAAAAATCAAAAATAAAAAACGATGCAATAAAACGTGAAATTGATGCAAGAAACAGAAAGAACGGATCACAACCTTCGATTTGAGTACTTGAATCACAAGATTTGATGCTGTAATCAGTGAGAAATCACGACTTGATTCTTCGACCCGAACCTGTTCTTCCCGACCCGATTTCAGAGAATTTTTGGTAATTTTGCAGATTTTAATGATTAATTATAATTAATTAAATAAAAATTAGGCTATTTATAGTAGTAAAAATAATACTCCTAATTAAAATTAAGGGGCTAATTATACATTAATTAAAAATATTGGGCCCTAATTTTTATAATTTTTGAGTATTAAAATTTAATTTATAAATATTTTATATATGCAATATATATGCCAAAAATTCCCAAAAATTGTGAATAATGCAAAAATGCAAAGAAATAATATAAATGAAAGTCCTATAATTTTATAAAAATAAAAATGTGATTTTTGTGGGGTTTTTGACACCCAATGGGGCCCGAAAAAATCATTTTTCGCAAAACGAGAAAATTTATAAATTATCTAGATGTTCAGAACAAGGCGATTGTAAAAGCCATTTGATGAAAAATAAGGCCCATTATTTTATTTGAAATACTGGCTTTAAAATCAACGTTTGGGTCATAAAACGTTTGAAATAAAACCTATAAATGCATAATAAAATATCTGAAAAATACCTTAAAATACAGAAATGACATGGAATACACGTATCACGTAACAGTTAGGGTTTATCAGATAATCACATATAAATGACACATTAATTCACATATTTTATTATAATCATGATATAATATAAACGTAAAATTCCCAGTCGTTACATTTACATCCAATATTGGATTAAAAACACAAACAACACCACTTTATTTGCTTGAATTATTTAAGTAGAACTTATAATACATATATTTGATTACACACAATTCTTGCTCTATGTTTTTTCTTTCCTCTGTATTTCTCACTATGAGCTACAACTCTCTCTTTATCTTTCTTACAACTGCTGTTTTATTTCTTTTTCATTCAATTTTTTACAAGACTGCTGAGAAGTTCTATTTATAGAATTACAGAGGATTATGTCACTGCTTACATAGTTTAACTTGTTGATCTAGTCCATTACATAAGCTATATTTAATACTAGCCTACCATATTAATTGATGTCCAGCAACTAAGTATATATTCCAGAATATAAGTATATATTCCGGAAGCTTTGACCCGCATGAAGCTTGTATAGGGTTCAGTGTGCATTCTTTATATGCCAGTTTTAATTTATCCCACTTTATTTCTAGAAATGACCATGTGTTGAATTTCAAACCAATACTTGTTGTCTTGCCCGCTTAAACTAATTTCAGCATACTCATTTAATAGGCACCTTTTATTCTGCATGTTTTCACTCCTTCATGTTGCTGCCTATAATGCTAATACATCTCAACATATACCCAGTGCCCGCTCAACAGTAAAGTCAACTAGGCCGTGGCTTTGGGCCCCCATATATATACATAAATATTAATTATTTTTATAAGAAAATTATTTTAGGTAAAAAATATAAAATAGAAAAATTCTCCAAAAGAAATAATATCAAATTGGTATTAGAAAATATAACCTAGATTTACTTTTACCAAACTGAAAAAATAAATGACATTAATACTCTTGTGTTACATGTGCAATTTAGTTTTTCAAAACTATTACTTAACTGTTGTTACATTTGCGGGGGCTTATCAGTTTATCAAAAAATGTGACCCTTTGAATCACAAATAAAAGCGATGACATATGGTGGAATTTATAATTGGTGGCTTTTAGCCGGTGGCTTTTGATAAGAAAAGCAACCGCCACTGTGTTGCGGTAGATTTTATGGTTTTAAGAATAGGCAGGAAAATTTCCGCCAAAATGAAGGCTTAAATAAAAAAATAAAAGTGACTGAGCCGTTGCTTTTAATTTATTTTAAAAAAAACTTTAACTGCCCCTGCAACGGTGTCGAATTTATAAAAGCGACCACATGTTATGGAATTTTATAAAAATGACCGCTTGCGGTGGATTTTATAAAAATGAATTAAAACTAGTGTCTCATCCTCTCCACTTCGTTTCTGTCCATACTTTCCTCTTCCTCCCATCTTCCCTTATTTTCTTCCTATTTCCTATCATATTTCTTCTCCTTCAAGCTCACACCAATTTCATGTCAAGTAAGTACCATTTCTAAACTACTCATACTTTAATTATCATGATTATTTTTTGTTGATTTCTCACAGACATGAAATATTAATTGATATAATTTAAATGAAATGTTAAATTTTAGTTGTTAATGTATATGATAGGATTTAATATTTTTTGTAGTGTTTAAGAAATTACTATAATTATTGTTCATTTGTTGTCACTAAATATCTTGTACACATAATAAATTTATTTAGGTCAGTTTTTGTTAATTAGAAAGTTATTAATTATATTATGTATGCACCTTGTAGATGACGTGGGATCGTAGTTGGATGAATCATTAATTTGATGTGCGTTGCAAATACGGATGATTTCATTAAATTTTTTGTTGCAAATACGGATGATTCAAGGGGGAGAATAAGATGTCTACGTAATAAATATGGAAATTATTACATAAAAAATCCCGATAATATGATGTTACATTTATATCGACATGACATCATTCCCCCATATACAACATGGTATTTTCACGAGAAGAATGCTAGATCACGTGTTGACATTGGAATGAGTTCCACGAACGTTGATAATACGCGTGATGATTTTTATGATGCACGTGAAATGCTTGGAGATTTTTCCGAGGCAAATTATGATTTTGAGAATATGCATGAAGAACCGAATGCAATCGCAGAAAGTTTTTATAGGATGCTTGATAGTGCTTCTGAACCACTTTATCCAAATTGTACAAGTTTCATAACATTATCATTTGTGAGTAAGCTACTTAAGTTTAAACACATATATGGTTGTACTAATAAGAGATTTGATGAGCTACTTGAACTTATTGGATCAGTGTTGCCTGAAGATCACAAGTTGCCAATAAGATACTATGATGTGAAGAAGTTATTAAGTGGGTTAAGCATGAGATACGAACAAATTGATGCTTGCATGAATGATTGCATGTTATTTTACAAAGAAAATAGTGAAAAAACACGTTGTGACATATGTGATGAAGGTCGATACAAGATGCAGAAGGATTCTATGAAAAACTTGATTCCGAAGAAGATTTTGTGATACTTTCATCTTACATTGAGACTGTAACGCTTATTCATGTTCGAGAATACTGTGCCCCATGGTGAGCTCTCTATGTTGATGGGGTCGTTAATAATGAAGAATCAGGAGCCGGGATATAACTAATAACCCCCGAAGGGCACAAGTTGCGAAGTGCTATCCATTTTACCTTCAAAGCAACCAAGAATGATGCTGAATATGAGGCTCTCATTATAGGCCTCAAACTAGCTTTGGAGATGAGGGTGGAGAATCTTAATGTTTACAGTGACTCAATGTTGGTCACTCACCTTATTGGTTGCGGATGGCAGGCCAGGGGACCCCGAACTGAACTCTATCTCGAATGTACACAAAGAATCATCAAGCTTTTTAACGAAGTGAGAGTGGAGCACATCTCAAGAGACGAAAATACAGGGGCTGATGCGTTGGCCAAATTGGGCTCTCAACGAGAGGCCACCTTACTTGGAGTCATCCCTCTCGAAATTCAAAACATGCCTAGTGTTCCCGAAGAATTTACTTTTGAGATTGCTGCTTTGGGCATAACATGGATGACTCCAATTTGGGACTATGTCAAGAGATGCACTCTTCCCCAAGAAAAGGAGGCTAGAAGGGTCAAGTATCAGGCGGCCCGTTATGTCATCTATGATGAGGTTCTTTACAGAAGGGTCTTCAACACACCACTACTGAGGTGTGTAGATGGGGAATAATGTAGTTACATCCTAAGGGAGGTGCATGAAGGCATATATGGAAATCACTCATGGGTTAGCTTGCTAGCCCAAAAGGTCCTCAGACAGGGTTATTATTGGCCTACTCTTAAAAAAGATGCTTTTGAATTCTCCAGGGCATGTGATAAGGGCCAAAAGTATGCCAACTTCAGCAACATTCCAGCCACTCATCTCACTTCTCTTATGAGTCCTTGGCCCTTTGCTATGTGGGGGATAGATCTTATTGGGGAGCTGCCCAAAGCAAAAGGAGGAGTTAAGTATGCAGTTGTCGTAGTGGATTACTATACCAAGTGGGTAGAGGCTGAGCCCCTTTTCACTATCACCGTGAAGAAACTCAAGGAATTTGTCTACAGGGCCATTGTATGCATGTACGGGATCCCTTATCAACTTATTGTAGATAACAGGAAGCAATTTGACAGCAAGGAGATGCAGGAATTCTACGAGGCATTGGGTATCAAAAAAGGTTTTTCTGCTATTAGTCATCCTCAAACTAATGGGCAGACGGAGGCTATCAACAAAATTATCAAACATACTTTAAAGGCTAAACTCGAAGAAAGCAAATGAAATTGGCCTGAGGAGTTACCAAAAGTGTTATGGTCTTACAACACTACCCCAAGAAGTACAACTGGAGAGACCCCATTCTCTCAATCCTATGGGTGTGAGGCCATTGTCCTCGTGGAAGTTGGGTCAAGCTCATTTAGAAGAGATCACTATGACCCCAAAGCTAATGAGGTTAATCACAGGCTCTATCTGGATATGATTAAAAAAACAAGAGAAGACTCCCAAATGAGGCTAGCAGCCTATTAACAGCGAACTGCGAGGCACTATAATGGGAGAGTGAAGACCCGCCCCCTTTGGGTGGGAGATCTAGTCTTGAGAAGGGTGATACCAAACACCAATATCCCGGGTCATGGGGTCTTAAGAGAAAATTGGGAAGGTCCTTATAAGGTGAAATCCGTACTTTAGGAGGGCACTTATCATTTGACAGACATGAATGACAAGCTTGTTCCACGAGCATGGAATACGAAACATCTCAGGAAATATTACCAGTAGTGGGAATTCACCAATTGGTAGTCTTATTTATTTATACACTTAGTATAAATAAAATAACATCCTCAGTTTAGGGGGTAATGGTTATATAAACGCCTCCCCTAATAGATGTAATGATATTGGGCTTCGTCCCTAAATATCTATGCATCGTTTATTCTTCAAATTTTTAACTTTTACTGTTAAAGATGTTTTACTTGTATTCAAGCATTAGAAGCACTTTCAGGACTAGGTCAACATGTCAGTGTGAGGCAAAAGAATCTAGGATAAAGCTTTTGGAAGCCCCCAAGAGGTCTCTTCTGCGATCCAGGATTCTCGTCCATAAGTCTACCTAATGCTAACTCATGAAGTGACAACTAAGATAAAGCCACACATGGAAAATAATTACATGATGTCTCTCGTATCTATTTTAAGCCTCTTGGAAAGAGCTAACAAATATTGAGAAGATTTAAAGATAAAATCTAAATGTGTCGCGTATGCCAATAATTCGATGAAAGGCCTACACGCTTGCATCGTGGAACGCAAGACTGGTGGAAAACAATCACATTGCCAAAATTATCATCTCATCACATGAACAACAAAGTGATCACAAAATATTTTGCAATTTTATTGTGAAAACTATATGAAGATGCATAAAAAAGCAAGCCAATAAAGCCAATAAAGCCCAAGTCCTAATGCTCAATGCCCAAGTATCAAGTCTATTCATAGGCACATGATTCAAGAAAGATTCTAGATTAATTAGCTGTCTTAGTAGTTGTTTATTTATTTTGTCCTAGGAGGGAAATTAATGCTTTTTCCTTAGCTTTGCAGTAGAAGGACAGTGGTCTATGGTCTTTGTAACAACCTATATTATAAGAGAGGATTTATCCTTGTAAAATGATCCATCTAAGGAATGAATGAAAGAGCTCCACGTTAAACCATATAGTGTTAGAGTTACAATTGATTTCATGGTATTAGAGCTATAAATTACATCATATAGCTGGTTTGCTCATTCTTTATCACTTTATCTACATCTTTTATTGCCGAAATGGTAAAAAATGATAATGTTGTTTATGCTAGAACATGTATTGATGTCTCAAGCACTTAGTATATTCACCCTTCTGATGGTAACAACTTCATGACTATTGACAAGCTTCAAGGCTCGTCTAATTATAGATCTTTGACTGTCTTCAAAACGGAAGCCTGGGATGCCTGGGATACAACTGATGAAGTGAAGAGGGATGCCTGGGATGCATGGAATAATATGATCATCTCTTGGATTCTAGGGTCGGTTTTGAATTTCATCAAAAAATCTATTATGTTTGTAAGCAGTGCCCATCATATATGGAAGCATCTTGAGCAACGTTTTTCTCTCACCAATGGATCTCAGAAATAAAAATAAGGAGTTGTATGAAACCAAACAACAAAGAAAGCCAGTTATCGAATACTACATTCATATGAGGTCACTTTGGGGGGAGCTGAAGTCATTGGTCATCCTTCTTACTATTACTGCAACAACTGCAGAAATTACAACTCTAATTATTCTTGCTCAATAAAGAGAAGAGAAAAATTTGTTCCAATTCTTGAATGGTTTGGATGACATATATGCTGCTCAGAGAAGCCAAATGCTTATGATGGTTTCTCTTCCCTTGGTCGAGAGTAAATAGTTTCTGAATTACATGTCATTGATGGTGCGGAGCTACTAATGATTTATAGTAAAGAAGGAGCCACACATGACAATAAATCGATATTTACATAAATTTTTCATACCGGATTACCAACCATCTCGGTAGAAAAGAGCCCGACATCATGTCTTTGTTATCAACTCACATGTTTAGACAAAAATGTATTGCCATTAAAATAACTTTCAAGTACATGGCAGAAGTATTTCAGTAGAACAAAACACATACAAGAATAGACGAAGTCAAATTTTATCTACTACAAAACCATTCTTTTACACAAAAGTTCTAAACAAAAAAACTTAGATGATATGCTTCTACTATAGATCATATAACATACAAAAATCATTAACAACACTAGAATTAGATCTATTATGCTTCTGCTTCCATAGTAGAACACAAAATACTTGCACAAAGGACATGAAATTCCGAAAATATACTACTAGAATCATAACAGTACAAAACATTTTGTAAGGGGGAGACGAATAAAGCAAAAGAAATGTGTGAATAAATAGAAAAAAAGAATAATCAGCTGAAGATTCAGTTCAAGCCAAATTGGACAAAACACATTATACATTTGACTTCAAACACAAGAAAAAGAAACAAAACTGGTGTATCCAAATGCATACAAGTTCCACCCGTATATGTAAATAAAATACCAAAAATCTATTCTATTTAATTTATAAATTTTTGTTTCGACGGCTTTACCATACACGACCCTTAAATTCTCAAGTAATTGGATTGCTACAAAATTGGAAAACTCACGCCCTCGACTGTCAATATCTTACGACTTTTTTCTCAGTTAACCTTTAGTGTGGTTTTGGTATGTATCCATCAATAGAAAAAATATGTGTAGCAGCAGACAGTGCTAAACGAAGTTCATCAAGTTTGGGACTCGCAATGACTTGACAACTCAGTCGAGATCTGCTTCGTATTAAACCCAACTCAATCTTTTTTAGTAAAGTATAAGTATGTTGCATTATAAACCAAATGTATTTAGGAAAGAAACCTACATTTCTGTGAGGCCAAAAGTAAGGTATAACATGTCATTTTTCTCGTCATTCGAATCCTCTAATTTATGTAATACTCTATATCATAAGAAAAATTCACTAAAAATTTAGTTTTATTAAAATAGATGCATGAAGTCATATTGCTAGTGAGTAGTGACCAACGTAGAAAATTGTTGTGCAGTTATCCAAGCATAGGGAGAAATAGACCATCACAATTACATGATAAGTGGAACAAGCAAGCGATTCTTCAAAAGCCCCTATATTAAGAATCAAGTTTAACTATCTTTTACATATAGAGAAAGAATACCAAAATTGAACAAAACCTAATTACATATTTTACATTGTGTAATAGGATTAAGTGCACCAAAAACTGTTCTAGATTCCAGAGTATTAGATGTTACTAGGGCATGTATTAGAGCAAAAAAAGCTTCATTAAATTAAAGACCTTACATAGGTATCTTGATGTTTAAAAACAATATGCATATTACTTTTATGACAAAAAACATAACAATTAAGTCAGAGATCATTTTTACATCAATACACGGCCAGATAAAAAATATTTATCCAAGTGCTTACCTTCAAGTTCTATGTCATTTTCATGGGCCGCTTCCAACATAGACATGCCAACAGGGACCTTGATGGCCTTCTCCTCTCCTCCATCACCAACAAATGTCAGAGAAATTCTGCAGAATCGCATAACAAGAAAAAAATCATATATATTAACACAACTGCAGGATTTTTTGTGTATTATGAACTTCATGATTCTCAATTTGATTCTAAATTTAAATTAAACAAGTATTGATATGTACAAAAAGCTATGAGCCTTTCAAAAAGTGTGAAAAATTCAGTAAAAGTTACAAAACATCGGGAGGTGAATCAATATTCGGATGTACAAGCTATTTTCACCATTATTCAGTTCCATCTCAATCTAGAAGATAACTAAAACAATAAAGTGAAACTACCGCTTCTCTCTTTACTTTCATAACTCTAAAATTTCTTATCTATTTTAATTAGAAAAACATAAACTAGCTTCTATGAATTGAAATTAGACTATGCTAATATAATTTTTCAATAGAATCAATCACTAAAAAAATAAAAACTAGCTTCTATGAATTATAAATTTGAAGCATAATTATTTTCTCCTATAGAATTCATATTTACAAACACCAATACACATAATTAAAAGTCAGATCTAATTCATATGCGTAAAAATCACATATGATTCTACTATATATAAAATCACATAAATACAAGTATTCTTTTAAAGTAGAATCAAACAATATAAACACATAGATTATGAATGTAATGTAGAATCAAAATTTTAAATATAACATATTTTTAATCCACTGTAGAACCAATATTTCTATGTCTAAATATACAACACAAATCGATATGCGTTTGAATTTTGGTCAATTTTGTATAATTTTTACCGTGGAAGCAAAAACAAGCACAAACATAGTTCAAAAACTATAAAAATCACATTCTACTCTCTGAACCTCAAATATAGTATAAAATATTAAAAAACAACTTACCTATTCGATTAAACATCATTTAAAGATGAATTTCTTGCTGGAATCAACCTGAAAAAATGAATTAAATATTAGAAACATATATATTTTATCTCGAAAACCTTAAAAATACGAATTAATGACTAATACTCCCTCCGTCCCATCCATTTGTATACAAATGGTTTGGGCACGGAGGACAAGAAACATAATAAAATAATGTTAGTTTTGTTAAGATAGTGGGATGAAAGAGAAAGAAAAAGTATAATTTAGTCAGAAAAAATATAAAGTTGGTTAAAGTGGTGGGACCATTTAATATTTAATCAATAAAGTGAGTTTAGTGGGAGAAAGTAGTGAGTGTAGTTGAATTTTATATTATAAAATTTTTACTATTTTTGGTAAGTTTGAAATGTATAGAATTGAATGGGACATTCAAAAAAGGAAAATGTATAGAAATCAATGGGACAGAGGGACTAACAACTTTTTATGAACCCCTTTTTGCTGAAATCTTCGACTATCAAACTCAAATCGTCCATTTCTTACTACCCTCAAATCTTCCATCCCTCCCCACTCTTGTTCTCAATATCTCATTGACTGGGTGTATAGTTTGTGTACTATATGTATAGTTTTGGAGTATGTATCTGTTGCTGTTATAAAATATATTGCCGATATATTATTTTTTATTTTAATTAGGCTTAAAAATTCTAACATTTAGAATAATGCCACTGCATTATATTTAATCTAGGCTGTTTAGAACGTTGATAGCTGTGATTGTGGTTCTCTGTAGATCTCTATCTAATTAGTTCTCTCTTAATTGATACTCTAATTATAATACCTTTTTCCATTTCTGAAAAGAAAGAGGTCACACAATGTGACGTGAATCCCTGTCTCTCCTTTCAAGCTTAAGGGAAGGGTGTATAGTGTATTCAACCGATTTCTGAAGAATTGATAATAATTTATGAATTTTATAAGATTTTAGTTGATTTTAAATGTTGGCGGATTTTGATGGTAAAAAATCTTTCAGAGTCTTTATGATTTTATGAATTTTTTTAGAAATATTTCAAAATCTCATATAGGATTTCAAAAAATTAAAAATGTACTACCAAATCCATCAAAATTCATATATTTTTCAAATAAAACAAAATTCATGAATTTTTGAATACCATCATTTCAGTGGAATTTTTAAAAGATTTTGATAGATTTTTCAAAATTTAAATTAAATACACTTAGATTTTAATGAATTTTTAATAATCCAAATTGAATAGATTTTGAAAGATTTTTCAAAATCTGAATTGAATACGCATATAATTTTGTGCTTAAAAATCCTTTAAAATTTTGATGGAATACACCCAGTCTATTACCATTGCTGCAAGCTGAGAACAGGTATATTTCTTCATCATGATTTATGTTGGTAAATATTTTATTTATATTGTTGAATTATTTCATTTTATGTTGTATTTCTGATATCTATGGTCTATTCTCCGCTTGGAATGTTCTCTTTTATTTTTGCTAAATCTGTTTAGAATGTTCTAGTTCATAATTGAATTCATAGTTGTATATATATTCAATTGATAAAAAAAATACTGGATTGTCAACTGTGGATGTATGTTGTTTAAATGCTGTGCTAGTGGCTATTACCAGGCGAACACTGGTTTTTTTAATTATTGGTACCTGTTTGTATCTCCAGAATTATGTCGAGAATTGCCAAACCAAGGCGATCTGAGAGTGGAACCGCTGCAATTGATAGAATCAGCAGCTTACCTGGAAATGTAATTGACAACATCCTAGAACGCTTGCCCATTCATGATGCAGCAAGTACAAGTGTTCTTTCTAAAACGTGGAGGGATTTATGGGATTTGTAACCCAATCTGGTTTTTGATTGGGTTTTTTTCTCACGGATTGTTGCCAACAATGATACACTAGATGAAGAAAATTTAATATCGGAAGTTACAGGAACTATAAATGAGATCCTTTTAGGTAACCCTGGCCCCATTTTGAAGTTCCATCTTTTGGTTCCAGAAGATCTGCCTGGATTTATGGATTAAAAACATATCAAATAATAGGGTTAGGCAGTTGAAGCTTATAATTGGACCACTAACAGCCTACAAAATACCCTCTTATTTGTTTTCCTGTTTAGAGTTAACTCATTTGAGCCTCACTAATTGTTTACTCAATCCACGGCTTAGATTTGGAGGCTTTTGTAATTTGATTGATGTTACACTTGAGAATGTCATCATTACTGGCGACATGTCATTTGGGACCCAACTCAAGGAATTGAAGTTGAGATTTTGCTCCGGGATAGAACATTTAGAATCCCAATTTAAACAAAATCACCACCTCATCACCTTTCTTATCCACAAAAGTGGAGAAATTGATCTTAAATGGTTTGAATGCACCAAAAAGTTGCGAACTCTTGGCCTCTTGTCGGAAAAAGGGGCAGATTCTAGAAAGAGTTATATCAATCTAAAAACGCTACTTGGAAACATGATTGAAATACCCTCTTATTTGTTTTCCTGTTCAGAGTTAACTCATTTGAGCCTCACTAATTGTTTACTCAATCCACCGCTTAGATTTGGAGGCTTTTGTAATTTGATTGATGTTACACTTGAGAATGTCATCATTAGTGGCGACATGTCATTTGGGACCCAGCTCAAGGAATTGAAGTTGAGATTTTGCTCCGGGATAGAACATTTAGAATCCCAATTTAAACAAAATCACCACCTCATCACCTTTCTTATCCACAAAAGTGGAGAAATTGATCTTAAATGGTTTGAATGCACCAAAAAGTTGCGAACTCTTGGTCTCTTGTCGGAAAAAGGGGCAGATTCTAGAAAGAGTTATATCAATCTAAAAAAGCTACTTGGAAACATGATTGAATTACGTACTATCCACTTCAATGGCTCTTTTCTCAAGGTAAATTGAAACTCCTATACGAATTGAAGTAGTTAATTTTCTTTGACTAATTTGATTATTAATGCTTACAAACACTCTTGGTGCCAAGTGCTTCTCACTTTTTTTTCCGTCAGTATACATGCACACATGTGTATAATAGTTATTGGAGTCAAGTGCAGGTGTTTCGAAGAGACTTATAACAACAACCAGAAAGTTGTCCCTTTACAAAGTTGAATTTTATGATTTGGTTCAGATCCGACATGTTCTTTTCTTGATGAGAAGTTTCCCCAAGCTGCAACGTCTTGAAATAATTGTGGTAAGAACTATTAATTTAATCCGAAGCAAGTTAGATGTTCATTTGTCCTTCTCTAATTTTAATTTTTTTGAGTTTTTTATATCTCAAAATATTTTGTCATTTTTTATTGGTCTGGTCATGACAGACTTGTATATTCTAGGATTGCTTCATCACGATCTTATGCAATTAGATGATATTTGAACAATGAAACTTCTTATGCTCGGAGATTTATTATAAATATTGATATTGCATAATATGCTCATGTTTTATGTATCAGACAATAAGATCAGAAGCTAACTAGATTTATAAATGTTTCATGTTTATGAAAACCATCCTCATATATTTACCTTTGTACGTATTTAAATGGCAAACCAAAGGGCAACCATGGAATGGACTTGGTAGGAAGCAGGGAACCTATGGTATCATCTGTTCTGCAATATTTACAATCACCCAACCTCGTCAACGTGATTTTTGACCAACTTCAAACCGTGAAGATACATAGGATGGCCGGTTCAAGGGCTGAGCTTCATTTCATAAAGTTTTTGCTTGCATTTTCTCCAAGGCTTAAGTGGATTGAACTTCTCAACACCATGACTGATGATCCTAAAGAAGAATCGAGAATTTCAAAAGAGTTGATGAGTTTCCCTAGAACATCCAAAGTTGCACGGATAATATGGCCGTGAACTACTAGTTGCCTAGATGGTTTGGACTTTCAAAACTATTTTGTAGTGGAGTGCACCCTGTGTTAGAAAGGTGTTGAAACTTATCTAAACTTCGCATAATGGTGTTATTTTGTAGAGCAATCCTGTAGTTGGCTCCCGTATTTGGTTTGTGGTATAACTTGTAACGTTTTCGAACTTAGCAAATTTGTTGTTGTTATTATTATACAATTAGACCATGATTTTATGAGTTAAAAGTTAAACTATTAATTTGTGTTGCATGTTGGCTTCAAGAAATCACATTCAGAAAATAATCACTTCTGCTATATATATATGTTTCTACTTTATATTATAAATATTAATAACAATAACACCGAAAACTTTAAGCAAAGTTCAGGTTTCAACCCTCACAGCTGGTTTCTGAGGGGAACTAATTTAACAAGTTTCTCGGGAAAGCTGATGAACTTTTTACTTGCATTGATTTTTTAAGCTTGACAGATAGGAAAACATGTTTATGTTGCTACTTTGAATTCACCAAAATAAGTAACATCTTACATGGTCAATTTTCTTAAGCTTCTTTTATCATGGATTAGGCATTGAAGACCTTAAAGAGTTTTAGTTGTTCTAAATTTTTTGGAGGAAAAAAGTTGATATTATGTTAAGATTGATATAATTTGTTTTAAAAAATTATGATATATCTTTTAAATTTAAATTCATGTATTCAAGATATAATAAATATTTTAACTTATTTTTAAAATTTTTGAATAATTTTTCATATACTCCTTGGGTCCTTAATTAATTGTCTAGTTCTGACTTTTGGGGTTCAATTGACTAAATTTTAAGTCAAATTTAGATATATATTATATAATTGAAAATATTATTAATGAATCACCCTATAAACATGTTTACATTGAAAATTGGTTCATAATATTAAATGTCTAGATTTTGTATTCTGTGTTGGTTAATATTTTATTTTAATATTTTTTATCCTTGGATTAGTTTGTAGGTCCCCTGTACCACCAAGTAAACTAAGTTGTCTCTTGTGCTTGCAATTGAATCTATTAAATTAAATATATTAAAGGATGAATGTGCTTATAACTAGTAAAAACAAATTGGTGTTAGTTGTGTAATATTTTAGTTAAAGGATGAATGTGCTTAAAGGATGTATGTGCTTATGGTAAAAAATGTTACTGAATTTTTTGTAGAAAAAGATGAAGGAGGAGGTTAAGGAAGGAAAGCTTAAAGTTGAAGGTACTAATGATGTGTTAACAATGGCGCTCGTAAGCCTGAGCACAGAAGCAGAGTACGTGGTCAGAGAATTCATGTGAAGCCATCGGTTTATTTTGATCTTCCGAGGGAAAAAAGCGAGGAGAGTGGAAGAAAGGGTACATGAGGCAATTCAAAAGTACATGGCAGAGGAGACTCCAAAAATTATTAAAGAGAGAGATGCATTTTGGGCTGCTGAATTTGAAAAATACAACACACATTCATCGAAAAATGGTGTACAACATGATGGTAGTCCGAAACCAAATTCCCAGCACGCAAGCTGTCACTCTAAGGGTGGGGTTGATGTGGATGTGGATGTGGATGTAGGTGTTCATAAAAATGTGACATTGATAGATAATTTGTTTGTGGATTTAGCGGTGGAGCTTGAGGATAATAAAAAGGTGGCGGGTGAGGATGATAATGGAAGGGCTGTTGAGGAAGTGAAAGTGGATTCTTCGGGTGGTTCTGTATGCCGATTGGCTGTTGGATCGTTGAGCAACATTGTTGCTTGTGCAACAATTGATGAAGTACGCGTTCCCGAAGGACATGAGAAGACTATCCATGGAGTAAGTCTTGGAGAAAAGAACGCAAGGGTGTCTATCACTAAAGTCATTCAAGGAGATGCTAAGATTTCCTTCCCTATCGGGGATGAAATTTTGACTGTTCAAGAAGCCATGGGAACTTTTATTGCATGACCGAGAAACATGATAATTGCAGGAAACAATAGAAGTACTTCTCATGTTTTGGCCACCAAGGACAGAATGCTTTTTTAGTATGGTTAATATATGTACTATGTGTTTGTTTAGTCTATTTTTTTAATTATTTTTATTTGCAATTATTTTAGAAAACCAAGAAATCCCGTGCTAAGAAAATGAAGAAGACGTATAAAGTAATTGAAGATGTTGAACCAGAGCTTGTTGTTCAAATTGGTCCGAATTATCCTTCTACAATGAAACATTTGTGGACATGGGCAAACGAAGCCTTGAGTGGTGGCCAAACAATTTCTTTTGAGCTAAGCAAAGAAGCATTTGGCTTTACAAAGAAGCAAATCATGTTCTTATCTGATATACATGTAGTGTGCTCTGGAGGTGAAATGACCGGCTCTGTCATTTGCCTTTTTATTCAGTAAGCTTTTCATTCAAAGTTTTTTTCGGAGTATATAGCCTTGGAATAAATATGACAATCTTTACTAAGGACTGCTTAATTTAATTTGTAGCTTCTTGAATGAATATGTGAAGAAGCATAAGATGGTCAACATGATTAGCTTTGTAGATCCGGGCACAATTGGTGCCATTGGATGTGGCAGTGCAGTGCAGAGGTGGCGTGAATTGTGTACAAGATTTAAAGATTCTAGGAAAGGGCAGCATTTTCTCCTGCCGTACAATGATGTGTAAGTATTTTTACTATCCCAAGCTATTAAGCTGTTAAGCCTTGCCAGTTTTTTATTAATTTTTTTCAAGAATTTAGCTTTTATTTTTAAGGAATGGGTTCAATTGTATAGTTAAACTCGATAATATTTGTTGTTGAAATTTATATTAATTGCATTGGTTCAGTATAAACGTAATCAAATGCCTTGACAGTTTTGAAGTTAATATAATAGTAATCAAATGCCTTACAGTATTTAATTGATTTTGTTACTAGATGTTAGGTTTGTTTCTAAGACGGAGGAAATTGTATAGTTCAACCTCATAATATTTGAAGTTCAAATTTGATGATAATTGTATAGGTTCAGTTTTAAAGTTGATTTATTTACCGGAATTTAAATTTTATTAGTATGAGCCTTCAATTTTTGATGTTATACCTGATCATGTTTATTACAGTAAATTACACTCTACTAATATCACATTTTGGATTATTTTTCACAAATAGTGAGTTTAAATAATTTTTAGGTTAATTTTAATTCAATAGAAATGTAATTTTTTTTGATGATATTTAAGTTGTTTGGGTGACAAAAAAGCATCAAATTTAGGCTTTACTATTTAACAAGCACCTCTGTTTATTTTTCGTAGCAACCATTGGACCCTGACAGTTGTCAATCCAGACGCAGAGGTAGTCTACTATATGGACCCTCTTAAACGCCGAATTGCAAATGGAGAATGGGTGGATGTTGTCGACAAGTAAGAGTTCACGTTATAAAATTTGATTATTAAGTCTTGACTTATAAATCTTGTCCGACCATATTTTGTAGTGGTTATTTTATGTTTTGATATATCTCGTTTTGGTTGTAGTGCCATTAAAATGTACAAGGAGGATTTGAAAAAGGTTCCGAAGAAGAAAGTATTGTGGGAGAACATGGCGGTATTTATTTATTTTTGTGATCATATATTAATTATGTTATTAAAGGAGACTGGATATTTTAAATGAATTTTTGTTTGATATTTTAGGGAGTTCCAGTGCAGACCGGGAACAAGGATTGTGGCCTGTTTGTGATGCGATACATGATGGAAATCATTCATGATAAGGAGCCGGACTTTGCTAATTAGGTGACAATTGACTATCTGTGGGCCGTTTCATCCACTTTGTATTTACTCTTATAAGGGCAGAACATGTTACTTATACAAAATTTTGGATGATTTTTCAGTGGCTGCGTAGATCAAACCTGGTTTACACTGAGGATGACATCAACGAGATCAGGGTTGAGTTTGCAAAATATTTTATGAAACATTGTGCAAGCTAGGTCCTTTCATTTCTTTTCTTTTGAACTTATCGTAAACTGGATGTTTTATGTATGTAGTTGGTGACAAGTAGACTCGTCTGAACTTATCGTATGTTGACAAGTAGACTCGTTTGAACTTATCGTAAAGTGGATATTTTATGTATGTAGTTGGTGATAAGTAGACTTGCGATAATGTATTTTGTGTTCGGTGGATTGCTGGTAGTTTGGTAGGTAGATCTGGTTGTTTTGGATTGTTGAACGGATGGATTATGGTATGGTATGGATTATGGTATGGTAGTGAATTAGTTTTGTTTTGGCGGGGGCCTATATTATGGTATGATTTTGTTTTGAATTATGGTATGGATTATGGTATTTTTATTTTGGCAGGGGCCTTTTTTTTTTGGTTTTTTATGCAGTTGGTTTTAATTAAATATGATATTGATATGCAAAATACATATACCTAATAAGATAATGGTTTTTTAAAACAAAAGTAAGCATTGTATCATTTTCGGGCAACGGTTACCTCAAGTACATAATTTTGTCAAAATATAAGTCATTGTCTAAACAACAATTCAATAACACCAGTTAGTTATTAACTGTTGTTTGAACTATGAAGACATGACTTAGAAAACAATATAAAAAGAATTGGTTTAAAAGGTTTTACACAACTGTTGCTTTAAACAAATCATTGCTTGAATAATAAGGAATTGGTTTTGAACTTTTTCTTGCCATTGACTCCCTGTTGTTTATTACTTAGTAAACTGTTGTGTTACAAATGTTTCTTCAATGGTTCCCAAAAAGTAATCCGTTATCTCTTTTGCATTATAACACCACCCTAAAACTGTTGTCTAAAAGATACTTATATTACTACCTCTGAAAATAACTGTTGTTGTTCTGTTATATAAATAATAGATGGATAAAATAACTGTTGTTTGGAAAAGATATTTAAAATTGGAAAGAAAATTTAGAACTTTCTCTTGACGTAAATAAACCGTTGTTTATTACTATGAAAACTGTCATGTTAAAAATGTTCCAACAATAGTTTTTCTAAAACAACCGTTGTGTAATCGAGATTGAAATCAGTATTAAACATTGTTGTTGAATCTCCCTTATTACAACTGTATTAACAACCATGGTCCAACCTTCGATCACACGAGTGTTGGATAGACAACGGAAAAACTACCTTTCAGAGAACGAAAAAAAATAGTTGTATGATTGCAAAAATGTTGTTGTGAATATTAAGTGAAGCAAACTGGAGAAGTAAATAATACTTGCAGAAATACAAAACTGGATATTTTTAAGTGAGTTCCTTGATTAAAGGTAGGCTGCAGAGAATCAAGACACCAGCTAAAAATAAAGTCTTATAGTATTAAATATGTTCTGATGTAAAGGGTGATATTATGTGGTGAATTTGAAGCCTATTAAACACTAGCTGCTGTGCAGGTAAAACAAAAAGACACATCACACCTAAGTGATAGTCTCAGCACAGAGAAAAGAGCAGAAGCTCACAGAGTGAGAAAAACAAGGGTGAAGCCTGGTGAAAAAATTGTAGTAGTGTGTTTTATTAATATATATATATATATAAGTTGTATCTTTATTATTAAGTGAAATAAAAGTATTCTTGTTTTTGTCGAAACTTATTGATTAAAGCCCATTCACGTTTCCAACAAGCGGAACTCATAATTTAAAGAGAAAGATGAAATATATATCTATTCAAGTATAATTCGCAAAACATACATTAGATATTTTTTTCTCCCGTATTTAGAAACAACTTATGGAAGAAAGGAATGAATTTTATTCAATATAAATGCCTTAAACCTATAACTATAGGTACGTTTTATTCTTGCACATAAACCAAATTTAGAAAATATTCCTAGGCAAATATGTGTGTAAGGATCCAAAGTTCTTGTAATTGACCTTGCTGGAGAAGAATTCCTCTCTAAAAGAAAAGAGATTGAGTGATGAAAATGGAGGTGCATTATAGAGAAAAACACACTGCTTGTGAGTGCTTTTTTGGGATCTTCTTGTGACGCCTTAAGATTTTCACAAGAGTTAATTAGTTAATATGATATCACAACTCTGTTTATGGAGAGTCTCCAGTACTCCTACCACCATCTGTATAATTTAAATATTTGTTGGTATTATTATTGGTAATTAGTATATGTTTGGGTATATAAACACGATTCAGAGAAATTGTTGAATAGTTGAAGCCTTACTCTAACTCCCTAAAGCTTTATCGTTAGATGATTACCCAAGATCTTGAATTTCTTGTGAAGTTTCCATTACACGCTTAAGAGATTCTAAAAGGTGGGAGTACCTTCTAGCTCTTAAGTGGACACTTAAATGGAGTTTTAAGCAAATTAGTTATATATATATATTTAAAAATGATTAACTATTATTATATATGTAAACGTAAAATTATATTATTAAATAATAGCAATCTAAACATAATTATCTTAATAAAATTCATCACTACGGATTGATTGTCCCTACCTTACTAACAAATTATTTTCAAATATATTTATGATTATAGTTATATTATAATAAATATAATTTTTGAGTGCTTGATCGGCTGAATATGCCGCATAATCTTTAAAATTGCTTAATAATGTCCCTGTATTACACTATATCTATACTAATTTATAATAACCGAAATGATGTATAATTTGGTATACCTCCTTTTGGTTGGTTTGAAATATATTAAAATTTATACTAATTTACATTATACTATTTAAAATAAATTAAAATTTAAACAAAAAATTAAACAAAAGAAAACAAAGAGATACACATTAAGTTGTTGGAAACGTGAATGGGCTTTTACATCCAATATTGGATTAAAAACACAAACAACACCACTTTATTTGGTTGAATTATTTAAGTACAACTTATAATACATATATTTGATTACACACAATTCTTGCTCTATGTTTTTTCTTTCCTCTGTATTTCTCACTATGAGCTACAACTCTCTCTTTATCTTTCTTACAACTGTTGTTTTATTTCTTTTTCATTCAATTTTTTACAAGACTGCTGAGAAGTTCTATTTATAGAATTACAGAGGATTATGTCACTGCTTACATAATTTAACTTGTTGATCTAGTCCATTACATAAGCTATATTTAATACTAGCAACTAAGTATATATTCCGGAATATAACTATATATTCCGGAAGCTTTGACCTGCATGAAGCTTGTATAGGGTTCAGTGTGCATTCTTTATATGCCAGTTTTAATTTATCCCACTTTATTTCTAGAAATGACCATGTGTTGAATTTCAAACCAATACTTGTTGTCTTGCCGGCTTAAACTAATTTCAGCATACTCATTTAATAGGCACCTTTTATTCTGCATGTTTTCACTCCTTCATGCTGCTGCCTATAATGCTAATACATCTCAACATATACCCACAGTAAAGTCAACTAGGCTGTGGTTTAGGGCTCCCATATATATACATAAATATTAATTATTTTTATAAGAAAATTATTTTAGGTAAAAAATATAAAATAGAAAAATTCTCCAAAAGAAATAATATCAAATTGGTATTAGAAAATATAACCTAGATTTACTTTTACCAAACTGAAAAAATAAATGATACTCTTGTGATACATGTGCAATTTAGTTTTTCAAAACTATTACTTAACTGTTGTTACATTTGCGGGGGGTTATCAGTTTATCAAAAAATATGACCCTTTGAATCACGAATAAAAGCGACGACATATGGTGGAATTTATAATTGGTGGCTTTTAGCCGGTGGCTTTTGATAAGAAAAGCAACCGCCACTGTGTTGCGGTAGATTTTATGGTTTTAAGAATAGGCAGGAAAATTTCCGCCAAAATGAAGGCTTAAATTAGAAAATAAAAGTGACTGAGCGGTTGCTTTTAATTTATTTTAAAAAAAACTTTAACTGCCCCTGCAACGGTGTCGAATTTATAAAAGCGACCACATGTTATGGAATTTTATAAAAATGACCGCTTGCGGTGGATTTTATAAAAATGAATTAAAACTAGTGTTGCATCCTCTCCACTTCGTTTCTGTCCATACTTTCCTCTTCCTCCCATCTTCCCTTATTTTCTTCCTATTTCCTATCATATTTCTTCTCGTTCAAGCTCACACCAATTTTATGTCAAGTAAGTACCATTTCTAAACTACTCATACTTTAATTATCATGATTATATTTTGTTGATTTCTCACATACATGAAATATTAATTGATATAATTTAAATGAAATGTTAAATTTTAGTTGTTAATGGTATATGATAGGATTTAATATTTTTTGTAGTGTTTAAGAAATTACTATAATTATTGTTCATTTGTTGTCACTAAATATCTTGTACACATAATAAATTTATTTAGGTCAGTTTTTGTTAATTAGAAAGTTATTAATTATATTATGTATGCACCTTGTAGATGACGTGGGATCGTAGTTGGATGAATCATTAATTTGATGTGCGTTGCAAATACAGATGATTTCATTAAATTTTCCGTTGCAAATACGGATGATTCAAGGGGGAGAATAAGATGTCTATGTAATAAATATGGAAATTATTACATAAAAAATCCCGATAATATGATGTTACATTTATCTCGACATGACATCATTCCCCCATATACAACATGGTATTTTCACGAGAAGAATGCTAGATCACGTGTTGACATTGGAATGAGTTCCACGAACGTTGATAATACGCGTGATGATTTTTATGATGCACGTGAAATACTTGGAGATTTTTCCGAGGCAAATTATGATTTTGAGAATGTGCATGAAGAACCGAATGCAATCGCAGAAAGTTTTTATAGGATGCTTGATAGTGCTTCTGAACCACTTTATCCAAATTGTACAAGTTTCATAATATTATCATTTGTGAGTAAGCTACTTAAGTTTAAACACATATATGGTTGTACTAATAAGAGATTCGATGAGCTACTTGAACTTATTGGATCAGTGTTGCCTGAAGATCACAAGTTGCCAATAAGATACTATGATGTGAAAAAGTTATTAAGTGGGTTAAGCATGAGATACGAACAAATTGATGCTTGCATGAATGATTGCATGTTATTTTACAAAGAAAATAGTGAGAAAACACGTTGTGACATATATGATGAAGGTCGATACAAGATGCAGAAGGATTCTATGAAAAACTTGATTCGGAAGAAGATTTTGTGATACTTTCCTCTTACATTGAGACTATAACGCTTATTCATGTTCGAGAATAGTGTGCCCCATGGTGAGCTCTCTATGTTGATGGGGCCGTTAATAATGAAGAATCAAGAGCCGGGATATAACTAATAACCCCCGAAGGGCACAAGTTGTGAAGTGCTATCCATTTTACCATCAAAGAAACCAAGAATGATGCTGAATATGAGGCTCTCATTATAGGCCTCAAACTAGCTCTGGAGATGGGGGTGGAGAATCTTAATGTTTACAGTGACTCAATGTTGGTCACTCACCTTATTGGTTGCAGATGGCAGGCCAGGAGACCCCGAACTGAACTCTATCTCGAATGTACACAAAGAATCATCAAGCTTTTTAACGAAGTGAGAGTGGAGCACATCTCAAGGGACGAAAATACAGGGGCTGATGCGTTGGCCAAATTGGGCTCTCAACGAGAGGCCACCTTACTTGGAGTCATCCCTCTCGAAATTCAAAACATGCCTAGTGTTCCCGAAGAATTTACTTTTGAGATTGTTGCTTTGGGCATAACATGGATGACTCCAATTTGGGACTATGTCAAGAGATGCACTCTTCCCCAAGAAAAGAAGGAGGCTAGAAGGGTCAAGTATCAGGCGGCCCATTATGTCATCTATGATGAGGTTCTTTACAGAAGGGTCTTCAACACACCACTACTGAGGTGTGTAGATGGGGAATAATGTAGTTACATCCTAAGGGAGGTGCATGAAGGCATATGTGGAAATCACTCAGGGGTTAGCTTGCTAGCCCAAAAGGTCCTCAGACAGGGTTATTATTGGCCTACTCTTAAAAAAGATGCTTTTGAACTCTCCAGGGCATGTGATAAGTGCCAAAAGTATGCCAACTTCAGCAACATTCCAGCCACTCATCTCACTTCTCTTATGAGTCCTTGGCCCTTCGCTATGTGGGGGATAGATCTTATTGGGGAGCTGCCCAAAGCAAAAGGAGGAGTTAAGTATGCAGTTGTCGTAGTGGATTACTATACCAAGTGGGCAGAGGCTGAGCCCCTTTTCACTATCACCGTGAAGAAACTCAAGGAATTTGTCTACAGGGCCATTGTATGCATGTACGGGATCCCTTATCAACTTATTTCAGATAACAGGAAGCAATTTGACAGCAAGGAATTGCAGGAATTCTACGAGGCATTGGGTATCAAAAAAGGTTTTTCTGCTATTAGTCATCCTCAAACTAATGGGCAGACGGAGGCTATCAACAAAATTATCAAACATACTTTGAAGGCTAAACTCGAAGAAAGCAAAGGAAATTGGCCTGAGGAGTTACCAAAAGTGTTATGGTCTTACAACACTACCCCAAGAAGTACAACTGGAGAGACCCCATTCTCTCAATCCTATGGGTGTGAGGCCATTGTCCTCGTGGAAGTTGGGTCAAGCTCATTTAGAAGAGATCACTATGACCCCAAAGCTAATGAGGTTAATCACAGGCTCTATCTGGATATGATTAAAAAAACAAGAGAAGACTCCCAAATGAGGCTAGCAGCCTATTAACAGCGAACTGCGAGGCACTATAATGGGATGAGTGAAGACCCTCCCCCTTAGGGTGGGAGATCTAGTCTTGAGAAAGGTGATGCCAAACACCAATGTCCCGGGTCATGGGGTCTTAAGAGAACATTGGGAAGGTCCTTATAAGGTGAAATCCGTACTTTGGGAGGGCACTTATCTTTTGACAGACATGAATGACAAGCTTGTTCCACGAGCATGGAATACGAAACATCTCAGGAAATATTACCAGTAGTGGGAATTCACCAATTGGTAGTCTTATTTATTTATACACTTAGTATAAATAAAATAACATCCTCAGTTTAGTGGGTAATGGTTATATAAACGCCTCCCCTAATAGATGTAATGATATTGGGCTTCGTCCCTAAATATCTATGCATCGTTTATTCTTCAAATTTTTAACTTTTACTGTTAAAGATGTTTTACTTGTATTCAAGCATTCGAAGCACTTTCAGGACTAGGCCAACATGTCAGTGTGAGGCAAAAGAATCTAGGATAAAGCTTTTGGAAGCCCCCAAGAGGTCTCTTCTGTGATCCAGGATTCTCATCCATAAGTCTGTCTAATGCTAACTCATGAAGTGACAACTAAGATAAAGCCACACATGGAAAATAATTACATGATGTCTCTCGTATCTATTTTAAGCCTCTTGGAAAGAGCTAACAAATATTGAGAAAATTTAAAGATAAAATCTAAATGTGCCGCGTATGCCAATAATTCGATGAAAGGCCTACACGCTTGCATCGTGGAATGCAAGACTGGTGGAAAATAATCACATTGCCAAAATTATCATCTCATCACATGAACAACAAAGTGATCACAAAATATTTTGCAATTTTATTGTGAAAACTATATGAAGATGCATAAAAAAGCAAGCCAATAAAGCCAATAAAGCCCAAGTCCTAATGCTCAATGCCCAAGTATCAAGTCTATTCATAGGCACATGATTCAAGAAAGATTCTAGATTAATTAGCTGTCTTAGTAGTTGTTTATTTATTTTGTCCTAGGAGGGAAATTAATGCTTTTTCCTTAGCTTTGCAGTAGAAGGACAGTGGTTCATGGTCTTTGTAACAACCTATATTATAAGAGAGGATTTATCCTTTTAAAATGATCCATCTAAGGAATGAATGAAAGAGCTCCACGTTAAACCATATAGTGTTAGAGTTACAATTGTTTTCATGGTATTAGAGCTATGAATTACATCATATAGCTGGTTTGCTCATTCTTTATCACTTTATCTACATCTTTTATTGTCGAAATGGTAAAAAATGATAATGTTGTTTATGCTAGAACATCTATTGATGTCTCGAGCCCTTTGTATCTTCACCCTTCTGATGGTAAGAACTTCATGACTATTGACAAGCTTCAAGGCTCGTCTAATTATAGATCTTTCACTGTCTTCAAAACGGAAGCCTGGGATGCCTGGGATACAACTAATGAAGTGAAGAGGGATGCCTGGGATGCATGGAATAACATGATCATCTCTTGGATTCTAGGGTCGGTTTTGAATGTCATCAAAAAATCTATTATGTTTGTAAGCAGTGCTCATCATATATGGAGGCATCTTGAGCAACGTTTTTCTCTCACCAATGGATCTCAGAAATACAAATAAGGAGTTGTATGAAACCAAACAACAAAGAAAGCCAGTTATCGAATACTACATTCATATGAGGTCACTTTGGGGGGAGCTGGAGTCATTGGTCATCCTTCTTACTATTACAGCAATAACTGCAGAAATTACAACTCTAATTATTCTTGCTCAATAAAGAGAAGAGAAAAATTTGTTCCAATTCTTGAATGGATTGGATGACATATATGCTGCTCAGAGAAGCCAAATGCTTATGATGGTTGCTCTTCCCTTGGTCGAGAGTAAATAGTTTCTGAGTTACATGTCATTGATGGTGCGGAGCTACTAATGATTTATAGTAAAGAAGGAGCCACACATGACAATAAATCGATATTTACATAAATTTTTCATACCGGATTACCAACCATCTCGGTAGAAAAGAGCCCGACATCATGTCTTTGTTATCAACTCACATGTTTAGACAAAAATGTATTGCCATTAAAATAACTTTCAAGTACATGGCAGAAGTATTTCAGTAGAACAAAACACATATAAGAATAGACGAAGTCAAATTTTATCTACTACAAAACCATTCTTTTACACAAAAGTTCTAAACAAAAAAACTTAGATGATATGCTTCTACTATAGATCACATAACATACAAAAATCATTAACAACACTAGAATTAGATCTATTATGCTTCTGCTTCCATAGTAGAACACAAAATACTTGCACAAAGGACATGAAATTCCGAAAATATACTACTAGAATCATAACAGTACAAAACATTTTGTAAGGGGGAAACGAATAAAGCAAAAGAGATGTGTCAATAAATAGAAAAAAAGAATAATCAGCTGAAGATTCAGTTCAAGCCAAATTGGACAAAACACATTATACATTTGACTTCAAACACAAGAAAAAGAAAAAAAACTGGTGTATCCAAATGCATACAAGTTCCACCCGTATATGTAAATAAAATACCAAAAATCTATTCTATTTAATTTATAAATTTTTGTTTCGACGGCTTTACCATACACGACCCTTAAATTCTCAAGTAATTGGATTGCCACAAAATTGGAAAACTCACGCCCTCGACTGTCAATATCTTACGACTTTTTTCTCAGTTAACCTTTAGTGTGGTTTTGGTATGTATCCATCAATAGAAAAAATATGTGTAGCAGCAGACAGTGCTAAACAAAGTTCATCAAGTTTGGGACTCGCAATAACTTGACAACCCAGTCGAGATCTGCTTCGTATTAAACCCAACTCAATCTTTTTTAGTAAAGTATAAGTATGTTGCATTATAAACCAAATGTATTTAGGAAAGAAACCTACGTTTCTGTGAGGCCAAAAGTAAGGTATAACATGTCATTTTTCTCGTCATTCAGATCCTCTAATTTATGTAATACTCTATATCATAAGAAAAATTCACTAAAAATTTAGTTTTATTAAAATAGATGCATGAAGTCATATTGCTAGTGAGTAGTGACCAACGTAGAAAATTGTTGTGCAGTTATACAAGCATAGGGAGAAATAGACCATCACAATTACATGATAAGTGGAACAAGCAAGCGATTCTTTAAAAGCCCCTATATTAAGAATCAAGTTTAACTATCTTTTACATATAGAGAAAGAATACCAAAATTGAACAAAACCTAATTACATATTTCAGATTGTGTAATAGGATTAAGTGCACCAAAAACAGTTCTAGATTCCAGAGTATTAGATGTTACTAGGGCATGTATTAGAGCAAAAAAAGCTTCATTAAATTAAAGACCTTACATAGGTATCTTGATGTTTAAAAAAAATATGCATATTACTTTTATGACAAAAAACATAACAATTAAGTCAGAGATCATTTTTGCATCAATACACGGCCAGATAAAAAATATTTATCCAAGTGCTTACCTTCTAGTTCTATGTCATTTTCATGGGCAGCTTCCAACATAGACATGCCAACAGGGACCTTGATGGCCTTCTCCTCTCCTCCATCACCAACAAATGTCAGAGAAATTCTGCAGAATCGCATAACAAGAAAAAAATCATATATATTAACACAACTGCAGGATTTTTTGTGTATTATAAACTTCATGATTCTCAATTTGGTTCTAAATTTAAATTAAACAAGTATTGATATGTACAAAAAGCCATGAGCCTTTCAAAAAGTGTGAAAAATTCAGTAAAAGTTACAAAACATCAGGAGGTGAATCAATATTCGGATGTACAAGCTATTTTCACCATTATTCAGTTCCATCTCAATCTAGAAGATATCTAAAGCAATAAAGTGAAACTACCGCTTCTCTCTTTACTGCCATAACTCTAAAAATTCTTATCTATTTTAATTAGAAAAACATAAACTAGCTTCTATGAATTGAAATTAGACTATGCTAATATAATTTTTAAATAGAATCAATCACTAAATAAATAAAAACTAGCTTCTATGAATTATAAATTTGAAGCATAATTATTTTCTCGTATAGAATTCATATTTACAAACAACAATACACATAATTAAAAGTCAGATCTAATTCATATGCGTAAAAATCACATATGATTCTACTATATATAAAATCACATAAATACAAGTATTCTTTTAAAGTAGAATCAAACAATATAAACACATAGATTATGAATGTAATGTAGAATCAAAATTTTAAATATAACATATTTTTAATCCACTGTAGAACCAATATTTCTATGTGTAAATATAGAACACAAATCGATATGCATTTGAATTTTGGTCAATTTTGTATAATTTTTACCGTGGAAGCAAGAACAAGCACAAACATAGTTCAAAAACTATAAAAATCACATTCTACTCTCTGAACCTCAAATATAGTATAAAACATTAAAAAACAACTTACCTATTCGATTAAACATCATTTAAAGATGAATTTCTTCCTGGAATCAACCTGAAAAAAATGAATTAAATATTAGAAACATATATATTTTATCTCGAAAACCTTAAAAATACGAATTAATGACTAATACTCTCTCCGTCCCATCCATTTGTATACAAATGGTTTGGGCACTGAGGACAAGAAACATAATAAAATAATGTTAGTTTTGTTAAGATAGTGGGATGAAAGAGAAAGAAAAAGTATAATTTAGTCAGAAAAAGTATAAAGTTGGTTAAAGTGGTGGGACCATTTAATATTTAATAAATAAAGTGAGTTTAGTGGGAGAAAGTAGTGAGTGTAGTTGAATTTTATATTATAAAATATTTACTATTTTTGGTAAGTTTGAAATGTATAGAATTGAATGGGACATTCAAAAAAGGAAAGTGTATAGAAATGAATGGGACAGAGGGACTAACAACTTTTTATGAACCCCTTTTTGCTGAAATCTTCTACTATCAAACTCAAATCGTCAATTTCTTACTACCCTCAAATCTTCGATTCCTCCCCACTCTTGTTCTCAATATCTCATTGACTGGGTGTGTAGTTTGTGTACTATATGTATAGTTTTGAAGTATGTATCTGTTGCTGTTATAAAATATATTGCGGATATATTTTTTTTATTTTAATTAGGCTTAAAAATTCTAACATTTAGAATAATGCCACTGCATTATATTTAATCTAGGCTGTTTAGAACGTTGATAGCTGTGATTGTGGTTCTATGTAGATCTCTATCTAATTAGTTCTCTCTTAATTGATCCTCTAATTATAATACCCTTTTCCATTTATGAAAAGAAAGAGGTCACAAAATGTGACGTGAATCCTTGTCTCTCCTTTCAAGCTTAGGGGAAGGGTGTATCGTGTATTCAAGCGATTTCTGAAGAATTGATAATAATTTATGGATTTTATAAGATTTTAGTTGATTTTAAATGTTGGCGGATTTTGACGGTAAAAAATCTTTCAGAGTCTTTGTGATTTTATGAATTTTTTTAGAAATATTTCAAAATCTCATATAGGATTTCAAAAAATTAAAAATGTACTACCAAATCCATCAAAATTCATATATTTTTCAAATAAAACAAAATTCATGAATTTTTGAATATCATCATTTCAGTGGAATTTATAAAAGATTTTGATAGATTTTTCAAAATTTAAATTAAATACACTTAGATTTTAATGAATTTTTAATAATCCAAATTGAATAGATTTTGAAAGATTTTTCAAAATCTGAATTGAATACGCATATAATTTTGTGCTTAAAAATCTTTTAAAATTTTGATCGAATACACCCAGTCTATTACCATTGCTGCAAGCTGAGAACAGGTATATTTCTTCATCATGGTTTATGTTGGTAAATATTTTATTTATATTGTTGAATTATTTCATTTTATGTTGTATTTCTGATATCTATGGTCTATTCTCCGCTTGGAATGTTCTCTTTTATTTTTGCTAAATCTGTTTAGAATGTTCTAGTTCATAATTGAATTCATAGTTGTATATATATTCAATTGATAAAAAAAATACTGGATTGTCAACTGTGGATGTATGTTGTTTAAATGCTGTGCTAGTGGCTATTACCAGGCGAACACTGGTTTTTTTAATTATTGGTACCTGTTTGTATCTCCAGAATTATGTCGAGAATTGCCAAACCAAGGCGATCTGAGAGTGGAACCGCTGCAATTGATAGAATCAGCAGCTTACCTGGAAACGTAATTGACAACATCCTAGAACGCTTGCCCATTCATGATGCAGCAAGTACAAGTGTTCTTTCTATAACGTGGAGGGATTTATGGGATTTGTACCCGAATCTGGTTTTTGATTGGGTTTTTTTCTCACGGATTGTTGCCAACAATGATACACTAGATGAAGAAAATTTAATATCGGAAGTTACACGAACTATAAATGAGATCCTTTTAGGTAACCGTGGCCCCATTTTGAAGTTCCATCTTTCGGCTCCAGAAGATCTGCCTCTTCATGAAACTCCAAATATGGATTTATGGATTAAAAACATATCAAATAATAGGGTTAGGCAGTTGAAGCTTATAATTGGACCACTAACAGCCTACAAAATACCCTCTTATTTGTTTTCCTCTTCAGAGTTAACTCATTTGAGCCTCAATAATTGTTTACTCAATCCACCGCTTAGATTTGGAGGCTTTTGTAATTTGATTGATGTTACAGTTGAGAATGTCATCATTACTGGCGACATGTCATTTGGGACCCAACTCAAGGAATTGAAGTTGAGATTTTGCTCCGGGATAGAACATTTAGAATCCCAATTTAAACAAAATCACAACCTCATCACCTTTCATATCCACAAAAGTGGAGAAATTGATCTTAAATGGTTTGAATGCACCAAAAAGTTGCGAACTCTTGGTCTCTTGTCGGAAAAAGGGGCAGATTCTAGAAAGAGTTATATCAATCTAGAAAAGCTACTTGGAAACATGATTGAAATACGTACTATCCACTTCAATGGCTCTTTTCTCAAGGTAAATTGAAACTCCTATACGAATTGAAGTAGTTAATTTTCTTTGACTAATTTGATTATTAATGCTTACAAACACTCTTGGTGCCAAGTGTTTCTCACTTTTTTTTCCGTCAATATACATGCACACATGTGTATAATAGTTATTGGAGTCAAGTGCAGGTGTTTCGAAGAGACTTATAACAACAACCAGAAAGTTGTCCCTTTACAAAGTTGAATTTTATGATTTGGTTCAGATCCGACATGTTCTTTTCTTGATGAGAAGTTTCCCCAAGCTGCAAGCTCTTGAAATAATTGTGGTAAGAACTATTAATTTAATCCCAAGCAAGTTAGATGTTCATTTGTCCTTCTCTAATTTTAATTTTTTTGAGTTTTTTATATCTCAAAATATTTTGTCATTTTTTATTGGTCTGGTCATGACAGACTTGTATATTCTAGGATTGCTTCATCACGATCTTATGCAATTAGATGATATTTGAACAATGAAACTTCTTATGCTCGGAGATTTATTATAAATATTGATATTGCATAATATGCTCATGTTTTATGTATCAGACAATAAGATCACAAGCTAACTAGATTTATAAATGTTTCATGTTTATGAAAACCATCCTCATATATTTACCTTTGTACGTATTTAAATGGCAAACCAAAGGGCAACCATGGAATGGACTTGGTAGGAAGCAGGGAACCTATGGTATCATCTGTTCTGCAATATTTACAATCACCGAACCTCGTCAACCTGATTTTTGACCAACTTCAAACCGTGAAGATACATAGGATGGCCGGTTCAAGGGCTGAGCTTCATTTCATAAAGTTTTTGCTTGCATTTTCTCCAAGGCTTAGGTGGATTGAACTTCTCAACACCATGACTGATGATCCTAAAGAAGAATCGAGAATTTCAAAAGAGTTGATGAGTTTCCCTAGAACATCCAAAGTTGCACGGATAATATGGCCGTGAACTACTAGTTGCCTAGATGGTTTGGACTTTGAAAACTATTTTGTAGTGGAGTGCACCTTGTGTTAGAAAGATGTTGAAACTTATCTAAACTTCGCATAATGGTGTTATTTTGTAGAGCAATCCTGTAGTTGGCTCCCGTATTTGGTTTGTGGTATAACTTGTAACGTTTTCGAACTTAGCAAATTTGTTGTTGTTATTATTATACAATTAGACCATGATTTTATGAGTTAAAAGTTAAACTATTAATTTGTGTTGCATGTTGGCTTCAAGAAATCACATTCAGAAAATAATCACTTCTGCTATATATATATGTTTCTACTTTATATTATAAATATTAATAACAATAACACCCAAAACTTTAAGCAAAGTTCAGGTTTCAACCCTCACAGCTGGTTTCTGAGGGGAACTAATTTAACAAGTTTCTCGGGAAAGCTGATAAACTTCTTACTTGCATTGATTTTTTAAGCTTGACAGATAGGAAAACATGTTTATGTTGCTACTTTTAATTCACCAAAATAAGTAACATCTTACATGGTCAATTTTCTTAAGCTTCTTTTATCATCGATTAGGCATTGAAGACCTTAAAGAATTTTAGTTGTTCTAAATTTTTTGGAGGAAAAAAGTTGATATTATGTTAAGATTGATATAATTTGTTTTAAAAAATTATGATATATCTTTTAAATTTAAATTCATGTATTCAAGATATAATAAATATTTTAACTTATTTTTAAAATTTTTGAATAATTTTTCATATACTCCTTGGGTCCTTAATTAATTGTCTAGTTCTGACTTTTGGGGTTCAATTGACTAAATTTTAAGTGAAATTTAGATATATATTATATAATTGAAAATATTATTAATGAATCACCCTATAAACATGTTTACATTGAAAATTGGTTCATAATATTAAATGTCTAGATTTTGTATTCAGTGTTGGTTAATATTTTATTTTAATATTTTTTATCCTTCGATTAGTTTGTCAATGAATGTACTTACCAGGTCCCCTGTACCACCAAGTAAACTAAGTTGTCTCTTGTGCTTGCAATTGAATCTATTAAATTAAATATATTAAAGGATGAATGTGCTTATAACTAGTAAAAACAAATTGGTGTTAGTTGTGTAATATTTTAATTAAAGGATGAATTTAATTAAAGGATGAATGTGCTTAAAGGATGTATGTGCTTATGGTAAAAAATGTTACTGAATTTTTTGTAGAAAAAGATGAAGGAGGAGGTTAAGGAAGGAAAGCTTAAAGTTGAAGGTACTAATGATGTGTTAACAATGGCGCTCGTAAGCCTGAGCACGGAGGCATAGTACGTGGTCAGGGAATTCATGTGAAGCAGTCGGTTTATTTTGATCTTCCGAGGGAAAAAAGCGAGGACAGTGGAAGAAAGGGTACATGAGGCAATTCAAAAGTACATGGGAGAGGAGACTCCAAAAATTATTAAAGAGAGAGATGCATTTTGGGCTGCTGAATTTGAAAAATACAACGCACATTTATCGAAAAATGGTGTACAACATGATGGTAGTCCGAAACCAAATTCGCAGCAGGCAAGCTGTCACTCTAAGGGTGGGGTTGATGTGGATGTGGATGTGGATGTAGGTGTTCATAAAAATGTGACATTGATAGATAATTTGTTTGTGGATTTAGCGGTGGAGCTTGAGGATAATAAAAAGGTGGCGGGTGAGGATGATAATGGAAGGGCTGTTGAGGAAATGAAAGTGGATTCTTCGGGTGGTTTTATATACCGATTGGCTGTTGGATCGTTGAGCAACATTGTTGCTTGTGCAGCAATTGATGAAGTACTCGTTCCCGAAGGAAATGAGAAGACTATCCATGGAGTAAGTCTTGGAGAAAAGAACGCAAGGGTGTCTATCACTAAAGTCATTCAAGGAGATGCTAAGATTTCCTTCCCTATCGGGGATGAAATTTTGACTGTTCAAGAAGCCATGGGAACTTTTATTGCATGACCGAGAAACATGATAATTGCAGGAAATAATAGCAGTACTTCTCATGTTTTGGCCGCCAAGGTCAGAATGCTTTTTTAGTATGGTTAATATATGTACTATGTGTTTGTTTAGTCTGTTTTTTAATTATTTTTATTTGCAATTATTTTAGAAAACCAAGAAATCCCGTGCTAAGAAAATGAAGAAGACGTATAAAGTAATTGAAGATGTTGAACCAGAGCTTGTTGTTCAAATTGGTCCGAATTATCCTTCTGCAATGAAACGTTTGTGGACATGGGCAAAGGAAGCCTTGAGCGGTGGCCGAACAATTTCTTTTGAGCTAAGCAAAGAAGCATTTGGCTTTACAAAGAAGCAAATCATGTTCTTATCTAATATACATGTAGTGTGCTCTGGAGGTGAAATGGTCGGCTCTGTCATTTGCCTTTTTATTCAGTAAGCTTTTCATTCAAAGTTTTTTTTCGGAGTATATAGCCTTGGAATAAATATGACAATCTTTACTAAGGACTGCTTAATTTAATTTGTAGCTTCTTGAATGAATATGTGAAGAAGCATAAGATGGTCAACATGATTAGCTTCGTAGATCCGGGCACAATTGGTGCCATTGGATGTGGCAGTGCAGTGCAGAGGTCGCGTGAATTGTGTACAAGATTTAAAGATTCTAGGAAAGGGCATCATTTTCTCCTGCCGTACAATAATGTGTAAGTATTTTTACTATCCCAAGCTATTAAGCTGTTAAGCCTTGCCAATTTTTTATTAATTTTTTTCAAGAATTTAGCTTTTATTTTTAAGGAATGGGTTCAATTGTATAGTTAAACTCGATAATATTTGTTGTTGAAATTTATATTAATTGCATTGGTTCAGTATAAACGTAATCAAATGCCTTGACAGTTTTGAAGTTAATATAAAAGTAATCAAATACCTTACAGTATTTAATTGATTTTTTTACTAGATGTTAGGTTTGTTTTTAAGACGGGGGAAATTGTATAGTTCAACCTCATAATATTTGAAGTTCAAATTTGATAATAATTGTATAGGTTCAGTTTTAAAGTTGATTTATTTACCGGAATTTAAATTTTATTAGTATGAGCCTTCAATTTTTGATGTTATACCTGATCATGTTTATTACAGTAAATTACTCTCTACTAATATCACATTTTGGATTATTTTTCACAAATAGTGAGTTTAAATAATTTTTAGGTTGATTTTAATTCAATAGAAATGTAATTTTTTTTGATGATATTTAAGTTGTTTGGGTGACAAAAAAGCATCAAATTTAGGTTTACTATTTAACAGGCACCTCTGTTTATTTTTCGTAGCAACCACTGGACCTTGACAGTTGTCAATCCAGACGCAGAGGTAGTCTACTATATGGACCCTCTTAAACGTCGAATTGCAAATGGAGAATGGGTGGATGTTATCGACAAGTAAGAGTTCACGTTATAAAATTTGATTATTAAGTCTTGACTTATAAATCTTGTCCGACCATATTTTGTAGTGGTTATTTTATGTTTTGATATATCTCGTTTTGGTTGTAGTGCCATTAAAATGTACAAGGAGGATTTGAAAAAGGTTCCGAAGAAGAAAGTATTGTGGGAGAACATGGCGGTATTTATTTATTTTTGTGATCATATATTAATTATGTTATTAAAGGAGACTGGATATTTTAAATGAATTTTTGTTTGATATTTTAGGGAGTTCCAATGCAGACAGGGAACAAGGATTGTGGCCTGTTTGTGATGCGATACATGATAGAAATCATTCATGATAAGGAGACGAACTTTGCTAATAAGGTGACAATTGACTATCTGTGGGCCTTTTCATCCACTTTGTATTTACTCTTATAAGGGCAGAACATGTTACTTATACAAAATTTTGGATGATTTTTCAGTGGCTGCGTAGATCAAACCTGGTTTACACTGAGGATGACATCAACGAGATCAGGGTTGAGTTTGCAAAATATTTTATGAAACATTGTGCAAGCTAGGTCCTTTCCTTTCTTTTCTTTTGAACTTATCGTAAACTGGATGTTTTATGTATGTAGTTGGTGACAAGTAGACTCGTCTGAACTTATCGTATATTGACAAGTAGACTCGTTTGAACTTATCGTATGTTGACAAGTAGACTCGTTTGAACTTATCGTAAAGTGGATGTTTTATGTATGTAGTTGGTGATAAGTAGACTTGCGATAATGTATTTTGTGTTCGGTGGATTGCTGGTAGTTTGGTAGGTAGATCTGGTTGTTTTGGATTGTTGAACGGATGGATTATGGTATGGTATGGATTATGGTATGGTAGTGAATTGGTTTTGTTTTGGCGGGGGCCTAGATTATGGTATGATTTTATTTTGGATTATGGTATGGATTATGGTATTTTTATTTTGGCAGGGGCCTATTTTTTGTGGTTTTTTATGCAGTTGGTTTTAATTAAATATGATATTGATATGCAAAATGCATATACCTAATAAGATAATGGTTTTTTAAAACAAAAGTAAGCATTGTATCATTTTCGGGCAACGGTTACGTCAAGTACATAATTTTGTCAAAATATAAGTCATTGTCTAAACAACAATTCAATAACACCAGTTAGTTATTAAATGTTGTTTGAACTATGAAGACATGACTTAGAACACAATATAAAAAGAATTGGTTTAAAAGGTTTTACACAACTGTTGCTTTAAACAAATCATTGCTTGAATAATAAGGAATTGGTTTTGAACTTTTTCTTGCCATTGACTCCCTGTTGTTTATTACTTAGTAAACTATTGTATTACAAATGTTTCTTCAATGGTTCCCGAAAAGTAATCGGTTATCTCTTTTGCATTATAACACCACCCTAAAACTGTTGTCTAAAAGATACTTATATTACTACCTCTGAAAATAACTGTTGTTGTTCTATTATATAAATAATAGATGGATAAAATAACTGTTGTTTGGAAAAGATATTTAAAATTGGAAAGAAAATTTAGAACTTTCTCTTGACGTAAATAAACCGTTGTTTATTACTATGAAAACTGTCATGTTAAAAATGTTCCAACAATAGTTTTTCTAAAACAACCGTTGTGTCATCGAGATTGTAATCAGTGTTAAACATTGTTGTTGAATCTCCCTTATTACAACTGTATTAACAACCATTATCCAACCTTTGATCACACGAGTGTTGGATAGACAACGGAAAAACTACCTTTCACACAACGAAAAAAAAATAGTTGTATTATTGCAAAAATGTTGTAGTGAATATTAAGTGAAGCAAACTGGAGAAGTAAATAATACTTGCAGAAATACAAAACTGGATATTTTTAAGTGAGTTCCTTGATTAAAGGTAGGCTGCAGAGAATCAAGACACCAGCTAAAAATAAAGTCTTATAGTATTAAATATGTTCTGATGTAAAGGGTGATATTATGTGGTGAATTTGAAGCCTATAAAACACTAGCTGCTGTGCAGGTAAAACAAAAAGACACATCACACCTAAGTGATAGTCTCAGCACAGAGAAAAGAGCAGAAGCTCAGAGAGTGTAAAACACATTGAAGTGTTAAACAAAAACCAGAGAGAAAAAATAGACTGAGAGAGGGCTATAGCTAGAGTGAGAAAAACAAGGGTGAAAAGAGATTGAGTGATGAAAATGGAGGTGCATTATAGAGAAAAACACACTGCTTGTGAGTGCTTTTTTGGGATCTTCTTGTGACGCCTTAAGGTTTTCACAAGAGTTAATTAGTTAATATGATATCACAACTCTGTTTATGGAGAGTCTCCAGTACTCCTACCACCATCTGTATAATTTAAATATTTTTGGTATTATTATTGGTAATTAGTATATGTTTGGGTATATAAACACGATTCAAATTGTTGAATAGTTGAAGCCTTACTCTAACTCCCTAATGCTTTATTAGATGATTACCCAAGATCTTGAATTTCTTGTGAAGTTTCCATTACACGCTTAAGAGATTCTAAAAGGTGGGAGTACCTTCTAGCTCTTAAGTGGACACTTAAATGGAGTTTTAAGCAAATTAGTTATATATATATATATATAAAAATGATTAACTACTATTATATATGTAAACGTAAAATTATATTATTAAATAATAGCAATCTAAACATAATTATCTTAATAAAATTCATCACTACGGATTGATTGTCCCTACCTTACTAACAAATTATTTTCAAATATATTTATGATTATAGTTATATTATAATAAATATAATTTTTGAGTGCTTGATCGGCTGAATATGCCGCATAATCTTTAAAATTGCTTAATAATGTCCCTGTATTACACTATATCTATACTAATTTATAATAACCGAAATGATGTATAATGTCCCTGTATTACACTATATCTATACCTCCTTTTGGTTGGTTTGAAATATATTAAAATTTATACTAATTTACACTATACTATTTAAAATAAATTAAAATTTAAACAAAAAATTAAACAAAAGAAAACAAAGAGATACACATTAAGTTGTTGGAAACGTGAATGGGCTTTTACATCCAATATTGGATTAAAAACACAAACAACACCACTTTATTTGGTTGAATTATTTAAGTACAACTTATAATACATATATTTGATTACACACAATTCTTGCTCTATGTTTTTTCTTTCCTCTGTATTTCTCACTATGAGCTACACCTCTCTCTTTATCTTTCTTACAACTGCTGTTTTATTTCTTTTTCATTCAATTTTTTACAAGACTGCTGAGAAGTTCTATTTATAGAATTACACTGCTTACATAGTTTAACTTGTTGATCTAGTCCATTACATAAGCTATATTTAATACTAGCCTACCATATTAACTGATGTCCAGCAACTAAGTATATATTCCGGAATATAAGTATATATTCCGGAAGCTTTGACCTGCATGAAGCTTGTATAGGGTTCAGTGTGCATTCTTTATATGCCAGTTTTAATTTATCCCACTTTATTTCTAGAAATGACCATGTGTTGAATTTCAAACCAATACTTGTTGTCTTGCCCGCTTAAACTAATTTCAGCATACTCATTTAATAGGCACCTTTTATTCTGCATGTTTTCACTCCTTCATGCTGCTGCCTATAATGCTAATACATCTCAACATATACCCAGTGCCCGCTCAACAGTAAAGTCAACTTGGCCGTGGCTTAGGTCCCCCATATATATATATAAATATTAATTATTTTTATAAGAAAATTATTTTAGGTAAAAAATATAAAATAGAAAAATTCTCCAAAAGAAATAATATCAAATTGGTATTAGAAAATATAACCTAGATTTACTTTTACCAAACTGAAAAAACTTTAACTGCCCCTGCAACGGTGTCGAATTTATAAAAGCGACCACATGTTATGGAATTTTATAAAAATGACCGCTTGCGGTGGATTTTATAAAAATGAATTAAAACTAGTGTCTCATCCTCTCCACTTGGTTTCTCTCCATACTTTCCTCTTCCTCTCATCTTCCCTTATTTTCTTCCTATTTCCTATCATATTTCTTCTCCTTCAAGCTCACACCAATTTCATGTCAAGTAAGTACCATTTCTAAACTACTCATACTTTAATTGTCATGATTATTTTTTGTTGATTTCTCACAGACATGAAATATTAATTGATATAATTTAAATGAAATGTTAAATTTTAGTTGTTAATGTATATGATAGGATTTAATATTTTTTGTAGTGTTTAAGAAATTACTATAATTATTGTTCATTTGTTGTCACTAAATATCTTGTACAAATAATAAATTTATTTAGGTCAGTTTTTGTTAATTAGAAAGTTATTAATTATATTATGTATGCACCTTGTAGATGACGTGGGATCGTAGTTGGATGAATCATTAATTTGATGTGCATTGCAAATACGGATGATTTCATTAAATTTTCCGTTGCAAATACGGATGATTCAAGGGGGAGAATAAGATGTCTATGTAATAAATATGGAAATTATTACATAAAAAAACCCGATAATATGATGTTACATTTATATCGACATGGCATCATTCCCCCATATACAACATGGTATTTTCACGAGAAGAATGCTAGATCACGTGTTGACATTGAAATGAGTTCCACGAACGTTAATAATACGCGTGATGATTTTTATGATGCACGTGAAATGCTTGGAGATTTTTCCGAGGCAAATTATGATTTTGAGAATATGCATGAAGAACCGAATGCAATCGCAGAAAGTTTTTATAGGATGCTTGATAGTGCTTCTGAACCACTTTATCCAAATTGTACAAGTTTCATAACATTATCATTTGTGAGTAAACTACTTAAGTTTAAACACATATATGGTTGTACTAATAAGAGATTCGATGAGCTACTTGAACTTATTGGATCAGTGTTGCCTGAAGATCACAAGTTGCCAATAAGATACTATGATGTGAAGAAGTTATTAAGTGGGTTAAGCATGAGATACGAACAGATTGATGCTTGCATGAATGATTGCATGTTATTTTACAAAGAAAATAGTGAGAAAACACGTTGTGACATATGTGATGAAGGTCGATACAAGATGCAGAAGGATTCTATGAAAAACTTGATTCCGAAGAAGATTTTGTGATACTTTCCTCTTACATTGAGACTGTAACACTTATTCATGTTCGAGAATACTGTGCCCCATGGTGAGCTCTCTATGTTGATGGGGCCGTTAATAATGAAGAATCAGGAGCCGGGATATAACTAATAACCCCTGAAGGGCACAAGTTGCGAAGTGCTATCCATTTTACCTTCAAAACAACCAAGAATGATGCTGAATATGAGGCTCTCATTATAGGCCTCAAACTAGCTCTGGAGATGAGGGTGGAGAATCTTAATGTTTACAGTGACTCAATGTTGGTCACTCACCTTATTGGTTGCGGATGGCAGGCCAGGGGACCCCGAACTAAACTCTATCTCGAATGTACACAACGAATCATCAAGCTTTTTAACGAAGTGAGAGTGGAGCACATCTCAAGGGATGAAAATACAGGGGCTGATGCGTTGGCCAAATTGAGCTCTCAACGAGAGGCCACCTTACTTGGAGTCATCCCTCTCGAAATTCAAAACATGCCTAGTGTTCCCGAAGAATTTACTTTTGAGATTGCTTCTTTGGGCATAACATGGATGACTACAATTTGGGACTATGTCAAGAGATGCACTCTTCCCCAAGAAAAGAAGGAGGCTAGAAGGGTCAAGTATCAGGCAACCCGTTATGTCATCTATGATGAGGTTCTTTACAAAAGGGTCTTCAACACACCACTACTGAGGTGTGTAGATGGGGAATAATGTAGTTACATCCTAAGGGAGGTGCATGAAGGTATATGTGGAAATCACTCAGGGGTTAGCTTGCTAGGCCAAAAGGTCCTCAGACAGGGTTATTATTGGCCTACTCTTAAAAAAGATGCTTTTGAATTCTCCAGGGCATGTGATAAGTGCCAAAAGTATGCCAACTTCAGCAACATTCCAGCCACTCATCTCACTTCTCTTATGAGTCCTTGGCCCTTTGCTATGTGGGGGATAGATCTTATTGGGGAGCTGCCCAAAGCAAAAGGAGGAGTTAAGTATGCAGTTATCGTAGTGGATTTTTATACCAAGTGGGTAGAGGCTGAGCCCCTTTTCACTATCACCGTGAAGAAACTCAAGGAATTTGTCTACAGGGCCATTGTATGCATGTACGGGATCCCTTATCAACTTATTTCAGATAACAGGAAGCAATTTGACAGCAAGGAGATGCAAGAATTCTACGAGGCATTGGGTATCAAAAAAGGTTTTTCTGCTATTAGTCATCCTCAAACTAATGGGCAGACGGAGGCTATCAACAAAATTATCAAACATACTTTGAAGGCTAAACTCGAAGAAAGCAAAGGAAATTGGCCTGAGGAGTTACCAAAAGTGTTATGGTCTTATAACACTACCCCAAGAAGTACAACTGGAGAGACCCCATTCTCTCAATCCTATGGGTGTGAGGCCATTATCATCGTGGAAGTTGGGTCAAGCTCATTTAGAAGAGATCACTATGACCCCAAAGCTAATGAGGTTAATCACAGGCTCTATCTGGATATGATTAAAAAAACAAGAGAAGACTCCCAAACGAGGCTAGCAGCCTATGAACAGCGAACTGTGAGGCACTATAATGGGAGAGTGAAGACCCGCCCCCTTCGGGTGGGAGATCTAGTCTTGAGAAGGGTGATGCCAAACACCAATGTCCCGGGTCATGGGGTCTTAAGAGAAAATTGGGAAGGTCCTTATAAGGTGAAATCCGTACTTTGGGAGGGCACTTATCATTTGACAGACATGAATGACAAGCTTGTTCCACGAGCATGGAATACGAAACATCTCAGGAAATATTACCAGTAGTGGGAATTCACCAATTGGTAGTCTTATTTATTTATACACTTAGTATAAATAAAATAACATCCTCAGTTTAGGGGGTAATGGTTATATAAACGCCTCCCCTAATAGATGTAATGATATTGGGCTTCGTCCCTAAATATCTATGCATCGTTTATTCTTCAAATTTTTAACTTTTACTGTTAAAGATGTTTTACTTGTATTCAAGCATTCGAAGCACTTTCAGGACTAGGCCAACATGTCAGTGTGAGGCAAAAGAATCTAGGATAAAGCTTTTGGAAGCCCCCAAGAGGTCTCTTCTGCGATCCAGGATTCTCGTCCATAAGTTTATCTAATGCTAACTCATGAAGTGACAACTAAGATAAAGCCACACATGGAAAATAATTACATGATGTCTCTCGTATCTATTTTAAGCCTCTTGGAAAGAGCTAACAAATATTGAGAAGATTTAAAGATAAAATCTAAATGTGCCGCGTATGCCAATAATTCGATGAAAGGCCTACACGCTTGCATCGTGGAATACAAGACTGGTGGAAAACAATCACATTGCCAAAATTATCATCTCATCATATGAACAACAAAGTGATCACAAAATATTTTGCAATTTTATTGTGAAAACTATATGAAGATGCATAAAAAAAGCAAGCCAATAAATCCAATAAAGCCCAAGTCCTAATGCTCAATGCCCAAGTATCAAGTCTATTCATAGGCACATGATTCAAGAAAGATTCTAGATTAATTAGCTTTCTTAGTAGTTGTTTATTTGTTTTGTCCTAGGAGGGAAATTAATATTTTTTCCTTAGCTTTGCAGTAAAAGGACAGTGGTCTATGGTCTTTATAACAACCTATATTATAAGAGAAGATTTATCCTTGTAAAATGATCCATCTAAGGAATGAATGAAAGAGCTCCACGTTAAACCATATAGTGTTAGAGTTACAATTGATTTCATGGTATTAGAGCTATGAATTACATCATATAGCTGGTTTGCTCATTCTTTATCACTTTATCTACATCTTTTATTGTCGAAATGGTAAAAAATGATAATGTTGTTTATGCTAGAACATTTATTGATGTCTCGAGCCCTTTGTATCTTCACCCTTCTGATGGTAACAACTTCGTGACTATTGACAAGCTTCAAGGCTCGTCTAATTATAGATCTTTCACTGTCTTCAAAACGGAAGCCTGGGATGCCTGGGATACAACTGATGAAGTGAAGAGGGATGCCTGGGATGCATGGAATAACATGATCATCTCTTGGATTCTAGGGTCGGTTTTGAATTTCATCAAAAAATCTATTATGTTTGTAAGCAGTGCTCATCATATATGGAAGCATCTTGAGCAACGTTTTTCTCTCACCAATGGATCTCAGAAATACAAATAAGGAGTTATATGAAACCAAACAACAAAGAAAGCCAGTTATCGAATACTACATTCATATGAGGTCACTTTGGGGGGAGCTGAAGTCATTGGTCATCCTTCTTACTATTACTGCAACAACTGCAGAAATTACAACTCTAATTATTCTTGCTCAATAAAGAGAAGAGAAAAATTTGTTCCAATTCTTGAATGGATTGGATGACATATATGCTGCTCAGAGAAGCTAAATGCTTATGATGGTTGCTCTTCCCTTGGTCGAGAGTAAATAGTTTCTGAGTTACATGTCATTGATGGTGCGGAGCTACTAATGATTTATAGTAAAGAAGGAGCCACACATGACAATAAATCGATATTTACATAAATTTTTCATACCTGATTACCAACCATCTCGGTAGAAAAGAGCCCGACATCATGTCTTTGTTATCAACTCACATGTTTAGACAAAAATATATTGCCATTAAAATAACTTTCAAGTACATGGCAGAAGTATTTCAGTAGAACAAAACACATACAAGAATAGACGAAGTCAAATTTTATCTACTACAAAACCATTCTTTTACACAAAAGTTCTAAACAAAAAAACTTAGATGATATGCTTCTACTATAGATCACATAACATACAAAAATCATTAACAACACTAGAATTAGATCAATTATGCTTCTGCTTCCATAGTAGAACACAAAATACTTGCACAAAGGACATGAAATTCCGAAAATATACTACTAGAATCATAACAGTACAAAACATTTTGTAAGGGGGAGACGAATAAAGCAAAAGAGATGTGTGAATAAATAGAAAAAAAGAATAATCAGCTGAAGATTCAGTTCAAGCCAAATTGGACAAAACACATTATACATTTGACTTCAAACACAAGAAAAAGAAAAAAAACTGGTGTATCCAAATGCATACAAGTTCCACCCGTATATGTAAGTAAAATACCAAAAATCTATTCTATTTAATTTATAAATTTTTGTTTCGACGGCTTTACCATACACGACCCTTAAATTCTCAAGTAATTGGATTGCTACAAAATTGGAAAACTCACGCCCTCGACTGTCAATATCTTACGACTTTTTTCTCAGTTAACCTTTAGTGTGGTTTTGGTATGTATCCATCAATAGAAAAAATATGTGTAGCAGCAGACAGTGCTAAACGAAGTTCATCAAGTTTGGGACTCGCAATGACTTGACAACCCAGTCGAGATCTGCTTCGTATTAAACCCAACTCAATCTTTTTTAGTAAAGTATAAGTATGTTGCATTATAAACCAAATGTATTTAGGAAAGAAACCTATGTTTCTGTGAGGCCAAAAGTAATGTATAACATGCCATTTTTCTCATTATTCAGATTCTCTAATTTATGTAATAGTCTATATCATAAGAAAAATTCACTAAAAATTTAGTTTTATTAAAATAGATGCATGAAGTCATATTGCTAGTGAGTAGTGACCAACGTAGAAAATTGTTGTGCAGTTATCCAAGCATAGGGAGAAATAGACCATCACAATTACATGATAAGTGGAACAAGCAAGCGATTCTTCAAAAGCCCCTATATTAAGAATCAAGTTTAACTATCTTTTACATATAGAGAAAGAATACCAAAATTGAACAAAACATAATTACATATTTCAGATTATGTAATAGGATTAAGTGCACCAAAAACAGTTCTAGATTCCAGAGTATTAGATGTTACTAGGGCATGTATTAGAGCAAAAAAAGCTTCATTAAATTAAAGACCTTACATAGGTATCTTGATGTTTAAAAAAAATATGCATATTACTTTTATGACAAAAAACATAACAATTAAGTCAGAGATCATTTTGGTGGCAAAAAAAAAAAAAAGTCAGAGATCATTTTTGAATCAATACACGGCCAGATAAAAAATATTTATCCCAGTGCTTACCTTCAAGTTCTATGTCATTTTCATGGGCAGCTTCCAACATAGACATGCCAACAGGGACCTTGATGGCCTTCTCCTCTCCTCCATCACCACCAAATGTCAGAGAAATTCTGCAGAATTGCATAACAAGAAAAAAATCATATATATTAACACAACTGCACGATTTTTTGTGTATTATGAACTTCATGATTCTCAATTTGGTTCTAAATTTAAATTAAACAAGTATTGATATGTACAAAAAGCTATGAGCCTTTCAAAAAGTGTGAAAAATTCAGTAAAAGTTACAAAACATCAGGAGGTGAATCAATATTCGGATGTACAAGATATTTTCACCATTATTCAGTTCCATCTCAATCTAGAAGATATCTAAAGCAATAAAGTGAAACTACCGCTTCTCTCTTTACTGCCATAACTCTAAAATTTCTTATCTATTTTAATTAGAAAAACATAAACTAGCTTCTATGAATTGAAATTAGACTATGCTAATATAATTTTTAAATAGAATCAATCACTAAAAAAATAAAAACTAGCTTCTATGAATTATAAATTTGAAGCATAATTATTTTCTCCTATAGAATTCATATTTACAAACAACAATACACATAATTAAAAGTCAGATCTAATTCATATGCGTAAAAATCACATATGATTCTACTATATATAAAATCACATAAATACAAGTATTCTTTTAAAGTAGAATCAAACAATATAAACACATAGATTATGAATGTAATGTAGAATCAAAATTTTAAATTTAACATATTTTTAATCCACTGTAGAACCAATATTTCTATGTGTAAATATAGAACACAAATCGATATGCGTTTGAATTTTGGTCAATTTTGTATAATTTTTACTGTGGAAGCAAAAACAAGCACAAACATAGTTCAAAAACTATAAAAATCACATTCTACTCTCTGAACCTCAAATATAGTATAAAACATTAAAAAACAACTTACCTATTCGATTAAACATCATTTAAAGATGAATTTCTTCCTGGAATCAACCTGAAAAAAATGAATTAAATATTAGAAACATATACATTATGTCGAAAAACTTAAAAATACAAATTAATGACTAATACTCCCTCCGTCCCATCCATTTGTATATAAATGGTTTGGGCACGGAGGACAAGAAACATAATAAAATAATGTTAGTTTTGTTAAGATAGTGGGATGAAAGAGAAAGAATAAGTATAATTTAGTCAGAAAAAGTATAAAGTTGGTTAAAGTGGTGGGACCATTTAATATTTAATGAATAAAGTGAGTTTAGTGGGAGAAAGTAGTGAGTGAAAGTGTCAGCATCCAACAATTGCCCTGAGAAGCCAACAATTGATAGGCTGACACAGGATGAGTAAAAGTGTCAGCATCCAATGAAATGTTATCAATTACAGCCTTGTAATGTTACTGAAATTGTCTTCCTTTTCAGCATCATCCACAATCATTGACTCATGAGCAATGGTTGTATCCACCCTTATTACTTCTGTACCTGCTTTTCTCTCATAATCTCTCTTTTGTTGTATCAGGGTCTCACCCTGGCTCCACACCCTCACACCCTCACTTTCACCTACTAAGGTGGGACTCCTCTCACTCACTTTTGCCAATCCTGAATAAATGGATTGCTGATTTTCACTCTTTTCCTCTCCTTTTGCCTGGGAGCAACCCAACCTCTCACTCAATACACTCTCCTCTCTCAGTCCTAAGAGTGACTGTACAACCACTAAATCTTCTGCACTTGAAATAATTGAAGTTTAAAGTTGTGCAGAGATACTCAACGGATAAGTGATATCCGTCGAGTGAGTGGTAATGCTATCCGACGGATAACTGCTGTTAGGCTTATCCGTCGGGATACAATCACTACTCGACGGATGAGAAATATCCATCGAGAGAGTAGAAATGAATGAGGTGGGAAGAGAAACTATTGTTGACTCTGTGTTGATTGAAGATATTTGGGGCACAGATGTCACAATAGTATTTGAAAGAATTGGCAAGTGAGCCAACAAATCATCTAAAAGATGATGCTCAGTTGCACTAGATTTTGGCTTCCCCAACAGAGTTAAAGAAGGGGAATCAGGAATTGAAGTGTTTATCATATCCACTTCCAGAGAGTTTGTTGGTGAGTATGGTGTTTCAGATGCTTCTATTATTAGAGATTTTGGCTGTGACTCCACATTTATTGAAGCCACATCAAATTAAATTTGAGAGAGTGCAGGGACTGTGTCTTTAGCACCAGTTTGCAGTGTGTGTGTGCCCTGTGCATCCCCAGAGGTTTTAGATTTCTTCTTTCTTGTGTAAGTTTGGGGTGAGCTTGTGTCCCTAACCCTTTTGGCCTGTGCTCTTGGCTGAGAGCTTTGTTCAATAACTGCATCCTTTTGGGAGGATGCAGCTAGAAGTGAGCTTTTATCCTTTTTAAGCACTGCAGTTTGTTGGGAAACTGTATTGTGGCTAGGCTGGGATTCACTCAACTCTCCATCCTTATTCTTGGGGTTTCTTTGATGTTCACCCCTTCCCTCACCTGACTTTCCCTCCTTCACACTCCCCTCTTTTGCTTTTGTGGATTTTTCAACTGGCATCTTTTGAGAGATGCCATAGGGGGTTTTCTTTGATTTAGATTTGGAAATTATAGAGGGTTTGGAAGCTTTGGTAGGCTACTATTTGATCATTGGCACAGTTACCATAGCTACTCCTGAAGTCAAAGAAATAGTGGAGGTTGGAATAGTTGTAGGGATGGATGAACTTACCTCACTTACCTGAGGTGCCTGCATTATAGGAAAATAGAACATTGGCACATCCCTGTGATGGTTGGCTCTGTTCAAATCTTCAATGAGTCTTCTCTCTTGAACCCAACAAGCCAGTTTGTTGTTTGGGTTCTCAAGCACAATCTCTTGACATAGATGGTTAGCCAATAACATGAAAAATCTAGCATAATACACATTCTTTCCTCTTTTAGCTAACTCACCTAGTTTAAAACCTAACTCAAACAAGACAAGGTCACTTAAATTATAAAATTTATCTATAACTAGCATGTATAGCATGTTAAGCATGGAAATATTCACTGAATCAAAATTACTGACTTTTCCAGAGAAAACTTTAGTAACCACATCACACAAGAAACTCCACTCCTTCCTAAGACCCAATCTCCTAATATCACTTAGTTTAGTAGTAGGAAGTGCATAATGCATGGAATTAAGCATATTAATAATATCAGTGTCATTGTGTGGTGAAGTCACATTATTATCAGGAATTTTGAAACATGCTTTTATCACATCACTGTTGATACAGAACTCATTACCTTTGATGGTTAGAATGATGGTCTTGTCAGCAGAGTTGTAGATAGCAGTGGTCCACATCTCTTCAACAACTTCACAGAAGATTGTGGGTGACTCCAGCATGGCATAATTTAGCTTGCAATTCTTTACAAAGTCCATCATCTTGTGATAGTCCTCTGATTGCTGAATACCCTTATTTACCAAAGCAGTGAAGTTGTTCTTCTCATAAATGAACCCAGTTTGAGACAAAATCTTTACTACAGGTGCCATTGTTAGAGAATGAAAGCTTGAAGAGAAAGAGAATATTTGCTTGAGAGAGAATGAAATAAAAGCAGTTGAATTTGAGAATGATAAAAGAAAACAATTGGAATGAAATAAGCTTTTATACTATCTCAAAAATAACTGATAAAAATAATAAAGTAAAGTAAATTAACCAATAGAAATTGCCTAAAATAGCCATTTAAAAGTAAACTGTAAAAATTCCACCCATTATCCGTCGTGTAATGCTTACAAACTGTAAGTATACTCGATGGATAATGTTCAGGGAATTAACGACTGAGGTTTAGACAATTCGACGGATGAGGATAAACTGATATCCGTCGATACATAAAGTATTCCAGAAAAATAATTGACTTTTATTAGCAAGTGGTATATCGACGGATGACTAAACTCGATGGATAAGGGTCATCCGTCGAGATGCAAATTTTGACTTAGCCAAAATTTCATCCAAGACTTAAAAATCAACTAAATTTATGGCTTCATTACAACTTGCAAAATAACTCAGATAAATTTAAGAGTAATTAAGCATACCTAACTCACTTACCAACCTTGAAAAGGTGGATTCATCCAGTGGCTTGGTAAAGATATCTGCAAGTTGCTTTTCACCTGGAACAAAATGTAATTCCACAGTACCATTCATTACATGTTCCCTTATGAAATGGTACTTGATGTCTATGTGCTTTGTCCTTGAATGTTGCACTGGATTTTTAGTGATGGCAATTGCACTTGTGTTATCACATTAAATAGGAATCCTCTCAACTTGTAAACCATAGTCTAGCAATTGATTTTTCATCCATAAAATCTGTGCACAGCAACTGCCAGCAGCAATATATTCAGCTTCAGCTGTAGAAGTAGAAACTGAATTTTGCTTTTTACCGAACCAGGACACAATCTTGTTTCCTAGAAATTGACAAGTTCCTGTTGTGCTCTTTCTATCAATTCTACAACCTGCATAATCTGCATCTGAATAACCAGTTAGATCAAAACCAGAATCTCTAGGGTACCAAATGCCAAGTTTTGGTGTTCCCTTGAGATATCTGAAAATTCTCTTAATAGCTATCAAGTGAGATTCTCTAGGGCCAGCCTGAAATCTAGCACATAAACATGTAGCAAACATTATATCTGACCTACTAGCTGTTAAGTACAGAATTGAGCCAACCATGCCTCTATAACTTGAAATATCCACAGACTTTTCAGTAATGTTTAGTTCAAGCTTAGTTGTAGTGGCCATGGGAGTTTTTGCAGATGTGCAATCCATTAGATCAAACTTCTTTAAAAGATCAAAAATATATTTAGTTTGACTAATGAATATTCCATCACTAACTTGCTTAACTTGCAAACCAAGAAAGTAAGTTAGTTCTCCCATCATACTCATTTCATACTTACTTTGCATCAATTTGGCAAACTTTTTGCAAAGTTTCTCATCTGTAGAGCCAAAAATAATATCATCTACATAAATTTGAACAAGTATACTAGAGCCATTAACATTTCTGAAAAATAAAGTTTTATCTACAGTACCTCTTGTGAAATGATTTTCCAAAAGGAACTTTGATAAAGTGTTATACCAGGCTCTAGGTGCTTGCTTCAGTCCATAAAGTGCTTTCAGAAGATAATAGACATATTCTGGAAAATTTGGATCTTCAAAACCAGGAGGTTGACTAACATACACTTCTTCCTCCAAATCTCCATTTAAAAAGGCACTTTTGACATCCATTTGATAGACCTTGAAATTGGCATGGGCTGCATAGGCTAAGAAGATTCTGATGGCTTCAAGTCTTGCAACAGGAGCAAAAGTTTCATCAAAATCTATTCCTTCTTGCTGACAATAACCCTTAGCAACCAATCTAGCTTTATTCCTGATTACTATGCCATTTTTATCCATCTTGTTTCTAAATACCCACTTGGTGTCTATTGGATTCTTTCCTTTAGGCTTGGGTACCAGCTTCCATACATCATTCCTTTCAAATTGGTTTAGCTCCTCCTGCATAGCTAAAATCTAATCAAGATTCAACAAAGCTTCTTCTACCTTTTTTGGTTCTTCCTTTGATAGAAAGCTGCTGTATAGATATTCTTCCTGAGTTGCTCTTCTTGTTTGAACTCTAGACGAAACATCACCAATGATAAGCTCAAAGGGGTGATCTTTTGTCCATTTCCTTTGTTGAGGTAGATTAGGTCTAGATGAAGAGACCTCATGATTGTCTTGATGTGTGATTGCGTTTTGATTTCTAGAAACTCCCCCTGAGTTTGTGGATCTTTGATTTGAGAAAGGGGAATTTTCTATAGGTGATCTGTCTTGACCTCCTGCTCCTTTTGATAACCCGACGGATGGTGAATTTTGAGTACCGACGGATGAGGCAGGTTGTCTTCCGACAGATTACACAGATTGCCTTCCGACGGATGAAGCATTATGCAACTTGACGGATGTTGAGTTTTATGCTTTATTGGTGGTAGATTTGTCTGCATTATCCTTAGACACTGTTTCTTGATCACTCTCATCATCACTGCCATCACTAACCATCTCCACATTATCGAATTTGAGGCTCTCATGGTAATCTCCATCTTTCAGTCCTTCAATCTTTTTATCATCAAACACAACATGTATAGATTCCACAACAATGTTGGTTCTTAGATTGTAGACTCTATATGCTTTACCAACAGCATATCCAACAAAAATTCCTTCATCTGCTTTAGCATCAAACTTCCCATTTTGATCAGTTTGATTTCTTAGGATATAGCATTTGCAGCCAAAGACATGAAGAAAGTTTAGAGTTGGTTTCTTGTTCTTGAACAATTCATAGAGAGTCATGTATCTTGCTTGATTAATCAGAGAAATGTTCTGAGTGTAGCATGCAGTATTTACAGCTTCAGCCCAGAAATATGTTGGTAGTTTAGATTCTTCAAGCATTGTCCTTGCAGCTTCTATAAGTGAAATGTTCTTCCTTTCCGCTACTCCATTCTGTTGTGGAGTCCTTGCTGCTGAAAACTCATGCAGAATCCCATTTTCTTCACAAAATGCTCTCATGACAGAATTCTTGAACTCAGTTCCATTGTCACTCCTGATTCTTCTAACTTTGAAATCAGGATGATTGTTGACTTGCCTTATGTGATTGATGATGATTTCACTAGCTTCATCTTTAGACTTTAGAAAATATATCCAAGAGAACTTTGAGAAATCATCTACAATTACAAGGAAAAATCTTTTCCTTGAGATGGACAATACATTGACTGGTCCAAACAAATCCATGTGAAGCAGTTGCAAAGGCTCTTCAATTGCTGAATCAAGTTTCTTCCTGAATGATGCTTTAATCTGCTTCCCTTTTTGGCAGGCATCACACAGTCCATCCTTTGTAAACTCCACTAGAGGAATGCCTCTTACTAGTTCTTTCTTTACCAGCTCATTCATGGTCTTGAAGTTTAAATGGGATAGCTTCTTGTGCCATAGCCAACTTTCATCCTGACGCTTTACTGAGAAGGCAAGTTACAGATTCTGCTTTGGATGAGTTGAAATAAGCTAGATACACATTTCCTCTTCTCATACCAATGAGAACCACTTTGTTGCTTTGATTATTAGTCACAACACAGGCTTCTTTGTTGAAGGTTACTGAATTGCCTTTGTCACAAAGTTGGCTGATACTCAACAGATTGTGTTTGAGACCATCCACTAAGGTAACCTCCTCAATGATGACATTGTCCTTTGAAATTAAGCCATATCCCATATAACCCTTGCTGTCATCTCCAAAAGTAATACTTGGTCCAGCTCTCTCCTTAACCTCTGTGAGCAGGGTAGAATCACCAGTCATGTGTCTTGAACAACTATCCAAGTACCAAAGATTCCTTCTGTTTCCCTGAACACATCAAAATCAAATTAAGTTGATTTTGGTACCCAAGTTTCCTTGGGTCCTGCCTTGTTAGCTTTCTTCTTCTGTTTCTTAGGTCTTATCTCATTTGACTTAGGAATTTTAGATTCTTCCTTAGTCATTTGGGTTGGACCTTTGAAACCATTCAATGTAACAGAATTATCATGCATATTATGGCTAACAGGAAATGGCATGCTTGGTGTAAACATGTTATTCTAGCAAGGCATGCTAAATGGCATTTGAGGCATACTGTATGCAGCATAATATGGATTAGGTGCAAATGGCATATTAGCAAACTGTGCATTCATGTTCTGTGTAGGCATAACATTAACAGGCATGGGAGGCATGGCATTCATGTTAGGAAATTGAGACTGAACAGACATGGGAGTAGGCATGGCAGATTTGCAATTAACAGACAAATGATTTACACTACCACACTTGATACAGATTTTTCTAGGAGCATATTTATCAGGTGTGTAGTTATTTTGTTTGTTAATCCTTACTTTACCATTCCTATTGTTTTTCCTTTTAGTCTCTATTTTTACCTCAATTTTCTCAAGTCTGTCACTTAACTGTTTGACAGTCATGTGACCAACATTAGCCTTTTTCCCTTTCTTAACTTGACTTGACTCTCCTGAAATAAAGTTCTTGGAAACAGACCCATACTTCTCATTCAGCTTGATTAGTTTGGCTTTGCTAATGGGCTTGCTCACAACCGACGGATGAGGATTTTCATCTTTCGACGGATAACACTTTTTGTTATCCGACGGATAGTCCTCATCATCCGTCGAGTCTACATCTGTTAGCAAACCATCTACCAAATTAGGTTCTAATTTCTCTTTGCTCTTTTTCCAGGCTTCATCACAAAAAGTCTTAATTCCTTTAACTTTGGTGATTTGAGCATGGACATCCCTGGATGTTTTCCATGCTTTAATCACCTTTTGTTCACGCTCGAGCTGCTTCTTTAAAATCTCTTCCTTTTTCAATGACTCAGTTAATTCCTCCTTGGAAATCTTACACTCAATTTTTAGTTTCTCAAAATCAACAAACTGAGACTCAAGCACATTATTCCTCTCACTTAAAAACAAGTTGTTTTCTTTGATTTTAGCATTTTCTTTAGTAAGAGACTTAAGTGTAACACGCAAATGATATAATTCGGTAGACATGTCATTTATGGCATCATTACACTCAGCTTTAGATAAGGTTTGTAGTAATTACCTGATTGCTTGAGGAACTTGTCTCTGTTTTATCAGACTTGGCCATTAGGGCTAGATTGACATAGCTGACATCTTCATCTTCATCCAAACCATCTGCTGCCCAGTCATTCTCTTGTGTAATAAAAGCCCTTTCCTTTTGTTTGAGTAGATCAAAGTATTTTTGCTTATAATCCACAGAATCAAACCTTTTCTTACTGGAATCTGACTTTCTACACTCATTTGCAAAATGCCCTGCCAAGCCACATTTGAAACATTTGAATTTTGACTTATCCACTATGTTTCTATTTGGCTTGGCTGCTCCAAAGTTCTTCTTGAACTTGAGCTAGGCAAATCTCTGGAAAGAAATGCTAGGTGCTCATCAATGTCCTCCATGTCATCTTGGCTCAATGAATCTTCACTTTATACTGCAAGCCCCTTGCCCTTTTTCTCACAGACCTTAGAAGTTGACTCAACAGCTTCCATCTTCACTTCCTTCTCCTTTTCCAAATCAGTAACTAGTGCAATGGATCCTCCTTTCTTCTTTCCTCTCTCCATCCTTTCATCCTGCTCTATCTCAAGCTCATAGGTCTTCAGGATGCCATACAGTCTCTCCAAAGTAAACTCTTTATAATCTTATGAGTTTCTTAATGAGACTGTCATTGGTTTCCATTCCTTTGGAAGAGATCTAAGGAATTTTAGATTAGAATCTTTAGTCTGATGGACTCTTCCATGCAACTTAAGAGCATTTAGTAGTTTTTGAAATCTACTAAAAATATCAGTGAGTGACTCACCTTCCTCATTGTGAAAATGCTCATATTGCTGAATCAAGAGCTGCATCTTATTTTCTCTAACTTGCTCAGTGCCATCACAGATTATCTGTATAGTATCCCAGACTTCCTTGGCAGTTTTGCAGTTGATAATGTTGTCAAACATGTCTGCATCAACTCCATTGAACATAATATTCATGGTCTTTTTATCATTCCTGACTTGTTCAATGTCAGGATCAGACCATTCGTGCCTTGGCTTGGGAACTGATGGCTCGTTTCCTGTTGCAGCTCTCATTGGAACGTGAGGGCCTCTTTCTCTGCAGTCCACATAGGCCTCATCTTGAGAAAGCATATGAAGATGCATCTTTACCTTCCAATGATGGTAATTATCTTTATCTAGAAAAGGAATCTTGACTCCAACATCTTTCTTGTTCATCTTGCTGAATTGTTTTGATCTTTAAACTCTTTGTAGATTAAGAGCTTGCTCTGATACCAATTGTTAGTCCCTTAATAATATAGCAAGAATTACAGAAGGGGGGTTGAATGAAATTCTTGAACCTTTTTCTCGAAATAAAAATGTTCAACTCGAATATAGATATAAGTGTTTTGATTAGCACAATACGGAATAGAAACTTAATTGAATCAAAACATAAGTAATTAAAAACAAGAGTCTTTAAAAACTTTCTGGAGGATTTAAACAATTCCACCAGAGATATATATTATATATCGAGAGGACTCTGTGTGCAAGAATGCTCACAGCTACTTACAAATTGAACTACTGAGAATACAGGGAAATGCTAAAGATTCTGCTTACAAAGATTTCTCTGTTTTTGTATCTCAGCTTTTTTATTTGTATTTGCTACATTCTTGGTTTATATATTACCAAGATTACAAAGTCAAAAAGACTGAATAAATATAAAAACTATCAGTCTTAAGCTTTGCTACTTTTCGTCCTCTATTACCCAGTTAATGGGCTTTCACAGTAAATTTGTATACATCTCGACGGCTGTGCTCAGCTTTCACTGTTCAACTGCTGTTTGAATTCTTTATATGATCATCCGTTGGACTTTATGAACATCCGTTGGATATATGATCATTCGTCGACTTTCTGAACATCCGTTGATGGCTTCATTGATCATCCGTCAACTGCTATATTAAACATCCATTGATAGTCATTTGATCATCTGTCGATGGCTTTGTTAATCATCCGTCGGTAGCTATTTTGGCACTTGACTTCATTTCACTTATGCAGAATTACAAGACATCATTTATATACAATTAATCAACCTATTCTGCATATCTAGTTAAAGTCAACATGACTTATAGGCTACTACATAATCTATACAAAGATGTATACATAACTGTGCTACAGACTCATTGTTACATAAGCTACTCACTCGATGGATAATAAGTCAACATCCGTCGGGACTATAATGAGTTATCCGTCGGGACTATAATTCTTATCCATCGAGTGCTATATGATTTTACTAAGTAAAATCTACTTAGATGTTTTGTCTATGAAATCATCAAGTACACAACATATGCACAACAATATGTCTGACATGTCCACTGGCAAAGTTTACTTAGCTTCCATTCACTAAGATTCAATCAAGAGCATACAATGTGTTTGAGATGGTGCACATTGACACATGGGGACCATATAGAGTTCATTACAGAGGTAATTATAGTTACTTTCTTACCTTTGTAGATGATTCTTGGGTACACTTACTCAAGCACAAGTCTGATGCATATAGTGCTATCTACAACTTTGTGAAAATGGTAAAGACTCAATTTGATCAAAGGGTAAAGATTATAAGGTGTGATAATGCCCTGGAATTTGATGATTACAAATGTAAATTTTTCTTTGAAAGATTAGGAATACTCCATCAAACTTCATGCCCAGATAAGCCACAATATAATGAAAGGGCAGAAAGGAAACATAGAAATATTTTGGAGATGGCCAGAGCTATGAGATTTCAAGGTGTTTTGCCACTCAAGTTCTGGGGAGATTGTGTGCTTGCTGCTACACATATTAATAATAGACTTCCAAGTGTTATATTAAGAGGTAAAAGTCCATCTTACCTATGATGGACATTTAAGAACTATGGGTTGTCTGACTTCCAATCCCAACCAGAAGAAAGATAATTTTCAAGAAATAGGAGTACCCTATGTATTTATAGGCTATTCTTCATTATAAAAAGGATATAGGTTGCATAATTTTCTAACTGGAACCACATTTGTTTCCAGAGATGTAAGATTTTATGAAATTATATACCTTTATCATGTATTTTAGTCAACTATGATAAAGAGCTCAGAAGTGCAGCAAGAAGCAACCAATGAGACACATGTTACCTATGATTATTATGAGTATGATAATTTTCCAAATATAAGTCAAGATGCAACATAGTCAGAACCCGATCTTCATCAACAAGAACAATCAATTATTCAAAGATCAAATAGAGAGCATATACCTCCTGCTTGGTATAATGATTACTTTATCAGTGCCAATTGTGTTGGGAAGATAACTGAAACTCAGGCCATCTCTCAATTCTCATGCTTTATGAATACAGTAGGTAGAGCACCTGATACTAAATGTTTCAAATAAGCAGTAAGGCATAGTCATTGGCTCCAAGCCATTAATGAAGAACTGGATCTATTGGAAAGTAATCAAACCTGGGAAATTACTGATTTACCTGCTGGAAAGACTATTATAGGGTGCAAGTGGATGTACACAACAAAGTTTGATCCTTAGAGAAAAAGTACCAGATACAAGTCTAGACTTGTTATTTTGGGAAATAAACAAAGGTATGACATTGATTATGACCAAACCTTTGCCCTGTAGCAAAGTTATCTACAGTCAGATTTTTACTTGTAGTTGCATCTTTGAAGGGTTGGCACAAATATCAGATAGATGTGAAGAATGCATTTTTACATAGAAATTTGCAGGAGGTGGTATACATGAAATTTCCTCCATGTTATGAAGGTGCTGATTTTAGAATTGATGTTGCATCACTAGAGAAATATGCAAAATACTCTATGCTTCAAACTAAAGTTTGCAGATTACTTAAGACCATTTATGGTATTAGACAGTCACCAAGACTATGGTTTGATAAGCTAAGCTCAGCTTTAAAAGAGAACAATTTTACTTCATCTAAGGTAGACTGCTCTTTCTTCAAAAAACAGGAGGATGAAAATTTCACTGCAATTCTGGCATATATGGATGACTTGATTGTGACAGGTAGCATCATGCCTCATATTCAGGAAGCAAAGAAATTTTTAAGCTCTTAGTTCAAGATGAAGAATCTTGGAGACTTGAGATATTTTCAAGGATTTGAAGTTGATAGAAGTGCTCAATGCATTTTTCTATCACAGAAGAAATATATGCAGAATATTCTTGAGGAGTTCAAAATGACAAAGTGCAAGCCTTTAAGGTTAGCGATGGATGCTCATGTGAAACTTCTTTTTACTGCTGGAGATCTCCTTCCTGATCCTGATGTATAGCAGAAACTTGTTGGTAAACTGATTTACCTTACAATCACTAGACTAGACATTGCATATACTGTGCATGTACCGAGTCAATTTATGCACAAACCTACATCTGTTCATTTTCAAACTGCAAAAAAGAGTTCTTAGGTATCTTTTTGGTTCTACAGATCAATGTATCCTCCTTACTTCTCATTCTGTAGCAGAACTCCAAGTTTATTATGATAGTGATTGGGCATACTATCCTAACTCTAGGAGATCAACTTCTGGTTTCTGCCACAGTTGAACCAGAATATAGGTCTTTAGAAATGGCTACATGTGATATAGGTCTTTAACAATGGCTACATGTGAAGTCACGTGGAACAAGCAACTTCTCAAGGACCGGGGACTTACTCATCTTGGAGCAAATACCATTCTCTGTGATAATAAAGTAGCATTGACAATTGCTGATAATCCAGTTCATCATCAAAAAACTAAATATGTGGAGATAGACTGTCATTTTATCAGAGAGAAGACTGTTGTAGGAAAAATTACTCCAACTTATGTCTCCACTACTAATCAACTAGTTGATGTTTACTAGTAGTGGTGGCAGACTTGTTTTTATCAAATGCTCAAGCTGTTGGAATATAAGCTTGAACCTTCCAGAAAAACTATTTAATTCCTTACATGAATGTGAAGTCACAGATACATGATTCTGGTGCATGAACCTTAGTTTACATATTCCTAGATAATTAAGTCTTCTATGTACTAGTTCAGTGAATCTATATCTATGTAATCCTATAAATTGTAATATCTAATTACTCAATCATATCAAGAAATTCTAGAGAACAAGTTTCTTCTCTTTGCATTTTATTTTTCCCATCAAATTGGTATTAGAGCCTGTTCGAGAACCTGTTCTATAACCTGTTCAGATCCAATTTCTTAACTTGTTCATCAAACATCCTCTTCTAATATGGCCACCAACAACAACACACTATAACCTCAACTGCCAAGATTAAATGGAAAGAATTCCGGTCAATGGAGTATTATGATGAAAGCTTTATTTGGTTCTCAAGATTTATGGGATATTGTTGAAACTGGTTATGAAGAACCTCCTGATCAAACTACTCTCAATCAACAACAATTTGCAGTTGTAAAGGAAAATCGGAAAAAAGACAATAAAACACTTTTTTTCATATATCAGGCAGTAGATGAAGCTATTTTTAAAATTCATCACTACGGATTGATTGTCCCTACCTTACTAACAAATTATTTTCAAATATATTTATGATTATAGTTATATTATAATAAATATAATTTTTGAGTGCTTGATTGGCTGAATATGCCGCATAATCTTTAAAATTGCTTAATAATGTCCATGTATTACAATATATCTATACTAATTTATAATAATCGAAATGATGTATAATTTGGTATACCTGCTTTTGGTTGGTTTGAAATATATTAAAATTTATACTAATTTACACTATACTATTTAAAATATATTAAAATTTAAACAAAAAATTAAACAAAAGAAAACAAAGAGATACACATTAAGTTGTTGGAAACCTGAATGGGCTTTTACATCCAATATTGGATTAAAAACATAAACACCACTTTATTTGGTTGAATTATTTAAGTACAACTTATAATACATATATTTGATTACACACAATTCTTACTCTATGTTTTTTCTTTCCTCTGTATTTCTCACAATGAGCTACAACTCTCTCTTTATCTTTCTTACAACTGCTGTTTTATTTCTTTTTCATTCAATTTTTTACAAGACTGCTGAGAAGTTCTATTTATAGAATTACAGAGGATTATGTCACTGCCTACATAGTTTAACTTGTTGATCTAGTCCATTACATAAGCTATATTTAATACTAGCCTACCATATTAACTGATGTCGAGCAACTAAGTATATATTCCGGAATATAAGTATATATTCCGGAAGCTTTGACCTGCATGAAGCTTGTATACGGTTCAGTGTGCATTCTTTATATGCCAGTTTTAATTTATCCCACTTTATTTCTAGAAATGACCATGTGTTGAATTTCAAACCAATACTTGTTGTCTTGCCCTCTTAAACTAATTTCAGCATACTCATTTAATAGGCACCTTTTATTCTGCATGTTTTCACTCCTTCATGTTGCTACCTATAATGCTAATACATCTCAACATATACCCAGTGCCCGCTCAACAGTAAAGTCAACTAGGCCGTGGCTTAGGGCCCCCATATATATACATAAATATTAATTATTTTTATAAGAAAATTATTTTAGGTAAAAAATATAAAATAGAAAAATTTTCCAAAAGAAATAATATCAAATTGGTATTAGAAAATATAACCTAGATTTACTTTTACCAAACTGAAAAAATAAATGACATTAATACTCTTGTGATACATGTGCAATTTAGTTTTTCAAAACTATTACTTAACTGTTATTACATTTGCGGGGGCTTATCAGTTTATCAAAAAATGTGACCCTTTGAATCACGAATAAAGGCGACGACATATGGTGGAATTTATAATTGGTGGCTTTTAGCCGGTGGATTTTGATAAGAAAAGCAACCGCCACTGTGTTGCGGTAGATTTTATGGTTTTAAGAATAGGCAGGAAAATTTCCGCCAAAATGAAGGCTTAAATTAGAAAATAAAAGTGACTGAGCGGTTGCTTTTAATTTATTTTAAAAAAAACTTTAACTGCCCCTACAACGGTGTCGAATTTATAAAAGAGACCACATGTTATGGAATTTTATAAAAATGACCGCTTGCGGTGGATTTTATAAAAATGAATTAAAACTAGTGTCTCATCCTCTCCACTTCGTTTCTGTCCATACTTTCCTCTTCCTCCCATCTTCCCTTATTTTCTTCCTATTTCCTATCATATTTCTTCTCCTTCAAGCTCACACCAATTTCATGTCAAGTAAGTACCATTTCTAAACTACTCATACTTTAATTATCATGATTATTTTTTGTTGATTTCTCACAGACATGAAATATTAATTGATATAATTTAAATGAAATGTTAAATTTTAGTTGTTAATGTATATGATAGGATTTAATATTTTTTGTAGTGTTTAAGAAATTACTATAATTATTGTTCATTTGTTGTCACTAAATATCTTGTACACATAATAAATTTATTTAGGTCAGTTTTTGTTAATTAGAAAGTTATTAATTATATTATGTATGCACCTTGTAGATGACGTGGGATCATAGTTGGATGAATAATTTATTTGATGTGCGTCGCAAATATGGATGATTTCATTAAATTTTCCGTTGCAAATACGGATGATTCAAGGGGGAGAATAAGATGTCTATGTAATAAATATGGATATTATTACATAAAAAATCCCGATAATATGATGTTACATTTATATCGACATGGCATCATTCCCCCATATATAACATGGTATTTTCACGAGAAGAATGCTAGATCACGTGTTGACATTGGAATGAGTTCCACGAACGTTGATAATACGCGTGATGATTTTTATGATGCACGTGAAATGCTTGGAGATTTTTCCGAGGCAAATTATGATTTTAAGAATATGCATGAAGAACCGAATGCAATCGCAGAAAGTTTTTATAGGATGCTTGATAGTGCTTCTGAACCACTTTATCCAAATTGTACAAGTTTCATAACATTATCATTTGTGAGTAAGCTACTTAAGTTTAAACACATATATGGTTGTACTAATAAGAGATTCGATGAGCTACTTGAACTTATTGGATCAGTGTTGCCTGAAGATCACAAGTTGCCAATAAGATACTATGATGTGAAGAAGTTATTAAGTGGGTTAAGCATGAGATATGAACAAATTGATGCTTGCATGAATGATTGCATGTTATTTTACAAAGAAAATAGTGAGAAAACACGTTGTGACATATGTGATGAAGGTCGATACAAGATGCAGAAGGATTCTATGAAAAACTTGATTCCGAAGAAGATTTTGTGATACTTTCCTCTTACATTGAGACTGTAACGCTTATTCATGTTCGAGAATACTGTGCCCCATGGTGAGCTCTCTATGTTGATGGGGCCGTTAATAATGAAGAATCAGGAGCCGGGATATAACTAATAACCCCCGAAGGGCACAAGTTGCGAAGTGCTATCCATTTTACCTTCAAAGCAACCAAGAATGATGCTGAATATGAGGCTCTCATTATAGGCCTCAAACTAGCTCTGGAGATGAGGGTGGAGAATCTTAATGTTTAAAGTGACTCAATGTTGGTCACTCACCTTATTGGTTGCGGATGGCAGGCCAGGGGACCCCGAACTGAACTCTATCTCGAATGTACACAAAGAATCATCAAGCTTTTTAACGAAGTGAGAGTGGAGCACATCTCAAGGGACGAAAATACAGGGGCTGATGTGTTGGCCAAATTGGGCTCTCAACGAGAGGCCACCTTACTTGGAGTCATCCCTCTCGAAATTCAAAACATGCCCAGTGTTCCCGAAGAATTTACTTTTGAGATTGCTGCTTTGGGCATAACATGGATGACTCCAATTTGGGACTATGTCAAGAGATGCACTCTTCCCCAAGAAAAGAAGGAGGCTAGAAGGGTCAAGTATCAGGCGGCCCGTTATGTCATCTATGATGAGGTTCTTTACAGAAGGGTCTTCAACACACCACTACTGAGGTGTGTAGATGGGGAATAATGTAGTTACATCCTAAGGGAGGTGCATGAAGGCATATATGGAAATCACTCAGGGGTTAGCTTGCTAGCCCAAAAGGTCCTCAGACAGGGTTATTATTGGCCTACTCTTAAAAAAGATGCTTTTGAATTCTCCAGGGCATGTGATAAGGGCCAAAAGTATGCCAACTTCAGCAACATTCCAGCCACTCATCTCACTTCTCTTATGAGTCCTTGGCCCTTTGCTATGTGGGGGATAGATCTTATTGGGGAGCTGCCCAAAGCAAAAGGAGGAGTTAAGTATGCAGTTGTCGTAGTGGATTACTATACCAAGTGGGTAGAGGCTGAGCCCCTTTTCACTATAACCGTGAAGAAACTCAAGGAATTTGTCTACAGGGCCATTGTATGCATGTACGGGATCCCTTATCAACTTATTTCAGATAAAATGAAGCAATTTGACAGCAAGGAGATGCAGGAATTCTACGAGGCATTGGGTATCAAAAAAGGTTTTTCTGCTATTAGTCATCCTCAAACTAATGGCCAGACGGAGGCTATCAACAAAATTATCAAACATACTTTGAAGGCTAAACTCGAAGAAAGCAAAGGAAATTGGCATGAGGAGTTACCAAAACTGTTATGGTCTTACAACACTACCCCAAGAAGTACAACTGGAGAGACCCCATTCTCTCAATCCTATGGGTGTGAGGCCATTGTCCTCGTGGAAGTTGGGTCAAGCTCATTTAGAAGAGATCACTATAACCCAAAGCTAATGAGGTTAATCACAGGCTCTATCTGGATATGATTAAAAAAACAAGAGAAGACTCCCAAACGAGGTTAGCAGCCTATTAACAGCGAACTGTGAGGCACTATAATGGGAGAGTGAAGACCCGCCCCCTTCGGGTGGGAGATCTAGTCTTGAGAAGGGTGATGCCAAACACCAATGTCCCGGGTCATGGGGTCTTAAGAGAAAATTGGGAAGGTCCTTATAAGGTGAAATCCATACTTTGGGAGGGCAGTTATCATTTGACAGACATGAATGACAAGCTTGTTCCACGAGCATGGAATACGAAACATCTCAGGAAATATTACTAGTAGTAGGAATTCACCAATTGGTAGTCTTATTTATTTATACACTTAGTATAAATAAAATAACATCCTCAGTTTAGGGGGTAATGGTTATATAAACGCCTCCCCTAATAGATGTAATGATATTGGGCTTCGTTCCTAAATATCTATGCATCGTTTATTCTTCAAATTTTTAACTTTTACTGCTAAAGATGTTTTACTTGTATTCAAGCATTCGAAGCACTTTCAGGACTAGGCCAACATGTCAGTGTGAGGCAAAAGAATCTAGGATAAAGCTTTTGGAAGCCCCCAAGAGGTCTCTTCTGCGATCCAGGATTCTCGTCCATAAGTCTATCTAATGCTAACTCATGAAGTGACAACTAAGATAAAGCCACACATGGAAAATAATTACATGATGTCTCTCGTATCTATTTTAAGCCTCTTGGAAAGAGCTAACAAATATTGAGAAAATTTAAAGATAAAATCTAAATGTGCTGCGTATGCCAATAATTCGATGAAAGGCCTACACGCTTGCATCATGGAACGCAAGACTGGTGGAAAACAATCACATTGCCAAAATTATCATCTCATCACATGAACAACAAAGTGATCACAAAATATTTTGCAATTTTATTGTGAAAACTATATGAAGATGCATAAAAAAAGCAAGCCAATAAAGCCAACAAAGCCCAAGTCCTAATGCTCAATGCCCAAGTATCAAGTCTATTCATAGGCACATGATTCAAGAAAGATTCTAGATTAATTAGCTGTCTTAGTAGTTGTTTATTTGTTTTGTCCTAGGAGGGAAATTAATGCTTTTTCCTTAGCTTTGCAGTAGAAGGACAGTGGTCTATGGTCTTTGTAACAACCTATATTATAAGAGAGGATTTATCCTTGTAAAATGATCCATCTAGGGAATGAATGAAAGAGCTCCATGTTAAACCATATAGTGTTAGAGTTACAATTGATTTCATGGTATTAGAGCTACGAATTACATCATATAGCTGGTTTGCTCATTCTTTATCACTTTATCTACATCTTTTATTGTCGAAATGGTAAAAAATGATAATATTGTTTATGCTAGAACATCTATTGATGTCTCGAGCCCTTTGTATCTTCACCCTTCTGATGGTAACAACTTCATGACTATTGACAAGCTTCAAGGCTGGTCTAATTATAGATCTTTGACTGTCTTCAAAATGGAAGCCTGGGATGCCTGGGATACAACTGATGAAGTGAAGAGGGATGCCTGGGATGCATGGAATAACATGATCATCTCTTGGATTCTAGGGTCGGTTTTGAATTTCATCAAAAAATCTATTATGTTTGTAAGCAGTGCTCATCATATATGGAAGCATCTTGAGCAACGTTTTTCTCTCACCAATGGATCTCAGAAATACAAATAAGGAGTTGTATGAAACCAAACAACAAAGAAAGCCAGTTATCGAATACTACATTCATATGAGGTCACTTTGGGGGGAGCTGGAGTCATTGGTCATCCTTCTTACTATTACTGCAACAACTGCAGAAATTACAACTCTAATTATTCTTGCTCAATAAAGAGAAGAGAAAAATTTGTTCCAGTTCTTGAATGGATTGGATGACATATATGCTGCTCAGAGAAGCCAAATGCTTATGATGGTTGCTCTTCCCTTGGTCGAGAGTAAATAGTTTCTGAGTTACATGTCATTGATGGTGCGGAGCTACTAATGATTTATAGTAAAGAAGGAGGCACACATGACAATAAATCGATATTTACATAAATTTTTCATACCGGATTACCAACCATCTCGGTTGAAAAGAGCCCGACATCATGTCTTTGTTATCAACTCACATGTTTAGACAAAAATGTATTGCCATTAAAATAACTTTCAAGTACATGGCAGAAGTATTTCAGTAGAACAAAACACATACAAGAATAGACGAAGTCAAATTTTATCTACTACAAAACCATTCTTTTACACAAAAGTTCTAAACAAAAAAACTTAGATGATATGCTTCTACTATAGATCACATAACATACAAAAATCATTAACAACACTAGAATTAGATCTATTATGCTTCTGCTTCCATAGTAGAACACAAAATACTTGCACAAAGGACATGAAATTCCGAAAATATACTACTAGAATCATAACAGTACAAAACATTTTGTAAGGGGGAGACGAATAAAGCAAAAGAGATGTGTGAATAAATAGAAAAAAAGAATAATCAGCTGAAGATTCAGTTCAAGCCAAATTGGACAAAACACATTATACATTTGACTACAAACACAAGAAAAAGAAAAAAAATTGGTGTATCCAAATGCATACAAGTTCCACCCGTATATGTAAATAAAATACCAAAAATCTATTCTATTTAATTTATAAATTTTTGTTTCGACGGCTTTACCATACACGACCCTTAAATTCTCAAGTAATTTGATTGCTACAAAATTGGAAAACTCACGCCCTCGACTGTCAATATCTTACGACTTTTTTCTCAGTTAACCTTTAGTGTGGTTTGAGTATGTATCCATCAATAGAAAAAATATGTGTAGCAGCAGACAGTGCTAAACGAAGTTCATCAAGTTTGGGACTCGCAATGACCAGTCGAGATCTGCTTCGTATTAACCCCAACTCAATCTTTTTTAGTAAAGTATAAGTATGTTGCATTATAAACCAAATGTATTTAGGAAAGAAACCTACATTTCTGTGAGGCCAAAAGTAAGGTATAACATGTCATTTTTCTCGTCATTCAGATCCTCTAATTTATGTAATACTCTATATCATAAGAAAAATTCACTAAAAATTTAGTTTTATTAAAATAGATGCATGAAGTCATATTGCTAGTGAGTAGTGACCAACGTAGAAAATTGTTGTGCAGTTTTCCAAGCATAGGGAGAAATAGACCATCATAATTACATGATAAGTGGAACAAGCAAGCGATTCTTCAAAAGCCCCTATATTAAGAATCAAGTTTAACTATCTTTTACATATAGAGAAAGAATACCAAAATTGAACAAAACCTAATTACATATTTCAGATTGTGTAATAGGATTAAGTGCACCAAAAACAGTTCTAGATTCCAGAGTATTAGATGTTACTAGGGCATGTATTAGAGCAAAAAAAGCTTCATTAAATTAAAGACCTTACATAGGTATCTTGATGTTTAAAAATAATATGCATATTACTTTTATGACAAAAAACATAACAATTAAGTCAAAGATCATTTTTGCATCAAGACACGGCCAGATAAAAAATAATTATCCAAGTGCTTACCTTCAAGTTCTATGTCATTTTCATGGGCAGCTTCCAACATAGACATGCCAACAGGGACCTTGATGGCCTTCTCCTCTCCTCCATCACCAACAAATGTCAGAGAAATTCTGCAGAATCGCATAACAAGAAAAAAATCATATATATTAATACAACTGCAGGATTTTTTGTGTATTATGAACTTTATGATTCTCAATTTGGTTCTAAATTTAAATTAAACAAGTATTGATATGTACAAAAACCTATGAGCCTTTCAAAAAGTGTGAAAAATTCAGTAAAAGTTACAAAACATCAGGAGGTGAATCAATATTCGGATGTACAAGCTATTTTCACCATTATTCAGTTCCATCTCAATCTTGAAGATAACTAAAGCAATAAAGTGAAACTACCGCTTCTCTCTTTACTTCCATAACTCTAAAATTTCTTATCTATTTTAATTAGAAAAACAAAAACTAGCTTCTATGAATTGAAATTACACTATGCTAATATAATTTTTCAATAGAATCAATCATTAAAAAAATAAAAACTAGCTTCTATGAATTATAAATTTGAAGCATAATTATTTTCTCCTATAGAATTCATATTTACAAACAACAATACACATAATTAAAAGTCAGATCTAATTTATATGCGTAAAAATCACATATGATTCTACTATATATAAAATCACATAAATACAAGTATTCTTTTAAAGTAAAATCAAACAATATAAACACATAGATTATGAATGTAATGTAGAATCAAAATTTTAAATATAACATATTTTTAATCCACTGTAGAACCAATATTTCTATGTGTAAATATAGAACACAAATCGATATGCGTTTGAATTTTGGTCAATTTTGTATAATTTTTACCGTGGAAGCAAAAACAAGCACAAACATAGTTCAAAAACTATAAAAATCACATTCTACTCTCTGAGCCTCAACTATAGTATAAAACATTAAAAAACAACTTACCTATTCGATTAAACATCATTTAAAGATGAATTTCTTCCTGGAATCAACCTGAAAAAAATGAATTAAATATTAGAAACATATATATTTTATCTCGAAAACCTTAAAAATATGAATTAATGACTAATACTCCCTCCGTCCCATCCATTTGTATACATATGGTTTGGGCACGGAGGACAAGAAACATAATAAAATAATGTTAGTTTTGTTAAGATAGTGGGATGAAAGAGAAAGAAAAAGTATAATTTAGTCAGAAAAAGTATAAAGTTGGTTAAAGTGGTGGGACCATTTAATATTTAATGAATAAAGTGAGTTTAGTGGGAGAAAGTAGTGAGTGAAAGTGTCAGCATCCAACAATTGCCCTGAGCAGCCAACAATTGATAGGCTGACACAGGATGAGTAAAAGTGTCAACATCCAAGGAAATGTTATCAATTACAGCCTTGTAATGTTACTGAAATTGTCTTCCTTTTCAGCATCATCCACAATCATTGACTCATGAGCAATGGCTGTATCCACTCTTATTACTTCTGTACCTGCTTTTCTCTCATAATCTCTCTTTTGTTGCATCTGGGTCTCACCCTGGCTCCACACCCTCACACCCTCACCTTCACCTACTAAGGTGGGACTCCTCTCACTCACTTTTGCCAATCCTGAATAAATGGATTGTTGATTTTCACTCTTTTCCTCTCCTTTTGCCTGGGAGCAACCCAACCTCTCACTCAATACACTCTCCTCTCTAGTCCTAAGAGTGACTGTACAACCACTAAATCTTCTGCACTTGAAATAATTGAAGTTTGAAGTTGTGCAGAGATACTCAACGGATAAGTGATATCCGTCGAGTGAGTGGTAATGCTATCCGACGGATAACTGCTGTTAGGCTTATCCGTCGGGATACAATCACTACTCGATGGATGAGCAATATTCATCGAGAGAGTAGAAATGAATGAGTTGGGAAGAGAAACTATTGTTGACTCTGTGTTGATTGAAGATATTTGGGGCACAGATGTCACAATAGTATCTGAAGGAATTGGCAAGTGAGCCAACAAATCATCTAAAAGATGATGCTCACTTGCACTAGATTTTGGCTTCCCCAACAGAGTTAAAGAAGGGGAATCAGGAATTGAAGTGTTTATCATATCCACTTCCAGAGAGTTTGTTGGTGAGTATGGTGTTTCAGATGCTTCTATTGTTAGAGATTTTGGATGTGACTCCACATTTATTGGAGCCACATCAAATTAAATTTGAGAGAATGCAGGGACTGTGTCTTTAGCACCAGTTTGCACTGTGTGTGTGCCCTGTGCATCCCTAGAGGTTTTAGATTTCTTCTTTTTTGTGTAAGTTTGGGGTGAGCTTGTGTCCCTAACCCTTTTGGCCTGTGCTCTTGGCTGAGAGCTTTATTCAATAACTGCATCCTTTTGGGAGGATGCAGCTAGAAGTCAACTTTTATCCTGTTTAAGCACTGCAGTTTGTTGGGAAACTGTAGTGTGGCTAGGCTGGGATTCACTCAACTCTCCATCCTTATTTTTGGGGTTTTTTTGATGTTCACCCCTTCCCTCACCTGACTTTCCCTCCTTCACACTCCCCTCTTTTGCTTTTGTGGATTTTTCAACTGGCATCTTTTGAGAGATGCCAGAGGGGGTTTTCTTTGATTTAGATTTGGAAATTGTAGAGGGTTTGGAGGCTTTGGTAGGCAACTATTTGATGATTGGCACAGTTGCCATAGCTACTCCTGAAGTCAAAGAAATAGTGGAGGTTGGAATAGTTGTAGGGATGGATGAACTTACCTCACTTACCTGAGGTGCCTGCATTACAGGAAAATAGAACATTGGCACATCCCTCTGATGGTTGGCTTTGTTCAAATCTTCAATGAGTCTTCTCTCTTGAACCCAACAAGCCAGTTTGTTGTTTAGGTTCTCAAGCACAATCTCTTGACATAGATGGTTAGCCAATAACATGAAAAATCTAGCATAATACATATTCTTTCCTCTTTTAGCTAACTCGCCTAGTTTAAAACCTAACTCAAACAAGACAAGGTCACTGAAATTATAAAATTTATCTGTAACTAGCATGTATAGCATGTTAAGCATGGAAATATTCACTGAATCAAAATTACTCACTTTTCCAGAGAAAACTTTAGTAACCACATCACACAAGAAACTCCACTCCTTCCTAAGACCCAATCTCCTAATATCACTTAGTTTAGTAGTAGGAAGTGCATAATGCATGGAATTAAGCATATTGATAATATCAGTGTCATTGTGTGGTGAAGTCACATTATTATTAGGAATTTTGAAACATGCTTTTATCACATCACTGTTGATACAGAACTCATTATATTTGATGGTTAGAGTGATGGTCTTGTCAGCAGAGTTGTAGATAGCAGTGGTCCACATCTCTTCAACAACTTCACAGAAGATTGTGGGTGACTCCAGCATGGCGTAATTTAGCTTGCAATTCTTTACAAAGTCCATCATCTTGTGATAGTCCTCTGATTGCTGAATACCCTTATTGACCAAAGCAGTGAAGTTGTTCTTCTCATAAATGAACCCAGTTTGAGACAAAATTTTTACTACAGGTGCCATTGTTAGAGAATGAAAGCTTGAAGAGAAAGAGAATATTTGCTTGAGAGAGAATGAAATAAAAGCAGTTGAATTTGAGAATGATAAAAGAAAACAATTGGAATGAAATAAGCTTTTATACTATCTCAAAAATAACTGATAAAAATAATAAAGTAAAGTAAATTAACCTAAAAGTAAACTGTAAAAATTCCACCCATTATCCGTCATGTAATGCTTACAAACTGTAAGTATACTCGATGGATAATGTTCAGGGAATTAACGACTGAGATTTAGAAAATTCGACGGATGAGGATAAACTGATATCCGTCGAGACATAAAGTATTCCAGAAAAATAATTGACTTTTATTAGCAAGTGGTATATCGACGGATGACTAAACTCGATGGATAAGGGTCATCCGTCGAGATGCAAATTTTGACTTAGCCAAAATTTCATCCAAGACTTAAAAATCAACTAAATTTATGGCTTCATTACAACTTGCAAAATAACTCAGATAAATTTAAGAGTAATTAAGCATACCTAACTCACTTACCAACCTTGAAAAGGTGGATTCATCCAGTGGCTTGGTAAACATATCTGCAAGTTGCTTTTCACCTCGAACAAAATGTAATTCCACAGTACCATTCATTACATGTTCCCTCACTAGTAGAAAAATAACTTTCCGCATCGCCCCTTTAGCGTCGGTTAAAGACAGAACCAACGTTGTAGTTACTTTTATGCGTCGGTCGGGCAAAATGCCGACGCTATAGGTTCACTTATAGCGTCGGTCGAGAGAATGCCGACGCCAAAGGTTCACCTGTAGCGTCGGTCTAGAGAATGCCGATGCTATAGGATCACTTGTAGCGTCGGTCGGGAGAATGCCGACGCTATAGGTTCACTTGTAGCGTCGGTCGGGAGAATGCCGACGCTATAGGTTCACTTGTAGCGTCAGTGAATAGAATGCCGACGCTTTAGGTGTTATATCGATTTTAAAATTATATTATATTTATTTAATTTTATAATTATCATGTAACATATGATTATAGCTATAAATTTGAAATATAACTATAAATTTGAAATATTTATCAATAAAATTATCATCTTATAAAAAATAAGTCTTTATTTCTGAAAAATAAGATGAGCTAGACGGCCCCAATTATTTTTTATCTAAATAATAATACCTAAAATAAATTAGACTACTATAGTGTCTTTTTTTTTGCGTTGGCTTGAACTATTTATAGTGTCGGTTGGGCAAAATGCCAACGCTTTAGCTGTTCTACTAATTTTAAAATTATATTATATATAATATGTAATTAAATTAATTATATATCTTATAATATGAAAGTTATATTTTTTTATTATAATTTTCAAAGTAGTATATATTATATTATTGTAAAATTATATTTTAATGTATAATTGAAAATATAATAGCATATATAATTATATATAATATAATGTTAAATTAAAATGAAAATTATATTATAAATAAAATTATTTTAAAATATTATACATAATTTCAATGATACAAGCATAAGGTATATTTATTTTGGGCAAGGAAAAAATAATATAAATATATAATTATCACAGGAGAAGCATTACATTAGTTTAGTACAGGGCCTCGCCTACCACGTTTAAGACCATTAATCAGGTCCACAAATAACTTCTCTCTCAACCAAATACAAAAACCACAGGCCCTTTTATACTATACCCTGAATTCATTTACACGAAGCAGCGACGGGACGCAGAAGAAGAATCAGCATGCATGGTTAGTTCAAATTTCCGGTAATAATTGAACTTAATTATTTTTGTATGAATGTTTGTATATAAATTTTAGAAACTGTTTCAATAAAATAGAGGGTATCAATTTGATAGCTGGTGGAAAAAGCAAGAGGACGGAGAGGACCCCGAGATCCGATGATATTTGAAGCTCATCGTCAAGGTTTGTATGTATACCTTGTGTGTATATATAATGTTAATTGTTAGATTCTAGGTTATTGTACCTGATGTGTATGCATATGTTCATTTTGCTATATTTCTTGCGAGAAGGACCGGGAGTTAGTTCATTGCGGTTATTTTGAAGAGGCTGTTTATGAGCAAAACTAATAAGCCTCCGATTTCGCTTTCTCGATTGATTCGATTCATGACTGGAAAGAAGTCCTTCCCTATGCACCTAGCTTTTGAATCAAGGTCTTGATTTTACTCTTTTTAGATCTTTTTTGATCTACTTATCACTTTATATAAATGGGAAAAATTTAGTAATTATCACAACCATTCGTTATTGATAATCTAATGGTTCTTATACACTGAGAAAAAGGAAAATGTATTAGCTCTGTAGTTTCATTTTTCTGCAAGATTAGTTCTAAGAATTATTTATGGCAGCAATTGTATCTGCAAAGATTCAACTTCTTTCTCTAATATTCTAACTAGACTATGAAAAAGATAGTGATAACTAACCTAGTGCCTGCCGCATACTATTACAAGTTCAAAAGTTCATGATCAGAGCAAATTGAACATCTCAACTTTGTATTCTGGACTAATACTAGAAACAACTACAAAGTTATTATTAGTTTGTGATATAAAGGTTTGCAGTTCTTAAAACCAGAGAGCATACCAAAACTATAGTACTCTTGAAGTATTACGTAAGAAATAAACTTACCACCAAGATTTTCTCCTCTCCTTGTACCATGTGATTGCAGAGTCTCTATGCTACATGTAGAGGTTTCACCTTTCATGCTTGCTGTCCCAGTGACATAAATCTTTGTCGGGAACTAGATAGTCTCTATGATCAGAGGTCTTCACTACCTTCACACTGCTTTTTTGGCCAAGGTTGCTGATTTTGGTCTATCAAAAGCAGGACCTGAGATTGATCAAACCCACGTGAGTACAGCTGTGAAAGGTAGTTTTGGGTACCTTGATCCCGAGTATTTTAGAAGGCAACAACTCACAGAAAAATCAGATGTGTACTCTTTCGGTGTTGTTCTGTTTGAAGTTCTCTATGCAAGGCCTGTTATAGATCCATCACTTCCTAGAGAGATGGTCAACTTAGCTGAATGGGAAATGAAATGGCAGAAGCGAGGACAGTTGGATCAGATTATAGATCCCAATCTTGCAGGGAAAATCAAACCAGATTCTCTTCGAAAGTTTGCAGAAACTGCAGAAAAATGTTTAGCTGATTTTGGTGTTGATCGACCCTCTATGGGAGATGTCCTTTGGAATCTTGAGTATGCACTTCAACTTCAGGAGGCAGTTCTTCATAACGATCCTGAAGAAAACAGTACCAATATCATCCGTGACCTGTCTCCTCAGGTCAACAACTTCAGTCATATCATTTCCACCACATCAGCTGGGCAGCATGAAATGTCTGCTACGGATGATGATCTTTCAGATGTATCGGTGAGCAAAGTGTTCTTTCAACTGGTAAAGTCCGAGGGTAGGTAACTTATTCAAGATGCATGCTATACAGGCTTAAATATTTAAGTGCTCGCACTGTTATCAAGTAGCTCTATCAGCTGTCTGGATATAGAACCTAGGACTAATAATATAAGCAGATAAGAGTGCAACTAATGTATTCCAACCTTATCAGAATGTCCTAGGCTCTAAGGTGAGGGAATGTCGTTGCATGATAAGGTCCATGAGTGTAGAGTTGTTCCCTGCAGTGGGCTGTTTCAAAAATAGTAGTTGTTTTGTTGTGCAGTTTCTGACTTTCTGTCCCCTTGTTTAGCTTAAGTACCAAGTAGTACAGCAAAATGTGTATCTGATGGTCTCTGAGCTGGGTAAGCTTCTATTGCAAATTTCTTTGTATTTGTTCATTAGCAGGTGAGCCTTAAATTTTCTGTTTACTCAACAACATATGTTTGATGTGGCAGGATGCTATGCTAGTTACAGGATATTATATGCATTTGGAAATTGTTCTTTAACTTATGATTATCATTCTCTTATCTCCTTGTTTGGGGCTTGCAGGCACACTTTATCGATAAATTTCTTCTATCGAAGGTCCTAAAATACGTGGAGTTGGTGTTGTGTGAACTTAACTCTTGAGATACAAGATGAGAGAAGTCAATAAGCTTTGATTGAGTTTTGATTATCTTTTCTGCTCTTTCGCTTTTAATGAATATATTGTAAATGAAGGTCTCTTGCTGAGACATTTATTTTGATGTAATAAATTATTGTGTAATATTTTTTTATTATTAAGATCAAATTGATGGTTCAATTTTTTTTTTAATGTAATTTAAGTATATTCTTGTCAAATTCTTACAAGAAAATTGTCAAATACTTAAAAGAAAATAAAAATGTTTTTTTTTCAAAAAAATCACTTTAGGCATCGGTTATTTAGATACCCGTCGCTATTGGGCAGGATAGTAGCGTCGGCATTTCAGACAGCCGACGCTATTGAGTAAGGCTATAGCGTCGGCGTTTCAGGCAATCGACGCTGTTGGGCAGGCCTATAGCGTCGGGATTTTAAATAACTGACGCTGTTGGGCAGCCTTTAGCGTCGGCTGTTTGAATAACCGACACTAATGTCAAGACTTTAGCGTTGCCAACTTAACCGACGCTAAAGGCCTATACCTATAGCGTCTCCCACATTTGCTATGCCACTTAACCGTCGCTTTAGGGGTTATTTGACCGACGCTAAAAGTTCAGTTTGTACTAGTGCCTTATGAAATGGTACTTGATGTCTATGTGCTTTGTCCTTGAATATTGCACTGGATTTTTAGTGATCGCAATTGCACTTGTGTTATCACATAAAATAGGAATCCTCTCAACTTGTAAACCATAGTCTAGCAATTGATTTTTCATCCATAAAATCTGTGCACAGCCACTGCCAGCAGCAATATATTCAGCTTCAGCTGTAGAAGTAGAAACTGAATTTTGCTTTTTACTGAACCAGGACACAATCTTGTTTCCTAGAAATTGACAAGTTCCTGTTGTGCTCTTTCTATCAATTCTACAACCTGCATAATCTGCATCTGAATAACCAGTTAGATCAAAACCAGAATCTCTAGGGTACCAAATGCCAAGTTTTGGTGTTCCCTTGAGATATCTGAAAATTCTCTTAATAGCTATCAAGTGAGATTCTCTAGGGTCAGCCTGAAATCTAGCATATAAACATGTAGCAAACATTATATCTGACCTACTAGCTGTTAAGTACAGAAGTGAGCCAACCATGCCTCTATAACTTGAAATATCCACAGAATTTTCAGTAATGTTTAGTTCAAGCTTAGTTACAGTGGCCATGGGAGTTTTTGCAGATGTGCAATCCATTAGATCAAACTTCTTTAAAAGATCAAAAATATATTTAGTTTGACTAATGAATATTCCATCACTAACTTTCTTAACTTGCAAACAAAGAAAGTAAGTTAGTTCTCCCATCATACTCATTTCATACTTACTTTGCATCAATTTGGCAAACTTTTTGCAAAGTTTCTCATCTGTAGAGCCAAAAATAATATCATCTACATAAATTTGAACAAGTATACTAGAGCCATTAACATTTCTGAAAAATAAAGTTTTATCTATAGTACCTCTTGTGAAATGATTTTCCAAAAGGAACTTTGATAAAGTGTTATACCAGGCTCTAGGTGCTTGCTTCAGTCCATAAAGTGCTTTCAGAAGATAATAGACATATTCTGGAAAATTTGGATCTTCAAAACCAGGAGGTTGACTAACATACACTTCTTCCTCCAAATCTCCATTTAGAAAGGCACTTTTGATATCCATTTGATAGACCTTGAAATTGGCATGGGCTGCATAGGCTAAGAAGATTCTGATGGCTTCAAGTCTTGTAACAGGAGCAAAAGTTTCATCAAAATCTATTCCTTCTTGCTGACAATAACCCTTAGCAACCAATCTAGCTTTATTCCTGATTACTATGCCATTTTCATCCATCTTGTTTCTAAATACCCACTTGGTGTCTATTGAATTCTTTCCTTTAGGCTTGGGTACCAGCTTCCATACATCATTCCTTTCAAATTGGTTTAGCTCCTCCTGCATAGCTAAAATCCAATCAAGATTCAACAAAGCTTCTTCTACCTTCTTTGGTTCTTCCTTTGACAGAAAGCTGCTGTATAGACATTCTTCCTGAGTTGCTCTTCTTGTTTGAACTCTAGACGAAACAACACCAATGATAAGCTCAAAGGGGTGATCTTTTATCCATTTCCTTTGTTGAGGTAGATTAGCTCTAGATGAAGAGACCTCATGATTGTCTTGATGTGTGATTGTGTTTTGATTGCTAGAAACTCCCCCTGAGTTTGTGGATCTTTGATTTGAGAAAGGGGAATTTTCTATAGGTGATCTGTCGTGACCTCCTGCTCCTTTTGATAACCCGACGGATGGTAAATTTTGAGTACCGACGGATGAGGCAGGTTGTCTTCTGACAAATTACACAGATTGCCTTCCGACGGATGAAGCATTATGCAACTTGACAGATGTTGAGTTTTGTGCTTTATTGGTGGTAGATTTGTCTGCATTATCCTTAGACACTGTTTCTTGATCACTCTCATCATCACTGCCATCACTAACCATCTCCACATTGTCGAATTTGAGGCTCTCATGGTAATCTCCATCTTTCAGTCCTTCAATCTTTTTATCATCAAACACAACATGTATAGATTCCACAACAATGTTGGTTCTTAGATTGTAGACTCTATATGCTTTACCAACAGCATATCCAATAAAAATTCCTTCATCTGCTTTAGCATCAAACTTCCCATTTTGATCAGTTTGATTTCTTAGGATATAGCATTTGCAGCCAAAGACATGAATAAAGTTTAGAGTTGGTTTCTTGTTCTTGAACAATTGATAGGGAGTCATGCATCTTGCTTGATTAATCAGAGAATTGTTCTGAGTGTAGCAGCAGTATTTACAGCTTCAGCCCAGAAATATGTTGGTAGTTTAGATTCTTCAAGCATTGTCCTTGCAGCTTCTATAAGTGATATGTTCTTCCATTCCGCTACTCCATTCTGTTATGGAGTCCTTGCTGCTGAAAACTCATGCAGAATCCCATTTTCTTCACAAAATGCTCTCATGACAGAATTCTTGAACTCAGTTCCATTGTCACTCCTGATTCTTCTAACTTTGAAATCAGGATGATTGTTGACTTGCCTTATGTGATTGATGATGATTTCACTAGCTTCATCTTTAGACTTTAAAAAATATATCCAAGAGAACTTTGAGAAATCATCTACAATTACTAGGCAAAATCTTTTCCTTGAGATGGACAATACATTGACTGGTCCAAACAAATTTATGTGAAGCAGTTGCAAAGGCTCTTCAATTGCTGAATCAAGTTTCTTCCTGAATGATGCTTTAATCTGCTTCCCTTTTTGGCGGGCATCACACAGTCCATCCTTTGTAAACTCCACTAGAGGAATGCCTCTTACTAGTTCTTTCTTTACCAGCTCATTCATGGTCTTGAAGTTTAAATGGGATAGCTTCTTGTGCCATAGCCAACTTTCATCCTGACGCTTTACTGAGAAGGCAAGTTATAGATTCTGCTTTGGATGAGTTGAAATCAGCTAGATACACATTTCCTCTTCTCATACCAATGAGAACCACTTTGTTTCTTTGATTATTAGTCACAACACAGGCTTCTTTGTTGAAGGTTACTGAATTGCCTTTGTCACAAAGCTGGCTGATACTCAACAGATTGTGTTTGAGACCATCCACTAAGGTAACCTCCTCAATGATGACATTGTCCTTTAAAATTAAGCCATATCCCACAGTATAACCCTTGCTGTCATCTCCAAAAGTAATACTTGGGCCAGCTCTCTCCTTAACCTCTGTGAGTAGGGTAGAATCACCAGTCATGTATCTTGCACAACTATCCAAGTACCAAAGATTCCTTCTGTTTCCCTGCACACATCAAAATCAAATCAAGTTGATTTTGGTACCCAAGTTTCCTTGGGTCCTGCCTTGTTAGCTTTCTTCTTCTATTTCTTAGGTCTTATCTCATTTGACTTAGGAATTTTAGATTCTTCCTTAGTCATTTGGGTTGGACCTTTGAAACCATTCAATGCAACAGAATTATCATGAGGATTTTCATCTTTCGACGGATAACACTTTTTGTTATCCGACGTATAGTCCTCATCATCCGTCGAGTCTACATCTGTTAGCAAACCATCTACCAAATTAGGTTCTAATTTCTCTTTGCCCTTTTTCCAGGCTTCATCACAAAAAGACTCAATTCCTTTAACTTTGGTGATTTGAGCATGGACATCCCTGGATGTTTTCTATGATTTAATCACCTTTTGTTCACGCTCGAGCTGCTTCTTTAAAATCTCTTCCTTTTTCAATGACTCAGTTAATTCCTCCTTGGAAATCTTACACTCAATTTTTAGTTTCTCAAAATCAACAAATTGAGACTCAAGCACATTATTCCTCTCACTTAAAAACAAGTTGTTTTCTTTGATTTTAGCATTTTCTTTAGTAAGAGACTTAAGTGTAACACGCAAATGATATAATTCGGTAGACATGTTGTTTATGTCATCATTACACTTAGCTTTAGATAAATGTGCAAGGTTTGTAGTAATTACCTGATTGCTTGAGGAACTTGTCTCTGTTTCATCAGACTTGGCCATTAGGGCTAGATTGACATAGCTGACATCTTCATCTTCATCCAAACCATCTGCTGCCCAGTCATTCTCTTGTGTAATAAAAGCCCTTTCCTTTTTTTTGAGTAGATCAAAGTATTTTTGCTTATAATCCACAGAATCAAACCTTTTTTTACCGGAATCTGACTTTCTACACTCATTTGCAAAATGCCCTGGCAAGCCATATTTGAAACATTTGAATTTTGACTTATCCACCATGTTTCTATTTGGCTTGGCTGCTCCAAAGTTCTTCTTGAACTTGAGCTTGGCAAATCTCCTGGAAAGAAATGCTAGGTGCTCATCAATGTCCTCCATGTCATCTTGGCTCAATGAATCTTCACTTTATACTGGAAGCCCCTTGCCCTTTTTCTCATAGACCTTAGAAGTTGACTCAACAGCTTCCATCTTCACTTCCTTCTCCTTTTCCAAATCAGTAACTAGTGTAATGGATCCTCCTTTCTTCTTTCCTCTCTCCATCCTTTCATCCTGCTCTATCTCAAGCTCATAGGTCTTCAGGATGCCATACAGTCTCTCCAAAGTAAACTCTTTATAATCTTGTGAGTTTCTTAATGAGACTGTCATTGGTTTCCATTCTTTTGGAAGAGATCTAAGGAATTTTAGATTAGAGTCTTTAGTCTGATGGACTCTTCCATGCAACTTAAGAGCATTTAGTAGTTTTTGAAATCTACTAAAAATGTCAGTGAGTGACTCACTTTCCTCATTGTGAAAATGCTCATATTGCTGAATCAAGAGCTGCATCTTATTTTCTCTAACTTGCTCAGTGACATTACAGATTATCTGTATAGTATCCCAGACTTCCTTGGCAGTTTTGTAGTTGATAATGTTGTCAAACATGTCTGCATCAACTCTATTGAACATAATGTTCATGGTCTTTTTATCATTCCTGACTTGTTCAATGTCAGGATCAGACCATTCGTGCCTTGGCTTGGGAACTGATGGCTCGTTTCCTGTTGCAGCTCTCATTGGAACGTGAGGGCCTCTTTCTATGCAGTCCACATAGGCCTCATCTTGAGAAAGCATATGAAGATGCATCTTTACCTTCCAATGATGGTAATTATCTTTATCTAGAAAAGGAATCTTGACTCCAATATCTTTCTTGTTCATCTTGCTGAATTGTTTTGATCTTTAAACTCTTTGTAGATTAAGAGCTTGCTCTGATACCAATTGTTAGTCCCTTAACAATATAGCAAGAATTACAGAAGGGGGGTTGAATGGAATTCTTGAACCTTTTTCTTGAAATAAAAATATTCAACTCGAATATAGATATAAGTGTTTTGATTAGCACAATACGGAATAGAAACTTAATTGAATCAAAACATAAGTAATTAAAAACAAGAGTCTTTAAAAACTTTCTGGTGGATTTAAACAATTCCACCAGAGATATATATTATATATCGAGAGGACTCTGTGTGCAAGAATGCTCACAGCTGCTTACAAATTGAACTACTGAGAATACAGGGAAATGCTAAAGATTCTGCTTACAAAGATTTCTCTGTTTTTGTATCTCATCTTTTTTATTTGTATTTGCTACATTCTTGGTTTATATATTACCAAGATTACAAAGTCAAAAAGACTGAATAAATATAAAAACTATCAGTCTTAAGCTTTGCTACTTTTCGTCCTCTATTACCCAGTTAATGGGCTTCCACAGTAAATTTGTATACATCTCGATGGCTATGCTCAGCTTTTACTGTTCAACTGCTGTTTGAATTCTTTATATGATCATCCCTTGGACTTTATGAACATCCGTTGGATATATGATCATCCGTTGACTTTCTGAACATCCGTTGATGGCTTCATTGATCATCCGTCGACTGCTATATTAAACATCCGTTGATAGTCATTTGATCATCCGTCGATGGCTTTGTTAATCATCCGTCGGTAGCTATTTTGGCACTTGACTTCATTTCACTTATGTAGAATTACAAGACATCATTTATATACAATTAATCAACCTATTCTGCATATTTAGTTAAAGTCAATATGACTTATAGGCTACTACAAAATCTATACAAAGATGTATACATAACTGTGCTACAGACTCATTATTACATAAGCTACTCACTCGATGGATAATAAGTTAACATCCGTCGGGACTATAATGAGTTATCTGTCGGGACTATAATTCTTATCCGTCGAGTGCTATATTATTTCACTAAGTAAAATCTACTTAGATGTTTTGTTTATGAAATCATCAAGTAGACAACATATGCACAACAATATGTCTGACATGTCCACTGGCAAAGTTTACTTAGCTTCCATTCACTAAGATTCAATCAAGAGCATACAATGTGTTTGAGATGGTGCACATTGACACATGGGGACCATATAGAGTTCATTACAGAGGTAATTATAGTTACTTTCTTACCTTTGTAGATGATTCTTGGGTACACTTACTCAAGCACAAGTCTGATACATATAGTGCTATCTACAACTTTGTGAAAATGGTAAAGACTCAATTTGATCAAAGGGTAAAAATTATAAGGTCTGATAATGCCCTGGAATTTGATGATTACAAATGTAAATTTTTCTTTAAAAGATTAGGAATACTCCATCAAACTTCATGCCCAGATAAGCCACAATATAATGAAAGGGCAGAAAGGAAACATAAAAATATTTTGGAGATGGCCAGAGCTATGAGATTTCAAGGTGTTTTGCCACTCAAGTTCTGGGGAGATTGTGTGCTTGCTGCTACACATATTAATAATAGACTGCCAAGTGTTATATTAAGAGGTAAAAGTCCATGTTACCTATGATGGACATTTAAGAACTATGGGTTGTCTAACTTCCAATCCCAACCAGAAGAAAGATAATTTTCAAGAAATAGGACTACCCTATGTATTTATAGGCTATTCTTCATTATAAAAAGGATATAGGTTGCATAATTTTCTAACTGGAACCACATTTGTTTCCAGAGATGTAAGATTTTATGAAATTATATACCTTTATCATGTATTTCAGTCAACTATGATAAAGAGCTCAGAAGTGCAGCAAGAAGCAACCAATGAGACACATGTTACCTATGATTATTATGAGTATGATAATTTTCCAAATATAAGTCAAGATGCAACATAGTCAGAACCTGATCTTCATCAACAAGAACAATCCATTATTCAAAGATCAAATAGAGAGCATATACCTCCTGCTTGGTATAATGATTACTTTATCAGTGCCAATTGTGTTGGGAAGATAACTGAAACTCAGGCCATCTCTCAATTCTCATGCTTTATGAATACAGTAGGTAGAGCACCTGATACTAAATGTTTCAAATAAGCAGTAAGGCATAGTCATTGGCTCCAAGCCATTAATGAAGAACTGGATCTATTGGAAAGTAATCAAACCTGGGAAATTACTGATTTACCTACTGGAAAGACTATTATAGGGTGCAAGTGGATGTACACAACAAAGTTTGATCCTTAGAGAAAAAGTACCAGACACAAGTCTAGACTTGTTATTTTGGGAAATAAACAAAGGTATGACATTGATTATGACCAAACCTTTGCCCCTGTAGCAAAGTTATCTACAGTCAGATTTTTACTTGTAGTTGCATCTTTGAAGGGTTGGCACAAATATCAGATAGATGTGAAGAATGCATTTTTACATAGAAATTTGCAGGAGGTGGTATACATGAAATTTCCTCCATGTTATGAAGGTGCTGATTTTAGAATTGATGTTGCATCACTAGAGAAATATGCAAAATACTCTGTGCTTCAAACTAAAGTTTGCAGATTACTTAAGACCATTTATGGTATTAGACAGTCACCAAGACTATGGTTTGATAAGCTAAGCTCAGCTTTAAAAGAGAATGATTTTACTTCATCTAAGTTAGACTGCTCTTTCTTCAAAAAACAGGAGGATGAAAATTTCACTGCAATTCTGGCATATATGGATGACTTGATTGTGACAGGTAGCATCATGCCTCATATTCAGGAAGCAAAGAAATTTTTGAGCTCTTAGTTCAAGATGAAGAATCTTGGAGACTTGAGATATTTTCTAGGATTTGAAGTCGATAGAAGTGCTCAATGCATTTTTTTATCACAGAAGAAATATATGCAGAATATTCTTGAGGAGTTCAAAATGACAAAGTGCAAGCCTTTAAGGTTAGCGATGGATGCTCATGTGAAACTTCTTTTTACTGCTGGAGATCTCCTTCCTGATCCTGATGTATAGCAGAAACTTGTTGGTAAACTGATTTAACTTACAATCACTAGACTAGACATTGCATATACTTCTGATTCTGTAGCAGAACTCCAAGTTTATTGTGATAGTGATTGGGCATACTATCCTAACTCTAGGAGATCAATTTCTGGTTTCTGCCACAGTTGAACCAGAATATAGGTCTTTAGAAATGGCTACATGTGATATAGGTCTTTAGCAATGGCTACATGTGAAGTCCCGTGGATCAAGCAACTTCTCAAGGACCTGGGACTTACTCATCTTGGAGCAAATACCATTTTCTGTGATAATAAAGTAGCATTGACAATTGCTGATAATCCAGTTCATCATCAAAAAACTAAATATGTGGAGATAGACTGTCATTTTATCAGAGAGAAGACTGTTGTAGGAAAAATTACTCCAACTTATGTCTCCACTACTAATCAACTAGTTGATGTTTACTAGTAGTGGTGGCAGACTTGTTTTTATCAAATGCTGAAGCTGTTGGAATATAAGCTAGAACCTTCCAGAAAAACTATTTAATTCCTTACATGAATGTGAAGTCACAGATACATGATTCTGGTGCATGAACCTTAGTTTACATATTCCTAGAAAATTAAGTGTTCTATATACTAGTTCAGTGAATCTATATCTATGTAATCCTATAAATTATAATACCAATTACTCAATCATATCAAGAAATTCTAGAGAACAAGTTTCTTCTCTTTGCATTTTATTTTTCCCATCAAATTGGTATTAGAGCCTGTTCGAGAACCTGTTCTATAACCTGTTCAGAGCCAATTTCTTAACTTGTTCATCAAACATCCTCTTCTAATATGGCCACCAACAACAACACACTATAACCTCAACTGCCAAGATTAAATGGAAAGAATTCCGGTCAAAGGAGTATTATGATGAAAGCTTTATTTGGTTCTCAAGATTTATGGGATATTGTTGAAACTGGTTATGAAGAAACTCCTGATCAAACTACTCTCAATCAACAACAATTGGCAGTTGTAAAGGAAAACCGGAAAAAAGACAAGAAAGCACTTTTTTCATATATCAGGCAGTAGATGAAGCTATTTTTGAAAGGATCTCTACAGCAGCAACATCAAAAGAAGCATGGAGCACTTTTAATATAACATACAAAGGTGAAGACAAGGTGAAGATGATAAGATTGCAGGCTTTAAGGGGTGAGTTTGAGCTATTAAGAATGAAGGAGACAGAGTTCGTAGAAGACTACTTTAACAGAGTTTTTTCTATCTCAAATCAACTCAGGGTCAATGGTGAAGAATTGAAGGATCAGCGGATAATAAAAAAAAATTCTTCGGAGTATGTCAAAGAAATACGAGCATATAGTTGTTGCAATAGAGGAATAAAAAAATTTAAGTGAGCTTCCACTTGAATCTCTATTGGGCTCCTTACAATCTCATGAATTAAGGATTAAACAATTTGAATCATCACCCTCTGAGCAAGCATTCCGGATGCAAGAATTCCATCGTGGAGGCTTCCATGGAAGAGGACGCGGGAGAAATTTTTGTAGAAAAGGAAGAAGCCAACCAGATTCTTACGCAAGAGGAAGGTCTCAAGCACGAAATTATCAATATCAATTAAATCATGAAGCAAGTCCAGGAAATCAATATGAAAGAGGAAGATTCCATGGACAAGTTAGAGGCAGAGGAAGAGGTAATTATCAATTTTAAATCCAATGCAATTTTTGTCATAAATTTGGTCATTTAAAGAAAGATTGCTACTCGAGATTGAAATATGAAAGAAATGAGACCAGTTTTTTACATGAAAGTTCTGAATCAAAGAATGAAGAATCTGTCCTTCTTATGTTTAATGAGCAAGAGGTCTCCACCAAGAATATTTGGTACATTGACAGTGGTTGTAGCCACCACATGATAGGACACAAAAGCATTCTTATTAATCTGGATGAATCTGTCCAGCGAGAGGTAAAAACTGACGATGACAAACGGCACCTGATACAAGGATGTGGTGATGTTCCAATCCAAACCAAGCGAGACCAGAATTTTGTTCGTGATGTCTACTATATTCCAGGGCTGAAGCATAATCTTTTAAGCGTGGGACAATTATTAAATAAGGGACATAATGTGATTTTCAATGGTGAGCTGTGTGATATAAGAGATAAGAATAATTCTCTTATTGCGAGAATCAAAATGACACCAAATAAAATTTTTCCTTTAAAGTTAAATGAGACATCACTCAATTGTTTCTCTAGTATTGTGGAGGACAAATCATGGCTGTGGCATCTAAGATACAATCATCTAAGCTTCAGCACACTCTCAAAAATCTTTCAGGAGCATATGGTGAGAGGCATTCCATACATCAATAAACAAGATCAAATCTGTGAAGGCCATGTATTTGGAAAACACAAACGTGATTCTTTTCCAAGTGGAATGGCAAAAAGGGCATCTTAACCTTTAGAGCTGGTGCACTCAGATTTATGTGGTCCAATTCGAGAAAATTCACTTGGAGGTAAAAAATATTTTCTCACATTTATTGATGATTGCACTAGGAAAATATGGATATATTTTCTAAAATAGAAATCTGAAGCTTTTGGAGTGTTCAAGAATTTTAAAGCTCTTGTTGAAAAATAAAGTGGACTTGATCTAAAGGCCTTACGTTCTGACCAAGGCGGTGAATACATGAATGGAGAATTTAAAGCCTTTTTGAAAGAGAATGGCATTAAACATCAGCTGATGGTAAGTTTTAGGCCCCAACAAAATGGGGTGGCAGAAAGAAAAAAATAGAATTATTATGGAACTTGTGCGCAGCATGCTCAAGACAAAAAGGATACCTCATCCTTTCTGGGCTGAAGCTGCATTATCAGCATGCTATGTCTTAAACCGTGCTTCTACTAAAGCTGTACAAGGAAAAACCCCAGAAGAGGCATGGAGTGGTCACAAACCTGGTGTATCTCATTTCAGAATTTTTGGAAGCCTATGTTATTCTCATATACCGAAGGAGAAGCGTGGAAAGCCTGATGATAAATCTGGAAGGTACATTTTTGTTGGCTACAGCGAGAATCCAAAGGCATATAGGCTGTTCAATCCAGTGTCAAAAAAATTAATAATCAGTCGTGACGTAATATTTGATGAACAAGCATCTTGGGATTGGAAGAATGGAAAAGAAAGCGACACCATCATATATGACAACAATCTACTGGAAGAAGAAACTAGGACTGTTCTAGAAGAAGTTCCACTGCATGCATCACCAACATCTTCATCAAGTTCTGAGTCTGCATCTTCTTCAAATCCTGAGTCAACACCTCGCAAAACCAGAAGTTTAGGTGAAATTTATGGCCAAACAAGAAGAATACTTGAAGAAGAATATGCAAACTTTGCTTTTTTCATGGAAAATAATCCTGTCACCTTTGAAGAGGCTACTAAAGAAGAAAAATGGAGGGAGGCCATGAAGCAAGAAATGGATGCAATTCAAAGGAATAAGACATGGGAATTAATTGATTTGCCTCCTGGAAAGAAAACAATTGGAGTCAAATGGTTGTTTAAAACTAAACGTGATGCAGATGGAAAAATTCAAAAGTATAAAGCTCGCTTTGTAGTAAAAGGTTACAAACAGAAGGCTGACATTGATTATCAAGAAGTATTTTCTCCAGTTGCCCTTCTTGAAACTATCCGGTTAGTACTTGCTCTTGCTGCTCAAAATAATTGGATTGTTCACCAAATGGACTTTAAGTCGGCATTTTTAAATGGTGTTTTAAAAGAGGAAGTGTACATAGACCAGCCACCAGGATTCATCAAAAAAGGAGAAGAACATAAAGTTTGTCGCTTAAAGAAATCCCTTTATGGATTAAAACAAGCTCCGAGAGCTTGGTACAGCCGTATCAATGGTTATCTCTTAAAGAATGGTTTCCAGAAGTGTCCTTTTGAACACACTCTTTATGTTAAAGAAGGGGCAAATAATAGTGTTCTTATTATCAGCTTATATGTTGATGATTTGATCATTGCTGGAAGCAATGCTGAAGATATAAATGTCTTTAAAGAAAACATGGAAAAAGAATTTGAGATGACTGATTTGGGACTGCTACATTTCTTTTTTGGCATGGAGATTAAACAAAGCAATGGTGGATTTTTTATCTCTCAGCAGAAATATGCTAAAGAATTGCTGAAAAAGTTCAAAATGGAAAATTCAAATTCAGTTAGTACACCAGTTGCAGTTGGTTTGAAGTTAAGTAAAGATGATGATTCTGAGCTTATTTATCCTACATTATTTAGAACCCTTGTGGGAAACCTAATGTATCTTACTACTACAAGACCTGACATAGCTTATGGGGTCAGCTTAATTAGAAGGTTTATGGAATTTCCCAGGATGTCTCACTGGGAAGCGGGAAAAAAATATTAAGATACATTCGAGGAACTCTCTCAGATGGAATTTATTATCAAAAGGTAAGCAATCCTAAACTTGTTGGATTTTGAGATAGTGATTGGGCAGCAGACCATGATGATAGTAAGAGCACATCAGGAAATGTGTTTTTTTGTTGGATCTGGTGCGATATCATGGATGTCAAAGAAACAGGTTGTTGTGGCGCTCTCAACAGCGGAAGCAGAGTACATATCATTGGCTATAGCGGTTGTCAATCCCTCTGGATAAAATGGGTGTTACAAGAACTGAAGCAAAATTTCAAGGATTGTCCAGAAATTTATTGTGACAACAGCTCTGGTATTGCACTTAGTAAAGGTCCTGTTTATCATGGAAAACACAAACACTTTCGAATTAAATACCATTTCATCCGTGATTTGATCAAGAATGGAGAGCTTGAAGTTAAGTACTGTAGAAGTGAAGAACAAGTCTCAGACATATTTACAAAGCCATTAAAGTCAGAAGTGTTCACTGGACTGAATACAAAGCTAGGTGTTGCAAGATTCTAGCTTAAGGGAGGCTGTTGGAATATAAGCTAGAACCTTCCAGAAAAACTATTTAATTCCTTACATGAAAGTGAAGTCACAGATACATGATTCTGGAGCATGAACCATAGTTTACATATTTCTAGATAATTAAGTGTTCTATGTACTAGTTCCGTGAATCTATATCTATGTAATCCTATAAATTGTAATATCCAATTACACAATCATATCAAGAAATTCTAGAGAACAAGTTTCTTCTCTTCGCATTTTATTTTTCCCATCAGAAGCTACAATAGACTTACTAAAATATGGAGTAGATTTGTCTAAGCAAATGTTAAAGCCTATATGAAGTCAACATTGTTGTAACATCTCTTTTGGTTCCGGTTGAATATTTTATCTCGTAGCAGTCATAGAGAATCCATTGGAGCTTTTTTGTGGTTGATATCAATTATCAATTATCAATTATCAATTATCAATTATCATTTCTTATTTCTTTGTCAGAAATATTTTTTATATTAACTTGTTCCTTTTTGTGTAGTTTGTAGAACTCGATTAACTATTAAACTTTCACCTATATGCTTGAGTTTGTCGTCCATTACCTATTTCAAATGTTATTAAATTAATTAGTTTCTGTAAAGATTTTTTCATTGAATCTACCAGGTCTTTTTACCTTTGTATAAGCTAATGTTATTTAAATTTATCGTGATTTGATGCATATTATGGTTCAGACAAAACAAGCAGTTGAAAGGTTTACCTTATTCCTGCTCTATAGATCTGATTGAGTTAGGTTTGAGTTTCGTTCCTAATATCTCACTCACCTCACCTCCATCCCAAATTATGCTAAGTAAAAGTGATGTAGTGTGCCGTCCCCTTACCAGATTCAGTTCTTATTGATTGTGATGTTGCTGTTCCTGAATGCAAAACTGGTTGTGGTTTGGGAGTCGAAATTTTATTATTTCATAAACAAGCTCCATTTTCTAAAATTTAATAACCATTCCAACCTGGCCCCATTATGAAGTTTCATCTTTTCATTCCTCAAGATTATGAACCTTATATTTGTAAACCTTGCCCTGCCTACAAGAAAATACCCTTACATTTGTATACTGAATCCACCCCTTAGATTCGGAGGCTTCTGTGATTTGATCGGTGGCGAGCTTCAAGATGTCATATTTTTTGTCAATATGGTATTAAAGAATGATTTTTTTTTATAAAACGTCATTTCCGTATAGAATGCCCTTGTATTTGTTTTCCTCTTTGGTATCAAGTTAATTTGACTCTCACTAACTGTATACTGAATCCATCTCCTAGCTAGATTTGGTGGATTTTGTAATCTAATTACTGTCAACAATCTTGGTGTGTTAACTTATTAGTCTCATTCTGATTGGAGAGGCCAATTCTAAGAGAGAGTCATCAATTTGGAGAAGCTCGTCAGCAATATGCCGAATTAGCAGTCTCCTGTCTTGATGGCCATTTCTTCTAGGTAAGTGAATGTCCTAGAAATTTTATAAATTCATATCGTCATCACTAATGATTAGCGTTGCATGTCATTCTGCTGAATGTGTCTTCAGTTCTTGATTTATTTTTTGATATACATATATGTATTATAGTTGTTGGAACCCGGTGCAGCTCTATATACTGTTAAAAATAAATAATATATTTTTGACTATTAAAATAATAGAATTGTGTGGGAGTCTCTGGAATAATCTTTGTACATGTATTAGTATCTTGGTACATGTATTAGTATTTTTCTATGTTCAATGTATTGGTGTAGGTACATGTAATCTCTAGATACATGTATCTTGGTCAAGTGATGTCTATTGGAGTCTAAGAGTTATCTAGATCTTTCTAAGGAGTCCTATATAAAGCCTTATACCAAGTCATTTGTAATCAAGTAATTTTTCAAGTAATACATTTCTTCTCCTAAATTGTCTTGAGTGAGTTTGAGTGAGATCCTTTCTTCCAACAAAGTGGTATCAAGAGCCAAAGGTTCTACTTCTACTTGTCTTCCAAGAAGGCTTGTGTGGTGTAAAGAAGAAGGAGATCATGGAAAATGTAATGTCTCAATGGCAAATGCCAAAGTTCACCAAAGATAATTATGAGAATTGGTGCATTCGTATGAAGGCGATCCTTGGAGCAAATGATGTGTGGGAAATTGTGGAGAAAGGATTGGAGGTGCCCGAAAATGAAGCAAATTTGAATCAAGTTCAAAAAGATCAACTTCAAGCCCAAAGAAAGAAGGATCAAAAGGCGATCATGATCATTCATCAATGTTTGGATGATTCTATATTACAAAAAGTGGCTTCCGCCACAACGTCAAAGAAAGTTTGGGATACTCTCAAATCTTCTTTTAGTGGTGATGCTAAAGTAAAGAGAGTTCGGCTACAAACACTTCGTGGCGAGTTTGAGGCTTTGCGAATGAAGGAATCCGAATCAATCTCGGATTATTTTTCAAGGGTCTTGACCGTTGTCAATCAAATGAAAAGCAATGGAGAAGAGGTAAGTGATGTTCGTGTTATTGAAAAAGTTCTTCGTTCACTTGACTCTAAATTTGATTACGAAGTTGTGGCAATTGAGGAGGCTAAAGATATAGATGAAATGACTATTGATGAGCTTATGGGATCATTACAAGCCCATGAAGAAATTTTTTTAAAGAAGGAGCCAATTGAACAAGCCTTACAATCAAAGTTATCTTTTAAAGATAATGATGGAAGGTATATGAGGAGCAAAAAAGGTCTTGGACAAGGACGTGGAAGAGGATTTCTATATGGACAAGGAAGAGGTCGTGGCAAACAAAGGGAGGAAAGTCAAAAGTATGAAAGATTGTACGAGACAAGAAATTCAAGAGGCCGTGGAAGAGGAAGAGTTACACCAAGGTATGGCAAGTCAAATGTTAAATGCTATAATTGTCAAAAATTTGGTCACTATGCATCTGAGTGTCACGCTTCAAAAAATCAAGTGGAGGAGAAAGCTAATTTTGTTGAAGATAAAGGCAATGTTGATGAGCCCACTTTGCTTCTAGCGCATAAAGGAGAAGTAAATTGTGAAGATAATTTATGGTATCTTGATAGCGGCGCAAGTTATCATATGTGTGGCAATAAAAATTTGTTCGTGGATCTTGATGAGAAAGTGAATGGAAAAGTCACTTTTGGAGACTCTTCGGGAGTGCCTATCAAAGGCAAAGGTAACATCTTAATTCGCTTGAAAAATGGAGATCATAATTTTATTTCAAGTGTTTATTATGTGCCTAGCATGAATAATATCTTGAGTTTGGGGAAACTAATGGAGAAAGGCTATACCATCACCATGAAAAATGGATATCTCAATTTGAGAGATTCTAATGATAATTTAATTGCAAAGGTGCCTATGACCAAGAATCGTATGTTTATTCTCAAAATTCAAAATGATGTTGCAAAATGTCTTAAGGCTTGTATTGGAGATTCTTCTTGGCTTCGGCATCTTAGGTTTGGGCACTTGAACTTTGATGGACTAAATTCACTATCAAAGAAGCATATGGTGAATGGATTGCCTCACATCAACCATCCAAACCAAAATTGTGAAGGATGTCTTTTCGGAAAACAATCAAAAAAGAGCTTTCCAAAGGAATCTATGTCAAGAGCAAAGTAGCCACTTCAACTCATTCACTCCGATGTATGTGGGCCTTTTAATCCTCCATCTTTTAGTAAGAATCGCTATTTCTTGTTATTCATTGATGATTTTAGCCGCAAGACATGGGTGTACTTTCTCAAAGAGAAGTCTCAAGTTTTTGAATGCTTCAAAAAGTTCAAAGCCCAAGTTAAAAAAGAGATCAAGTATCAAATACAAGCCATTCGTATGGATCGAGGAGGTGAATTCAATGCAAAGGAGTTCTTGTAATTTTGTGAAGCTCATGGTATTAGATGACCCGCAACGGTTCCAAGATCACCGCAACAAAATGGAGTCGCCGAAAGAAAAAATAGGAGCATTCTTAACATGGCTCGAAGCATGCTAAAGAGCAAGAATATGCCTAAGGAATTTTGTGCCGAAGCGGTAGATTGTGCCGTCTACTTCTCAAATAGATGTCCCACAAGAAGTGTTAAAGATATAACTCCGCAACAAGCATGGAAAGGAAAGAGACCATCTATTGCCCACTTAAGAGTTTTTGGAAGCATAGCTTATGCACACGTCGATGATGAGCTAAGAACAAAGTTGGATTATAAGAGTGAAAGGTATGTGTTTGTTGACTATGATGCAAGAGCAAAGGGGTACAAACTTTACAACCCCATCAATAGAAAGATTGTTATTAGTCGAGATATTGTATTTGACGAAGAAAGCTCATGGGATTGGAGCAACACACAAGAAGATTATAATTTCTTCCCATTTGTTGATGAAGAAAGTGAAGAAAATATCACTCCTCCCACATCACCATGAGCAACAAGTGATGGACAAACTCCTTTATCTTCTTCAAGTGAAGATGACGAGACACCACCAAGATGCTATAGAAGTCTTGGAGAAATATACAATGAAACGGAAGAGGTTCCCGCTATTTCCGACTTAACACTTCCTTGTCTTCTAGCGGAAACCGAAGCAACAAGCTTCAAAGAAGCCGTGCAAGATGAAAGGTGGAAGAAAGCAATGAACGACGAGATTGAGTCTATAAAGAAGAATGACACATGGGAGTTAGCAACACTTCCAAAAGGACAAAAAACTATTGGTGTAAAGTGGATTTATAAGGTGAAGAAGAATGCCCAAGGTAAGGTGGAAAAATATAAGGCAAGATTGGTGGCCAAAGGCTACAATCAAAGACATGGAGTTGATTATGATAAATTTTTTTCCCCGGTTGTAAGAATGGAGACTATAAGGCTAATCATCTCATTAGCGGCTCAAAATGGATGGAAAATTCATCAAATGGATGTGAAGTCCGTTTTCTTGAATGGTATTCTTGAAGAAACCGTGTATGTGGAGCAACCATTGGGATACATCGTAAAAGGATAAGAAGGAAAAGTGTTAAAGTTAAAGAAGGCCTTGTACGGATTAAAACAAGCACCGAGGGCTTAGAATAGTAGACTTGACAAATACTTTCAAGCTCAAGGATTTTACAAGTGTCCTCATGAACATGCTCTATATGCTCAAGGATTTTGCGTGCTTGTATGTGGATGTTTTAATATTCACGGGAAATAGTCCAAGTATGTTTGAGAAATTTAAACAAGACATGATAAGAGAATTTGAGATGACCGATATTGGGCTTATGTCATATTATCTTGGCATTGAAGTAAAGCAAATGGATGATGGAATACTAATATCACAAGGAAGCTATACAACGGAGATTTTGAAGAAATTCAAGATGGAAAATTGTCAAGCCGTAAGCACCCCCATTGAATATGGAACGAAGTTGTCGAAATTTGAAGAATGTGAGAAGGTGGATCCCACATATTTCAAAAGTCTTGTGGGAAGTTTGAGATAATTGACATGCACGAGGCCCGACATACTCTATAGTGTTGGACTTATTAGTCACTATATGGGGGCCCCAACAACAACACACATGAAGGCGGCCAAGAGAATTTTTCGTTATCTCAAAGACATAATGGATTATGGATTGTTGTATCATTACTCAAATGAGTTCAAACTTGTTGGTTATTGTGATAGTGATTGGGCCGGTGACATTGATGATCGAAAGAGTACCACCGGATATGTATTCTTTATTAGTGACACATCTTTTTCATGGAGTTCAAAGAAACAACCCATTGTTACCCTGTCCACTTGTGAGGCGGAGTATGTGGCGGCGTGTTCTTCTGTTTTTCAAGCTATATGGCTAAGGAGAGTTTTGGAAGAGCTCCACATGCCACAAAATGAGTCCACGTAAGTATTGGTTGATAACAAGTCGACAATAGCTTTGGCCAAAAATCCGGTATTTCATGAACGGAGCAAGCACATTGATACAAAATATCACTTTATTCGGGAATACATCGAAAGGCGTGAAGTGGAGTTAAATTATGTGAAGTCCCAAGATCAAATTAGTGACATATTTATAAAGCCTCTCAAAAGTGACGCCTTCAACAAATTCCGAAGTCTATTTAGGATAGTCAAAATTAAGGGGGGTGTTAAAAATAAATAATATATTTTTGACTATTAAAATAATAGAATTGTGTGGGAGTCTGTGGAATAATCTTGGTACATGTATTAGTATCTTGGTACATGTATTAGAATTTTTCTATGTTCAATATATTGGTGTAGGTACATGTAATCTCTAGATACATGCATCTTGGTCAAGTGATGTCTATTGGAGTCTAAGAGTTATCTAGATCTTTCTAAGGAGTCCTATATAAAGCCTTGTACCAAATCATTTGTAATCAAGTAATTTTTCAAGTAATACATTTCTTCTCCTAAATTGTCTTGAGTGAGTTTGAGTGAGATCCTTTCTTTCAACATATACTAGCTATATTTTAGGATTCGGTTCAGATTTAATATGTTCTTTGCTTGATCAGATGTTCCATTAATCTGCAGTTAACTAGTATTGTATTTGACAAACTTGCATCATTGGACAATTATGTAACATATGAATATGTATATTTCTAGCAAACATGCCTTCTGATAGGTGATTTATTCATTTGTTTTATGGGTTTTGATGTGTAATCGCTCAGTTTTCGTTGAAATACCGCTGGATTAAAGTTATCATGTTTAAAATTATGTAAAGAATTGCCTGTTTTACTATTTTTGTGATGAACAATTGCGTATTTGACTAGTTAAAGCAATTGTTCAAATTATTTGTTGTGACTATACTGTATATGTGTATAAATTAATGATTCCTTGAAGGACTTATTCGATGAACAATGTTACTATAAAAATTTGTCGAAATCTTTTACCAATGTACACAAAGAATTAGGTTTTCTAGTTTTGTGGATGAGTGTTGATTTAGTTTATAATAAGCAATCTAAGTTCTGGCTAATTACAGTTGGTTCAAATGTTTCCTGGTTTGTCTAGTAGCACAGCAGTGAACTAGTGATGCTAAAAAAAGACGAGTTGAGTGTGTAACTGCAGTCGATGGAATAAGCAACTTGACTCTAAACATAGTGGATTTCATCCTAGAACATTTGTCATTGCACAATGCAGCAGGAACGAGTCTACTCTCTCAAACTTGGAGGGTAAATTTTAGATACTCTCTTTATTTTTCTTTTTTTGTCTAGAGATACTATTTGCCTTTAACTTAATTATAATGGCCAACCTTCCATGGAGGGCCATATTATATAGAGGTCTAGAGAGAACCCATTATTTAATTTCTGCCCTTAGATTAGAAATAAAGTTAACGGTCCAGATTTTTTAATAATTAAATATTAAATATTTAAGACAAAAAGCGGTGATACAGATGATTAAGGTTGATCCGACAATCTCCCTACGACGATCTATCTCTCTACATCTTTCTCAATTTATGCGTTTAGGCCTTTTCTTGAAATCAAACTCAAAATTTTGATTTTGCAGCTTCATTAGATTTCTCTCTTCTTCCTTTATTTTGATATCATCAAATTTTTTAATTGAAATCTATTTCAATTTTAACCTTTAATTTGTGTATTTTATATCTATATTCTTGAAATTTTGGCTTCGTACTTGTTCGTGGTTTCTTAATTTCGATGTACTCGTCATTTTTATTCTCTTTTAGAATTTTAATCTACATTTAAATTGAAATTTGTTAATTTGTTGTTAATAAGTTGATTGACAATCATAAAACTCAACTTTTTACGAATATGTTTTTTGATTTTGTAGTAAAATCATAATAATAATTTTATTTTTATATATTTATGATTTTTGGGAGTGTTTTATACTCATAAGCGTTTGATTCTACATTAGAATCAAATTAAGTAATGAACACAAAAAATATTTATTATTCTAAAATATAGTTATTTTAGTGTTCTAAAATGTAATCAAAATTATGTAAACTCAGTTGCATAAGGATAGAGATAAGAATATTTTTAGTGTTCTAAATTTTTTTTTTCAGTTGGAGTCAATTTGTTGTTAATATGTTAATTCGACTATCATAAAACACATAATTTTTATGAATACATTTTTTTGATTCATTAGTAAAATAAAGAAATATATTTTATTTGTTTTTTATATTTTCTGGTAGTGATCACTGTTAATTTTTTTTGGCACTAGTTTTGGTTGTGATTGAATAGAACTAATATACTAATTTTGCACAGGTACTGATGCACCAATGGGTGCAACTTTTCATTTACAACTTAAGAACTTAGCTTGAGTATTATGCTTCCAAATTTTAAATTATAAATGCATCTAAAACTAAATTATTAAAGGTATATATCCGAAAATGGGTCTGTAAATATCATTGGAGTGGTGTGTTCATCTAGCCAATTTGGTCGGTTGACGCTTATTTGAGAGATTGTGATGTAAAGTTATATATTTTGTGTTATTTTTGCTAAATATTATTATTATTTTTTATTTTTATTAATTACAAATTAGGGGGACTTTACTTTCTTACTATTGTCAAGGAGGGCAAATATTTAATTATATTGGTAGCATCCTAGTTGTAATAAATGTGTGCATTTTAATAGTTGTAAGGTTGTTTTCGAGGGTGTTGCTAACATATAATTTTAGGGCTTTTTAAAAAATACATAGGGCCAATTTTTTTTTTGCAAAAATATGATTTTTTTGTAAATCGAATCAACTGAATGCAATTTTTGACGAGTTTCTACAACTATATGCAACCTTAAATGCAATAAAAAAACTCGATTGATTTTGGTTGATTTCTCTTAATTTTATTTTAGAAACTCGTAAAAATAAATTAAAGTTAATATTTTTGGTAATTTCTCTTATTTTATTTTAGAAAAAAGGTCATCCTAGGTTCTTTGTTGGTAGCAAGAAAATAAGTTTTGATTTGAACTACAGGAGAATTTTATAGAGGTCAAACTTGGAGAATTTTATAGTCATATTGTAATTAGATGAGAATTTGATTGAAGTTGAACTTGAAATTTTCTCGAGATAAAAATTGATTTTACAGTAGAATCAAATTAGTATTTTTAGTACATCCTCTGCTAATGATATTAGAAAGAATTTGTGTGCCTATTGTATGTGGTTCCTTTTGTATTCACATTAGCATATATTAGAATCATTGATAAAATTTGTTGTTTGGTTATAAGCATTTGGTGTGTTTAAGACTTTGGGGTTCTCCTTTTTATATTCCAACTTTTATGATGGTAAAAGTATTATGAGTAATTGCATCATTTAGTTAGCTTGGTTACGAGTCTAGTGATTGGATGACTCTGTTGTCCAATTATTTGCAGATATGTTCTTGCATCCTGGTAGAAGTTTCTGGTTTGCTTATCGTGGCTTTAAGGTGTTATCTCTGGAGCCCATGAAGGGTGTTTTTTAATGGTCATTGGTCATCACTTTGACCATAGTAATTTTTATTAGGTTCATTATGGACTTGGTTTAACTTTTGAATAATAGTAGTACATTGTAGAGTAAGTTCTCTAATGACATAATTTTAGCCCTAATTATTTTTGTGTATTAATTACTACACTAAGTGTGACATTTTGAACCTAAGCAGTATCACTAAATATATGATTATTATGGTCACATAACAACATAGTTGCCCATAAAAGTTCACGGCAAAGAAAATATTTCTTATTTAGCATTTAACATAATTTTTGATTTAGACAAGTCTATGAAATGGGTTTCACATGCTTTAAGTATATTTGCTGGTCATCTAATGATCTAGGCTTGAGGAAGAAATAGAAGGTTAAAAAGGATTACAAGGAAGAAAAAAAGATTTTTTTTGCAAAGAGGTGTGCAATGTGGTTACCATTGCATGTAGATAGGTCTTCCACTGCAGGGTTTACTGTGATTTTTGTTCATACAACGAATGATACTAAGTTAGGAAATATTTAATTATTCATGTAATGAGTTTCTTGACTCTGTTATATTTTCCGATTCATGTTGTGATTAACTCTTTCATTAGAGAGACTTATACTTATGTGATGATAAAGATACATAAACTTGGCATATATAATTTTATAGGTCAAATATATTGGTATTTCCAATAGTGATGTAAAGTGTATGATACCGTTATTCATTTATAGAAGTTTATGAGTGGTATTTGTAGTATCAATTTACTATATGAGCTTTAAGGTTTTGAAGCATAATTTTTATTATTCTTTTGATGCATAATTTATACTCATGATTGACTGATAAATGTGGAAAGATATTACTATTTAATTAAGAAGAGAATACTGTTAAAGTATCAATAATATGCAGCGCCTTTAAATAACAAGTTTATACAAGTTTATGAGTATACCTTAACATCATTTTTTTTGCTTTCCATACTCAGAGATGCCTTTAATTCATAATTAAACTTCAAATTCCAATTAAATACAGTACCAAACAAGATATTTGCATCTCTTATGTAATAATGTAATTTTCTATAATGAGTGATAAAAAATTTGAGTCAGATAGATAACAATAAGACTTTGTTTTCTTAGTAGCCGGCGCATGACTGTTATTATCCATATGGATATACGATTTGTTCCCTAATAAAATAAATTATAATAGCTTTGCATAATAAATTATCTCTTTTATGATAGTAGAGTTTTCTAGTACTTCTTTCTTCTTTATGACTTCTCGTAACATCCGAGCAAATATATGACCAAATCTGCAATGTAATCACCTTTCTTTGCATCCAATCCACATCTCCCATTCAAAATTTTATATCCTTACATGTTAAATATATGAAGCTGATTTTTGTTCAAGAGATAAGCACACATTAGTTAGTAAATCAACAAATATAGATAATCAAATGCAAGCTTAGTACTAGAAAATTATCTTTTGGGGAGTTTCCAAATACAATTTTCGTCATTCTAATTATGTAAACCATAACAAAACGCACATATATTAACCCAGTTTCAATATATTAACCATAAATAGTTTCCGAGTTATATGTCATTGATGGTGCGGAGCTACTAATGATTTATAGTAAAGAAGGAGCCACACATGACAATAAATCGATATTTACATAAATTTTTCATACCGGATTACGAACCATCTCGGTAGAAAAGAGCCCGACATCATGTCTTTGTTATCAACTCACATGTTTAGACAAAAATGTATTGCCATTAAAATAACTTTCAAGTACATGGCAGAAGTATTTCAGTAGAACAAAACACATACAAGAATAGACGAAGTCAAATTTTATCTACTACAAAATCATTATTTTACACAAAAGTTCTAAACAAAAAAACTTAGATGATATGCTTCTACTATAGATCACATAACATACAAAAATCATTAACAACACTAGAATTAGATCTATTATGCTTCTGCTTCCATAGTAGAACACAAAATACTTGCACAAAGGACATGAAATTCCGAAAATATACTACTAGAATCATAAAAGTACAAAAACATTTTGTAAGGGGGAGACGAATAAAGCAAAAGAGATGTGTGAATAAATAAAAAAAAAAGAATAATCAGGTGAAGATTCAGTTCAAGCCAAATTGGACAAAACACATTATACATTTGACTTCAAACACAAGAAAAAGAAAAAAAACTGGTGTATCCAAATGCATACAAGTTCCACCCGTATATGTAAATAAAATACCAAAAATCTATTCTATTTAATTTATAAATTTTTGTTTTGACGGCTTTACCATACACGACCCTTAAATTCTCAAGTAATTGGATTGCTACAAAATTGGAAAACTCACGCCCTCGACTGTCAATATCTTACGACTTTTTTCTCAGTTAACCTTTAGTGTGGTTTTGGTATGTATCCATCAATAGAAAAAATATGTGTGGCAGCAGACAGTGCTAAACGAAGTTCATCAAGTTTGGGACTCGCAATGACTTGACAACCCAGTCGAGATCTGCTTCGTATTAAACCCAACTCAATCTTTTTTAGTAAAGTATAAGTATGTTGCATTATAAACCAAATGTATTTAGGAAAGAAACCTACGTTTCTGTGAGGCCAAAAGTAAGGTATAACATGTCATTTTTCTCGTCATTCAGATCCTCTAATTTATGTAATACTCTATATCATAAGAAAAATTCACTAAAAATTTAGTTTTATTAAAATAGATGCATGAAGTCATATTGCTAGTGAGTAGTGATCAACGTAGAAAATTATTGTGCAGTTATCCAAGCATAGGTATCTTGATGTTTAAAAAAAATATGCATATTACTTTTATGACAAAAACATAACAATTAAGTCAGAGATCATTTTTGCATCAATACACGGCCAGATAAAAAATATTTATCCAAGTGCTTACCTTCAAGTTCTATGTCATTTTCATGGGCAGCTTCCAACATAGACATGCCAACAGGGACCTTGATGGCCTTCAAGAAATATTGACACAACTGCAGGATAACAAATGTTAGAGAAATTCTGCAGAATCGCATAACAAGAAAAAAATCATATATATTGACACAACTGCAGGATTTTTTGTGTATTATGAACTTCATGATTCTCAATTTGGTTCTAAATTTAAATTAAACAAGTATTGATATGTACAAAAAGCTATGAGCCTTTCAAAAAGTGTGAAAAATTCAGTAAAAGTTACAAAACATTAGGAGGTGAATCAATATTCGGATGTACAAGATATTTTCACCATTATTCAGTTCCATCTCAATCTAGAAGATATCTAAAGCAATAAAGTGAAACTACCGCTTCTCTCTTTACTTCCATAACTCTAAAATTTCTTATCTATTTTAATTAGAAAAACATAAACTAGCTTCTATGAATTGAAATTAAACTATGCTAATATAATTTTTCAATAGAATCAATCACTAAAAAAATAAAAACTAGCTTCTATGAATTATAAATTTGAAGCATAATTATTTTTTCCTATAGAATTCATATTTACAAACAACAATACACATAATTAAAAGTCAGATCTAATTCATATGCGTAAAAATCACATATGATTCTACTATATATAAAATCACATAAATATAAGTATTCTTTTAAAGTAGAATCAAACAATATAAACACATAGATTATGAATGTAATGTAGAATCAAAATTTTAAATATAACATATTTTTAATCCACTGTAGAACCAATATTTCTATGTGTAAATATAGAACACAAATCGATATGCGTTTGAATTTTGGTCAATTTTATATAATTTTTACCGTGGAAGCAAAAACAAGCACAAACATAGTTCAAAAACTATAAAAATCACATTCTACTCTCTGAACCTCAAATATAATATAAAACATTAAAAAACAACTTACCTATTCGATTAAACATCATTTAAAGATGAATTTCTTCCTGGAATCAACCTGAAAAAAATGAATTAAATATTAGAAATATATATATTTTATCTCGAAAACCTTAAAAATATGAATTAATGACTAATACTCCCTCCGTCCCATCCATTTATATACAAATGGTTTGGGCACGAAGGACAAGAAACATAATAAAATAATGTTAATTTTGTTAAGATAGTGGGATGAAAGAGAAAGAAAAAGTATAATTTAGTCAGAAAAAGTATAAAGTTGGTTAAAGTGGTGGGACCATTTAATATTTAATGAATAAAGTGAGTTTAGTGGGAGAAAGTAGTGAGTGTAGTTGAATTTTATATTATAAAATTTTTACTATTTTTGGTAAGTTTTAAATGTATAGAATTGAATGGGACATTCAAAAAAGGAAAGTGTATAGAAATGAATGGGAAAGAGGGACTAACAACTTTTTATGAACCCCTTTTTGCTGAAATCTTCGACTATCAAACTCAAATCGTCGATTTCTTACTACCCTCAAATCTTCGATTCCTCCCCACTCTTGTTCTCAATATCTCATTGACTGGGTGTATAGTTTGTGTACTATATGTATAGTTTTGGAGTATGTATCTTTTGCTGTTATAAAATATATTGCGGATATATTTTTTTTATTTTAATTAGGCTTAAAAATTCTAACATTTAGAATAATGCCACTGCATTATATTTAATCTAGGTTGTTTAGAACGTTGATAGCTGTGATTGTGGTTCTCTGTAGATCTCTATCTAATTAGTTCTCCCTTAATTGATACTCTAATTATAATACCATTTTCCATTTATGAAAAGAAAGAGGTCACACAATGTGACGTGAATCCTTGTTTCTCCTTTCAAGCTTAGGGGAAGGGTGTATTGTGTATTCAACGGATTTCTGAAGAATTGATAATAATTTATGGATTTTATAAGATTTTAGTTGATTTTAAATGTTGGCGGATTTTGACGGTAAAAAATCTTTCAGAGTCTTTATGATTTTATGAATTTTTTTAGAAATATTTCAAAATCTCATATAGGATTTCAAAAAATTAAAAATGTACTACCAAATCCATCAAAATTCATATATTTTTCAAATAAAACAAAATTCATGAATTTTTGAATATCATCATTTCAGTGGAATTTTTAAAAGATTTTGATAGATTTTTCAAAATTTAAATTAAATACACTTAGATTTTAATGAATTTTTAATAATCCAAATTGAATAGATTTTGAAAGATTTTTCAAAATCTGAATTGAATACGCATATAATTTTGTGCTTAAAAATCCTTTAAAATTTTGATCGAATACACCCAGTCTATTACGATTGCTGCAAGCTGAGAACAGGTATATTTCTTCATCATGATTTATGTTGGTAAATATTTTATTTATATTGTTGAATTATTTCATTTTATGTTGTATTTCTGATATCTATGGTCTATTCTCCGCTTGGAATGTTCTCTTTTATTTTTGCTAAATCTGTTTAGAATGTTCTAGTTCATAATTGAATTCATAGTTGTAGATATATTCAATTGATAAAAAAAATACTGGATTGTCAACTGTGGATGTATGTTGTTTAAATGCTGTGCTAGTGGCTATTACCAGGCGAACACTGGTTTTTTTAATTATTGGTACCTGTTTGTATCTCCAGAATTATGTCGAGAATTGCCAAACCAAGGCGATCTGAGAGTGGAACCGCTGCAATTGATAGAATCAGCAGCTTACCTGGAAACGTAATTGACAACATCCTAGAACGCTTGCCCATTCATGATGCAGCAAGTACAAGTGTTCTTTCTAAAACGTGGAGGGATTTATGGGATTTGTAACCCAATCTGGTTTTTGATTGGGTTTTTTTCTCACGGATTGTTGCCAACAATGATACACTAGATGAAGAAAATTTAATATCGGAAGTTACAGGAACTATAAATGAGATCCTTTTAGGTAACCCTGGCCCCATTTTGAAGTTCCATCTTTCGGTTCCAGAAGATCTGCCTCTTCATGAAACTCCAAATATGGATTTATGGATTAAAAACATATCAAATAATAGGGTTAGGCAGTTGAAGCTTATAATTGGACCACTAACAGCCTACAAAATACCCTCTTATTTGTTTTCCTGTTTAGAGTTAACTCATTTGAGCCTCACTAATTGTTTACTCAATCCACGGCTTAGATTTGGAGGCTTTTGTAATTTGATTGATGTTACACTTGAGAATGTCATCATTACTGGCGACATGTCATTTGGGACCCAACTCAAGAAATTGAAGTTGAGATTTTGCTCCGGGATAGAACATTTAGAATCCCAATTTAAACAAAATCACCACCTCATCACCTTTCTTATCCACAAAAGTGGAGAAATTGATCTTAAATGGTTTGAATGCACCAAAAAGTTGCGAACTCTTGGTCTCTTGTCGGAAAAGGGGGCAGATTCTAGAAAGAGTTATATCAATCTAGAAAAGCTACTTGGAAACATGATTGAAATCCGTACTATCCACTTCAATGGCTCTTTTCTCAAGGTAAATTGAAACTCCTATACGAAATGAAGTAGTTAATTTTCTTTGACTAATTTGATTATTAATGCTTACAAACACTCTTGGTGCCAAGTGTTTCTCACTTTTTTTTTGGTCAATATACATGCACACATGTGTATAATAGTTATTGGAGTCAAGTGCAGTTGTTTCGAAGAGACTTATAACAACAACCAGAAAGTTGTCCCTTTACAAAGTTGAATTTTATGATTTGGTTCAGATCCGACATGTTCTTTTCTTGATGAGAAGTTTCCCCAAGCTGCAACGTCTTGAAATAATTGTGGTAAGAACTATTAATTTAATCCGAAGCAAGTTAGATGTTCATTTGTCCTTCTCTAATTTTAATTTTTTTGAGTTTTTTATATCTCAAAATATTTTGTCATTTTTTATTGATCTGGTCATGACAGACTTGTATATTCTAGGATTGCTTCATCACGATCTTATGCAATTAGATGATATTTGAACAATGAAACTTCTTATGCTCGGAGATTTATTATAAATATTGATATTGCATAATATGCTCATGTTTTATGTATCAGACAATAAGATCAGAAGCTAACTAGATTTATAAATGTTTCATGTTTATGAAAACCATCCTCATATATTTACCTTTGTACGTATTTAAATGGCAAACCAAAGGGCAACCATGGAATGGACTTGGTAGGAAGCAGGGAACCTATGGTATCATCTGTTCTGCAATATTTACAATCACCGAACCTCGTCAACCTGATTTTTGACCAACTTCAAACCGTGAAGATACATAGGATGGCCGGTTCAAGGGCAGAGCTTCATTTCATAAAGTTTTTGCTTGCATTTTCTCCAAGGCTTAGGTGGATTGAACTTCTCAACACCATGACTGATGATCCTAAAGAAGAATCGAGAATTTCAAAAGAGTTGATGAGTTTCCCTAGAACATCCAAAGTTGCACGGATAATATGGCCGTGAACTACTAGTTGCCTAGATGGTTTGGACTTTGAAAACTATTTTGTAGTGGAGTGCACCTTGTGTTAGAAAGATGTTGAAACTTATCTAAACTTCGCATAATGGTGTTATTTTGTAGAGCAATCCTGTAGTTGGCTCCCGTATTTGGTTTGTGGTATAACTTGTAACGTTTTCGAACTTAGCAAATTTGTTGTTGTTATTATTATACAATTAGACCATGATTTTATGAGTTAAAAGTTAAACTATTAATTTGTGTTGCATGTTGGCTTCAAGAAATCACATTCAGAAAATAATCACTTCTGCTATATATATATATGTTTCTACTTTATATTATAAATATTAATAACAATAACACCGAAAACTTTAAGCAAAGTTCAGGTTTCAACCCTCATAGCTGGTTTCTGAGGGGAACTAATTTAACAAGTTTCTCGGGAAAGCTGATAAACTTTTTACTTGCATTGATTTTTTAAGCTTGACAGATAGGAAAACATGTTTATGTTGCTACTTTGAATTCACCAAAATAAGTAACATCTTACATGGTCAATTTTCTTAAGCTTCTTTTATCATCAATTAGGCATTCAAGACCTTAAAGAGTTTTAGTTGTTCTAAATTTTTTGGAGGAAAAAAGTTGATATTATGTTAAGATTGATATAATTTGTTTTAAAAAATTATGATATATCTTTTAAATTTAAATTCATGTATTCAAGATATAATAAATATTTTAACTTATTTTTAAAATTTTTGAATAATTTTTCATATACTCCTTGGGTCCTTAATTAATTGTCTAGTTCTGACTTTTGGGGTTCAATTGACTAAATTTTAAGTGAAATTTAGATATATATTATATAATTGAAAATATTATTACTGAATCACCCTATAAACATGTTTACATTGAAAATTGGTTCATAATATTAAATGTCTAGATTTTGTATTCAGTGTTGGTTAATATTTTATTTTAATATTTTTTATCCTTGGATTAGTTTGTCAATGAATGTACTTACCAGGTCCCTGTACCACCAAGTAAACTAAGTTGTCTCTTGTGCCTGCAATTGAATCTATTAAATTAAATATATTAAAGGATGAATGTGCTTATAACTAGTAAAAACAAATTGGTGTTAGTTGTGTAATATTTTAATTAAAGGATGAATGTGCTTAAAGGATGTATGTGCTTATGGTAAAAAATGTTACTTAATTTTTTGTAGAAAAAGATGAAGGAGGAGGTTAAGGAAGGAAAGCTTAAAGTTGAAGGTACTAATGATGTGTTAACAATGGCGCTCGTAAGCCTGAGCACACGTGGTCAGGGAATTCATGTGAAGCAGTCGGTTTATTTTGATCTTCCGAGGGAAAAAAGCGAGGACAGTGGAAGAAAGGGTACATGAGGCAATTCAAAAGTACATGGCAGAGGAGACTCCAAAAAAATATTAAAGAGAGAGATGCATTTTGGGCTGCTGAATTTGAAAAATACAACGCACATTCATCGAAAAATGGTGTACAACATGATGGTTGTCCGAAACCAAATTCCCAGCAGGCAAGCTGTCACTCTAAGGGTGGGGTTGATGTGGATGTGGATGTAGGTGTTCATAAAAATGTGACATTGATAGATAATTTGTTTGTGGATTTAGCGGTGGAGCTTGAGGATAATAAAAAGGTGGCGGGTGAGGATGATAATGGAAGGGCTGTTGAGGAAATGAAAGTGGATTCTTCGGGTGGTTCTGTATGCCGATTGGCTGTTGGATCGTTGAGCAACATTGTTGCATGTGCAACAATTGATGAAGTACGCATTCCCGAAGGACATGAGAAGACTATCCATGGAGTAACTCTTGGAGAAAAGAACGCAAGGGTGTCTATCACTAAAGTCATTCAAGGAGATGCTAAGATTTCCTTCCCTATCGGGGATGAAAGTTTGACTGTTCAAGAAGCCATGGGAACTTTTATTGCATGACCGAGAAATATGATAATTGCAGGAAACAATAGCAGTACTTCTCATGTTTTGGCCGCCAAGGTCAGAATGCTTTTTTAGTATGGTTAATATATGTACTATGTGTTTGTTTAGTCTATTTTTTTTATTATTTTTATTTGCAATTATTTTAGAAAACCAAGAAATCTCGTGCTAAGAAAATGAAAAAGACGTATAAAGTAATTGAAGATGTTGAACCAGAGCTTGTTGTTCAAATTGGTCCGAATTATCCTTCTGCAATGAAACGTTTGTGGACATGGGCAAAGGAAGCCTTGAGTGGTGGCCGAACAATTTCTTTTGAGCTAAGCAAAGAAGCATTTGGATTTACAAAGAAGCAAATCATGTTCTTATCTGATATACATGTAGTGTGCTCTGGAGGTGAAATGGTCGGCTCTGTCATTTGCCTTTTTATTCAGTAAGCTTCTTATTCAAAGTTTTTTTTCGGAGTATATAGTCTTGGAATAAATATGACAATCTTTACTAAGGACTGCTTAATTTAATTTGTAGCTTCTTGAATGAATATGTGAAGAAGCATAAGATGGTCAACATGATTAGCTTTGTAGATCCGGGCACAATTGGTGCCATTGGATGTGGCAGTGCAGTGCAGAGGTCGCGTGAATTGTGTACAAGATTTAAAGATTCTAGGAAAGGGCAGCATTTTCTCCTGCCGTACAATGATGTGTAAGTATTTTTACTTTCTCAATCTATTAAGCTGTTAAGCCTTGCCAGTTTTTTATTAATTTTTTTCAAGAATTTAGCTTTTATTTTTAAGGAATGGGTTCAATTGTATAGTTAAACTCGATAATATTTGTTGTTGAAATTTATATTAATTGCATTGGTTCAGTATAAACGTAATCAAATGCCTTGACAGTTTTGAAGTTAATATAAAAGTAATCAAATGCCTTACAGTATTTAATTGATTTTGTTACTAGATGTTAGGTTTGTTTCTAAGACGGGGGAAATTGTATAGTTCAACCTCATAATATTTGAAGTTCAAATTTGATGATAATTGTATAGGTTCAGTTTTAAAGTTGATTTATTTACTGGAATTTAAATTTTATTAGTATGAGCCTTCAATTTTTGATGTTATACCTGATCATGTTTATTACAGTAAATTACACTCTACTAATATCACATTTTGGATTATTTTTCACAAATAGTGAGTTTAAATAAATTTTAGGTTGATTTTAATTCAATAGAAATGTATTTTTTTTTGATGATATTTAAGTTGTTTGGGTGACAAAAAAGCATCAAATTTAGGCTTTACTATTTAACAAGCACCTCTGTTTATTTTTCGTAGCAACCACTGGACCCTGACAGTTGTCAATCCACACGCAGAGGTAGTCTACTATATGGACCCTCTTAAACGCCGAATTGCAAATGGAGAATGGGTGGCTGTTGTCGACAAGTAAGAGTTAACGTTATAAAATTTGATTATTAAGTCTTGACTTATAAATCTTGTCCGACCATATTTTGTAGTGGTTATTTTATGTTTTGATATATCTCATTTGGTTGCAGTGCCATTAAAATGTACAAGGAGGATTTGAAAAAGGTTCCGAAGAAGAAAGTATTGTGGGAGAACATGGCGGTATTTATTTATTTTTGTGATCATATATTAATTATGTTATTAAAGGAGACTGGATATTTTAAATGAATTTTTGTTTGATATTTTAGGGAGCTCCAGTGCAGACCGGGAACAAGGATTGTGGCCTGTTTGTGATGCGATACATGATGGAAATCATTCATGATAAGGAGTCGGACTTTGCTAATAAGGTGGCAATTGACTTTCTGTGGGCCTTTTCATCCACTTTGTATTTACTCTTATAAGGGCAGAACATGTTACTTATACAAAATTTTGGATGATTTTTCAGTGGCTGCGTAGATCAAACCTGGTTTACAGTGAGGATGACATCAACGAGATCAGGGTTGTGTTTGTAAAATATTTTATGAAACATTGTGCAAGCTAGGTCCTTTCCTTTTTTTTCTTTTGAACTTATCGTAAACTGGATGTTTTATGTATGTAGTTGGTGACAAGTAGACTCGTCTGAACTTATCGTATGTTGACAAGTAGACTTGTTTGAACTTATCGTATGTTGACAAGTAGACTCGTTTGAACTTATCGTAAAGTGGATGTTTTATGTATGTAGTTGGTGATAAGTAGACTTGCGATAATGTATTTTGTGTTCGGTGGATTGCTGGTAGTTTGGTAGGTAGATCTGGTTGTTTTGGATTGTTGAACGGATGGATTATGGTATGGTATGGATTATGGTATGGTAGTGAATTGGTTTTGTTTTGGCGGGGGCCTAGATTATGGTATGATTTTGTTTTGGATTATGGTATGGATTATGGTATTTTTATTTTGGCAGGGGCCTATTTTTTGTGGTTTTTTATGCAGTTGGTTTTAATTAAATATGATATTGATATGCAAAATGCATATACCTAATAAGATAATGGTTTTTTAAAACAAAAGTAAGCATTGTATCATTTTCGGGCAACGGTTACCTCAAGTACATAATTTTGTCAAAATATAAGTCATTGTCTAAACAACAATTCAATAACACCAGTTAGTTATTAACTGTTGTTTGAACTATGAAGACATGACTTAGAACACAATATAAAAAGAATTGGTTTAAAAGGTTTTACACAACTGTTGCTTTAAACAAATTATTGTTTGAATAATAAGGAATTGGTTTTGAACTTTTTCTTGCCATTGACTCCCTTTTGTTTATTACTTAGTAAACTGTTGTGTTACAAATGTTTTTTCAATGGTTCCCGAAAAGTAATCCGTTATCTCTTTTGCATTATAACACCACCCTAAAACTGTTGTCTAAAAGATAATTATATTACTACCTCTGAAAATAATTGTTGTTGTTCTGTTATATAAATAATAGATGGATAAAATAACTGTTGTTTGGAAAAGATATTTAAAGTTGGAAAGAAAATTTAGAACTTTCTCTTGACGTAAATAAACCGTTGTTTATTACTATGAAAACTGTCATGTTAAAAATGTTCCAACAATAGTTTTTCTAAAACAACCGTTGTGTCATCGAGATTGTAATCAGTGTTAAACATTGTTGTTGAATCTCCCTTATTACAACTGTATTAACAACCATTGTCCAACCTTCGATCACACGAGTGTTGGATAGACAACGGAAAAACTACCTTTCAGACAACGAAAAAAAAATAGTTGTATGATTGCAAAAATGTTGTAGTGAATATTAAGTGAAGCAAACTGGAGAAGTAAATAATACTTGCAGAAATACAAAACTGGATATTTTTAAGTGAGTTCCTTGATTAAAGGTAGGCTGCAGAGAATCAAGACACCAGCTAAAAATAAAGGCTTATAGTATTAAATATGTTCTGATGTAAAGGGTGATATTATGTGGTGAATTTGAAGCCTATAAAATACTAGATGCTGTGCAGGTAAAACAAAAAGACACATCAGACCTAAGTGATAGTCTCAGCACAGAGAAAAGAGCAGAAGCTCACAGAGTGTAAAACACATTGAAGTGTTAAATAAAAACCAGAGAGAAAGAATAGACTGAGAGAGGGCTATAGCTCGAGTGAGAAAAACAAGGGTGAAGCCTGGTGAAAAAATTGTAGTAGTGTGTTTTATTAATATATATATATATATATATATATATATATATAAGTTGTATCTTTATTATTAAGTGAAATAAAAGTATTCTTGTTTTTATCTTAATATTATCGAAACTTATTGATTAAAGCCCATTCACGTTTCCAACAAGCGAAACTCATAATTTAAAGAGAAAGATGAAATATATATCTATTCAAGTATAATTCGCAAAACATACATTAGATATTTTTTTCTCCCATATTTAGAAACAACTTATGGAAGAAATGAATGAATTTTATTCAATATAAATGCCTTAAACCTATAACTATAGGTATGTTTTATTCTTGCACATAAACCTAATTTAGAAAATATTCCTAGGCAAATATGTGTGTAAGGATCCAAAGTTCTTGTAATTGACCTTGCTGGAAAAGAATTCCTCTCTAAAAGAAAAGAGATTGAGTGATGAAAATGGAGGTGCATTATAGAGAAAAACACATTGCTTGTGAGTGCTTTTTTGGGATCTTCTTGTGACGCCTTAAGGTTTTCACAAGAGTTAATTAGTTAATATGATATCACAACTCTGTTTATGGAGAGTCTCCGGTACTCCTACCACCATCTGTATAATTTAAATATTTGTTGGTATTATTATTGGTAATTAGTATATGTTTGGGTATATAAACACGATTCAGAGAAATTGTTGAATAGTTGCAGCCTTACTCTAACTCCCTAAAGCTTTATCGTTAGTTGATTACCCAAGATCTTGAATTTCTTGTGAAGTTTCCATTACACGCTTAAGAGATTCTAAAAGGTGGGAGTACCTTCTAGCTCTTAAGTGGACACTTAAATGGAGTTTTAAGCAAATTAGTTATATATATATTTAAAAATGATTAACTATTATTATATATGTAAACGTAAAATTATATTATTAAATAATAGCAATCTAAACATAATTATCTTAATAAAATTCATCACTACGGATTGATTGTCCCTACCTTACTAACAAATTATTTTCAAATATATTTATGATTATAGTTATATTATAATAAATATAATTTTTGAGTGCTTGATCGGCTGAATATGCCGCATAATCTTTAAAATTGCTTAATAATGTCCCTGTATTACACTATATCTATACTAATTTATAATAACCGAAATGATGTATAATTTGGTATACCTCCTTTTGGTTGGTTTGAAATATATTAAAATTTATACTAATTTATACTATACTATTTAAAATTTATTAAAATTTAAACAAAAAATTAAACAAAAGAAAACAAAGAGATACACATCAAGTTGTTGGAAACGTGAATGGGCTTTTATATCCAATATTGGATTAAAAACACAAACAACACCACTTTATTTGGTTGAATTATTTAAGTACAACTTATAATACATATATTTGATTACACACAATTCTTGCTCTATGTTTTTTCTTTCCTCTGTATTTCTCACTATGAGCTACAACTCTCTCTTTATCTTTCTGACAACTACTGTTTTATTTCTTTTTCATTCAATTTTTTACAAGACTGCTGAGAAGTTCTATTTATAGAATTACAGAGGATTATGTGACTGCTTACATAGTTTAACTTATTGATCTAGTCCATTACATAAGCTATATTTAATACTAGCCTACCATATTAACTGATGTCCAGCAACTAAGTATATATTCCGGAATATAAGTATATATTCCCGAAGCTTTGACCTGCATGAAGCTTGTATAGGGTTCAGTGTGCATTCTTTATATGCCAGTTTTAATTTATCCCACTTTATTTTTAGAAATGACCATGTGTTGAATTTCAAACCAATACTTGTTGTCTTGCCCGCTTAAACTAATTTCAGCATACTCATTTAATAGGCACCTTTTATTCTGCATGTTTTCACTCCTTCATGCTGTTGCCTATAATGCTAATACATCTCAACATATACCCAGTGCCCGCTCAAAAGTAAAGTCAACTAGGCCGTGGCTTAGGGCCCCCATATATATACATAAATATTAATTATTTTTATAAGAAAATTATTTTAGGTAAATAATATAAAATAGAAAAATTCTCCAAAAGAAATAATATCAAATTGGTATTAGAAAATATAACCTAGATTTACTTTTACCAAACTGAAAAAATAAATGACATTAATACTCTTGTGATACATGTGCAATTTAGTTTTTCAAAACTATTACTTAATTGTTGTTACATTTGCGGGGGCTTATCAGTTTATCAAAAATGTGACCCTTTGAATCACGAATAAAAGCGACGACATATGGTGGAATTTATAATTGGTGGCTTTTAGCCGGTGGCTTTTGATAAGAAAAGCAACCGCCACTGTGTTGCGGTAGATTTTATGGTTTTAAGAATAGGCAGGAAAATTTCCGCCAAAATGAAGGCTTAAGTTAGAAAAGAAAAGTGACTGAGCGGTTGCTTTTAATTTATTTTAAAAAAAACTTTAACTGCCCCTGCAACGGTGTCGAATTTATAAAAGCGACCACATGTTATGGAATTTTATAAAAATGACCGCTTGCGGTGGATTTTATAAAAATGAATTAAAACTAGTGTCTCATCCTCTCCACTTCGTTTCTGTCCATACTTTCCTCTTCCTCCCATCTTCCCTTATTTTCTTCCTATTTCCTATCATATTTCTTCTCCTTCAAGCTCACACCAGTTTCATGTCAAGTAAGTACCATTTCTAAACTACTCATACTTTAATTATCATGATTATTTTTTGTTGATTTCTCACAGACATGAAATATTAATTAATATAATTTAAATGAAATGTTATATTTTAGTTGTTAATGTATATGATAGGATTTAATATTTTTTGTAGTGTTTAAGAAATTACTATAATTATTGTTCATTTGTTGTCACTAAATATCTTGTACACATAATAAATTTATTTAGGTCAGGTTTTGTTAATTAGAAAGTTATTAATTATATTATGTATGCACCTTGTAGATGACGTGAGATCGTAGTTGGATGAATCATTAATTTGATGTGCGTTGCAAATACGGATTATTTCATTAAATTTTCCGTTGCAAATACGGATGATTCAAGGGGGAGAATAAGATGTCTATCTAATAAATATGTAAATTATTACATAAAAAATCCCGATAATATGATGTTACATTTATATCGACATGGCATCATTCCCCCATATACAACATGGTATTTTCACGAGAAGAATGTTAGATCACATGTTGACATTGGAATGAGTTCCACGAACGTTGATAATACGCGTGATGATTTTTTATGATGCACGTGAAATGCTTGGAGATTTTTCCGAGGAAAATTATGATTTTGAGAATATACATGAAGAACCGAATGCAATCGCAGAAAGTTTTTATAGGATGCTTGATAGTGCTTCTGAACCATTTTATCCAAATTGTACAAGTTTCATAACATTATCATTTGTGAGTAAGCTACTTAAGTTTAAACACATATATGGTTGTACTAATAAGAGATTCGATGAGCTACTTGAACTTATTGGATCAGTGTTGCCTGAAGATCACAAGTTGCCAATAAGATACTATGATGTGAAGAAGTTATTAAGTGGGTTAAGCATGAGATACGAACAAATTGATGCTTGCATGAATGATTGCATGTTATTTTACAAAGAAAATAATGAGAAAACACGTTGTGACATATGTGATGAAGGTCGATACAAGATGCAGAAGGATTCTATGAAAAACTTGATTCCGAAGAAGATTTTGTGATACTTTCCTCTTACATTGAGACTGTAATGCTTATTCATGTTCGAGAATACTGTGCCCCATTGTGAGCTCTCTATGTTGATGGGGCCGTTAATAATGAAGAATCAGGAGCCGGGTTATAACTAATAACCCCCGAAGGGCACAAGTTGCGAAGTGCTATCCATTTTACCTTCAAAGCAACCAAGAATGATGCTGAATATGAGGCTCTCATTATAGGCCTCAAACTAGCTCTGGAGATGAGGGTGGAGAATCTTAATGTTTACAGTGACTCAATGTTGGTCACTCACCTTATTGGTTGCGGATGGCAGGCCAGTGGACCCCGAACTGAATCTATCTCGAATGTACACAAAGAATCATCAAGCTTTTTAACGAAGTGAGAGTGGAGCACATCTCAAGGGACAAAAATATAGGGGCTGATGCGTTGGCCAAATTGGGCTCTCAACGAGAGGCCACCTTACTTGGAGTCATCCCTCTCGAAATTCAAAACATGCCTAGTGTTCCCGAAGAATTTACTTTTGAGATTGCTGCTTTGGGCATAACATGGATGACTCCAATTTGGGACTATGTCAAGAGATGCACTCTTCCTCAAGAAAAGAAGGAGGCTAGAAGGGTCATGTATCAGGCGGCCCGTTATGTCATCTATGATGAGGTTCTTTACAGAAGGGTCTTCAACACACCACTACTGAGGTGTGTAGATGGGGAATAATGTAGTTACATCCTAAGGGAGGTGCATGAAGGCATATGTGGAAATCACTCATGGGTTAGCTTGCTAGCCCAAAAGGTCCTCAGACAGGGTTATTATTGGCCTACTCTTAGAAAAGATGCTTTTGAATTCTCCAGGGCATGTGATAAGTGCCAAAAGTATGCCAACTTCAGCAACATTCCAGCCAGTCATCTCACTTCTCTTATGAGTCCTTGGCCCTTTGTTATGTGGGGGATAGATCTTATTGGGGAGCTGCCCAAAGCAAAAGGAGGAGTTAAGTATGCAGTTGTCGTAGTGGATTACTATACCAAGTGGGTAGAGGCTGAGCCCCTTTTCACTATCACCGTGAAGAAACTCAAGGAATTTGTCTACAGGGCCATTGTATGCATGTACGGGATCCCTTATCAACTTATTTCAGATAACAGGAAGCAATTTGACAGCAAGGAGATGCAGGAATTCTACGAAGCATTGGGTATCAAAAAAGGTTTTTCTGCTATTAGTCATCCTCAAACTAATGGGCAGACGGACGGTATCAACAAAATTATCAAACATACTTTGAAGGCTAAACTCGAAGAAAGCAAAGGAAATTGGCCTGAGGAGTTACCAAAAGTGTTATGGTCTTACAACACTACCCCAAGAAGTACAACTGAAGAGACCCCATTCTCTCAATCCTATGGGTGTGAGGCCATTGTCCTCATGGAAGTTGGGTCAAGCTCATTTAGAAGAGATCACTATGACCCCAAAGCTAATGAGGTTAATCACAGGCTCTATCTGGATATGATTAAAAAAACAAGAGAAGACTCCCAAATGAGGCTAGCAGCCTATTAATAGCGAACTGCGAGGCACTATAATGGGAGAGTGAAGACCCGCCCCCTTCGGGTGGGAGATCTAGTCTTGAGAAGGGTGATGCCAAACACCAATGTCCCGGGTCATGGGGTCTTAAGAGAAAATTGGGAAGGTCCTTATAAGGTGAAATCCGTACTTTGGGAGGGCATTTATCATTTGACAGACTTGAATGACAAGCTTGTTCCACGAGCATGGAATATGAAACATCTCAGGAAATATTACCAGTAGTGGGAATTCACCAATTGGTAGTCTTATTTATTTATACACTTAGTATAAATAAAATAACATCCTCAGTTTAGGGGGTAATGGTTATATAAACGCCTCCCCTAATAGATGTAATGATATTGGGCTTCGTCCCTAAATATCTATGCATCGTTTATTCTTCAAATTTTTAACTTTTACTGTTAAAGATGTTTTACTTGTATTCAAGCATTCGAAGCACTTTCAGGACTAGGCCAACATGTCAGTGTGAGGCAAAAGAATCTAGGATAAAGCTTTTGGAAGCCCCCAAGAGGTCTCTTCTGCGATCCAGGATTCTCGTCCATAAGTCTATCTAATGCTAACTCATGAAGTGACAACTAAGATAAAGCCACACATGGAAAATAATTACATGATGTCTCTCATATCTATTTTAAGCCGCTTGGAAAGAGCTAACAAATATTGAGAAGATTTAAAGATAAAATCTAAATATGCCGCGTATGCCAATAATTCGATGAAAGGCCTACACGCTTGCATCGTGGAACGCAAAACTGGTGGAAAACCATCACATTGCCAAAATTATCATCTCATCACATGAACAACAAAGTGATCACAAAATATTTTGCAATTTTATTATGAAAACTATATGAAGATGCATAAAAAAAGCAAGCCAATAAAGCCAATAAAGCCCAAGTCCTAATGCTCAATGCCCAAGTATCAAGTCTATTCATAGGCACATGATTCAAGAAAGATTCTAGATTAATTAGTTGTCTTAGTAGTTGTTTATTTGTTTTGTCCTAGGAGGGAAATTAATGCTTTTTCCTTAGCTTTGCAGTAGAAGGACAGTGGTCTATGGTCTTTGTAACAACCTATATTATAAGAGAGGATTTATCCTTATAAAATGATCCATCTAAGGAATGAATGAAAGAGCTCCACCTTAAACCATATAGTGTTAGAGTTACAATTGATTTCATGGTATTAAAGCTATGAATTACATCATATAGCTGGTTTGCTCATTCTTTATCACTTTATCTACATCTTTTATTGTCGAAATGGTAAAAAATGATAATGTTGTTTATGCTAGAACATCTATTGATGTCTCGAGCCCTTTGTATCTTAACCCTTCTGATGGTAACAACTTCATGACTATTGACAAGCTTTAAGGCTCGTCTAATTATTGATCTTTGACTGTCTTCAAAACGGAAGCCTGGGATGCCTGGGATACAACTGATAAAGTGAAGAGGGATGCCTGGGATGCATGGAACATGATCATCTCTTGGATTCTAGGGTCGGTTTTGAATTTCATCAAAAAATCTATTATGTTTGTAAGCAGTGCTCATCATATATGGAAGCATCTTGAGCAACGTTTTTCTCTCACCAATGGATCTCAGAAATACAAATAAGGAGTTGTATGAAACCAAACAATAAAGAAAGCCAGTTATCGAATACTACATTCATATGAGGTCACTTTGGGGAGAGCTGGAGTCATTGGTCATCCTTCTTACTATTACTGCAATAACTGCAGAAATTACAGCTCTAATTATTCTTGCTCAATAAAGAGAAGAGAAAAATTTGTTCCAATTCTTGAATGGATTGGATGACATATATGCTGCTCAGAGAAGCCAAATGCTTATGATGGGTGCTCTTCCCTTGGTCGAGAGTAAATAGTTTCTGAGTTACATGTCATTGATGGTGCGGAGCTACTAATGATTTATAGTAAAGAAGGAGCCACACATGACAATAAATCGATATTTACATAAATTTTTCATAACGGATTACCAACCATCTCGGTAGAAAAGAGCCCGACATCATGTCTTTGTTATCAACTCACATGTTTAGACAAAAATGTATTGCCATTAAAATAACTTTCAAGTACATGGCAGAAGTATTTCAGTAGAACAAAACACATACAAGAATAGACGAAGTCAAATTTTATCTACTACAAAACCATTCTTTTACACAAAAGTTCTAAACAAAAAAACTTAGATGATATGCTTCTACTATAGATCACATAACATACAAAAATCATTAACAACACTAGAATTAGATCTATTATGCTTCTGCTTCCATAGTAGAACACAAAATACTTGCACAAAGGACATGAAACTCTGAAAATATACTACTAGAATCATAACAGTACAAAACATTTTGTAAGGGGGAGACGAATAAAGCAAAAGAGATGTGTGAATAAATAGAAAAAAGAATAATCAGCTGAAGATTCAGTTCAAGCCAAATTGGACAAAACACATTATACATTTGAATTCAAACACAAGAAAAAGAAAAAAAACTGGTGTATCCAAATGCATACAAGTTCCACCCGTATATGTAAATAAAATACCAAAAATCTATTCTATTTAATTTATAAATTTTTGTTTCGACGGCTTTACCATACACGACCCTTAAATTCTCAAGTAATTGGATTGCTACAAAATTGGAAAACTCACGCCCTCGACTGTCAATATCTTACGACTTTTTTCTCAGTTAACCTTTAGTGTGGTTTTGGTATGTATCCATCAATAGAAAAAATATGTGTAGCAGCAGACAGTGCTAAACGAAGTTCATCAAGTTTGGGACTCGCAATGACTTGACAACCCAGTCGAGATCTGCTTCGTATTAAACCCAACTCAATCTTTTTTAGTAAAGTATAAGTATGTTGCATTATAAACCAAATGTATTTAGGAAAGAAACCTACGTTTCTGTGAGGCCAAAAGTAAGGTATAACATGTCATTTTTCTCGTCATTCAGATCCTCTAATTTATGTAATACTCTATATCATAAGAAAAATTCACTAAAAATTTAGTTTTATTAAAATAGATGCATGAAGTCATATTGCTAGTGAGTAGTGACCAACGTAGAAAATTGTTGTGCAGTTATCCAAGCATAGGGAGAAATAGACCATCACAATTAAATGATAAGTGGAACAAGCAAGCGATTCTTCAAAAGCCCCTATATTAAGAATCAAGTTTAACTATCTTTTACATATAGAGAAAGAATACCAAAATTGAACAAAACCTAATTACATATTTCAGATTGTGTAATAGGATTAAGTGCACCAAAAATAGTTCTAGATTCCAGAGTATTAGATGTTACTAGGGCATGTATTAGAGCAAAAAAAGCTTCATTAAATTAAAGAACTTACATACGTATCTTGATGTTTAAAAAAATATGCATATTACTTTTATGACAAAAAACATAACAATTAAGTCAGAGATCATTTTTGCATCAATACACGGCCAGATAAAAAATATTTATCCAAGTGTTTACCTTCAAGTTCTATGTCATTTTCATGGGCAGCTTCCAACATAGACATGCCAACAGGGACCTTGATGGCCTTCTCCTCTCCTCCATCACCAACAAATGTCAGAGAAATTCTGCAGAATCGCATAACAAGAAAAAAATCATATATATTGACACAACTGCAGGATTTTTTATGTATTATGAACTTCATGATTCTCAATTTGGTTCTAAATTTAAATTAAACAAGTATTGATATGTACAAAAAGCTATGAGCCTTTCAAAAAGTGTCAAAAATTCAGTAAAAGTTACAAAACATCAGGAGGTGAATCAATATTCGGATGTACAAGCTATTTTCACCATTATTCAGTTCCATCTCAATCTAGAAGATATCTAAAGCAATAAAGTGAAACTACCACTTCTCTCTTTACTTCCATAACTCTAAAATTTCTTATCTATTTTAAATAGAAAAACATAAACTAGCTTCTATGAATTGAAATTAGACTATACTAATATAATTTTTCAATAGAATCAATCACTAAAAAAATAAAAAACTAGCTTCTATGAATTATAAATTTGAAGCATAATTATTTTCTCCTATAGAATTCATATTTACAAACAACAATACACATAATTAAAAGTCAGATCTAATTCATATGCGTAAAAATCACATATGATTCTACTATATATAAAATCACATAAATATAAGTATTCTTTTAAAGTAGAATCAAACAATATAAACACATAGATTATGAATGTAATGTAGAATCAAAATTTTAAACATAACATATTTTTAATGCACTGTAGAACCAATATTTCTATGTGTAAATATAGAACACAAATCGATATGCATTTGAATTTTGGTCAATTTTATATAATTTTTACCGTGGAAGCAAAAACAAGCACAAACATAGTTCAAAAACTATAAAAATCACATTCTACTCTCTGAACCTCAAATATAATATAAAACATTAAAAAACAACTTACCTATTCGATTAAACATCATTTAAAGATGAATTTCTTGCTGGAATCAACCTGAAAAAAATGAATTAAATATTAGAAATATATATATTTTATCTCGAAAACCTTAAAAATACGAATTAATGACTAATACTCCCTCCGTCCCATCCATTTGTATACAAACGGTTTGGGCACGGAGGACAAGAAACATAATAAAATAATGTTAGTTTTGTTAAGATAGTGGGATGAAAGAGAAAGAAAAAGTATAATTTAGTCAGAAAAAGTATAAAGTTGGTTAAAGTGGTGGGATCATTTAATATTTAATGAATAAAGTGAGTTTAGTGGGAGAAAGTAGTGAGTGTAGTTGAATTTTATATTATAAAATTTTTACTATTTTTGGTAAGTTTGAAATGTATAGAATTGAATGGGACATTCAAAAAAGGAAAGTGTATAGAAATGAATGGGACAGAGGGACTAACAACTTTTTATGAACCCCTTTTTGCTGAAATCTTAGACTATCAAACTCAAATCGTCGATTTCTTACTACCCTCAAATCTTCGATTCCTCCCCACTCTTGTTCTCAATATCTCATTGACTGGGTGTATAGTTTATGTACTATATGTATAGTTTTGGAGTATGTATCTTTTGCTGTTATAAAATATATTACGGATATATTTTTTTTATTTTAATTAGGCTTAAAATTCTAACATTTAGAATAATGCCACTGCATTATATTTAATCTAGGCTGTTTAGAACGTTGATAGCTGTGATTGTGGTTCTCTGTAGATCTCTATCTAATTAGTTCTCTCTTAATTGATACTCTAATTATAATACCCTTTTCCATTTATGAAAAGAAAGAGGTCACACAATGTGACGTGAATCCTTGTCTCTCCTTTCAAGCTTAGGGGAAGGGTGTATCGTGTATTCAACGGATTTCTAAAGAATTGATAATAATTTATGGATTTTATAAGATTTTAGTTGATTTTAAATGTTGGCGGATTTTGACGGTAAAAAATCTTTCAGAGTCTTTATGATTTTATGAATTTTTTTAGAAATATTTCAAAATCTCATATAGGATTTCAAAAAATTAAAAATATACTACCAAATCCATCAAAATTCATATATTTTTCAAATAAAACAAAATTCATGAATTTTTGAATATCATCATTTCAGTGGAATTTTTAAAAGATTTTGATAGATTTTTCAAAATTTAAATTAAATACACTTAGATTTTAATGAATTTTTAATAATCCAAATTGAATAGATTTTGAAAGATTTTTCAAAATCTGAATTGAATACGCATATAATTTTGTGCTTAAAAATCCTTTAAAATTTTGATCGAATATACCCAGTCTATTACCATTGCTGCAAGCTGAGAACAGGTATATTTCTTCATCATGATTTATGTTGGTAAATATTTTATTTATATTGTTGAATTATTTCATTTTATGTTGTATTTCTGATATCTATGGTCTATTCTCCGCTTGGAATGTTCTCTTTTATTTTTGCTAAATCTGTTTAGTATGTTCTAGTTCATAATTGAATTCATAGTTGTATATATATTCAATTGATAAAAAAAATACTGGATTGTCAACTGTGGATGTATGTTGTTTAAATGCTGTGCTAGTGGCTATTACGAGGCGAACACTGGCTTTTTTAATTATTGGTACCTGTTTGTATCTCCAGAATTATGTCGAGAATTGCCAAACCAAGGCGATCTGAGAGTGGAACCGCTGCAATTGATAGAATCAGCAGTTTACCTGGACATGTAATTGACAACATCCTAGAACGCTTGCCCATTCATGATGCAGCAAGTACAAGTGTTCTTTCTAAAACATGGAGGGATTTATGGGATTTGTACCCCAATCTAGTTTTTGATTGGGTTTTTTTCTCACGGATTGTTGCCAACAATGATACACTAGATGAAGAAAATTTAATATCGGAAGTTACAGGAACTATAAATCAGATCCTTTTAGGTAACCCTGGCCCCATTTTGAAGTTCCATCTTTCGGTTCCAGAAGATCTGCCTCTTCATAAAACTCCAAATATGGATTTATGGATTAAAAACATATCAAATAATAGGGTTAGGCAGTTAAAGCTTATAATTGGACCACTAACAGCCTACAAAATACCCTCTTATTTGTTTTCCTGTTCAGAGTTAACTCATTTGAGCCTCACTAATTGTTTAATCAATCCACCGCTTAGATTTGGAGGCTTTTGTAATTTGATTGATGTTACACTTGAGAATGTCATCATTACTGGCGACATGTCATTTGGGACCCAACTCAAGGAATTGAAGTTGAGATTTTGCTATGGGATAGAACATTTAGAATCCCAATTTAAACAAAATCACCACCTCATCACCTTTCTTATCCATAAAAGTGGAGAAATTGATCTTAAATGGTTTGAATGCACCAAAAAGTTGCGAACTCTTGGTCTCTTGTCGGAAAAAGAGGCAGAGTTGACTTTAATCATAAGCTTGTCTGAATAAGCTTGTTTATGTTTATGTTAGTTTGTTTTGTATTAACAGCTAGTTATGACTTGGTCATATAGTTGTGGAGTCATATTAGGAGTCTCTTTGAATAATGGTAGATAGTGGAGTAGTTATAGGAAAGTAGTTCCTTCTTTCTTGCATCTAGTTTTATCTCTGTATTCAATATATATTAGTGATGCCGCAGTGAAATAAATATCAAGAACTTAGCTGCACTTTGTTTTATCGTTTCAAACTTACTGTTAGCTTTACATATATATCAGGAGGGCATTCTTATATTCAAGAATTTGGTATCAGAGCAAGGTTGCGTGGTGAATGCCAAAATATATGCCGAAAGCTACTGAGATGGAATCGAGCAAAATAAAAGAAGGCGGAGTGGGTCTGAGTTATCCGATGTTGGCTAAGAGTAATTATGCTTCATGGTCTATGAAGATGAAGGTGAATATGCAGGCACATGGTGTGTGGGATGCTATTGAACCTAAGAACCCTAAGTCACCGGTCGAAGAAAGAACTGATAAGGTAGCATTGGCGATCATTTACCAAGGCGTACCTGAAGACATTTTGCTGTCACTGGCGGAGAAAAACACAGCAAAAGAGGCCTGGGATGCGAAATCACTAAAATCACTAAAATCGGTATATTTTAGTGATATGACAAAAATTTTAGAAAAAAATAAATATATTCGGTTTGCCTTTTAATAGTCAAAGATTAGTTTGACCACTACTTCTAACACTACACCATAGATGGCCTATCACAATGGTTTAATCATGCGTGTTACAAAATTATGTTACCTTAGGTATGCTAATCTTAGCCTACCGTAACGTAGTATTTTGGATGTTACCATAGCCTTTGTAATACGTTACTATAGCTTCAAAGTGTTGCATATGGTAACATGTGGAAACTTATGTTACAATAGGGTGTTAATGGATAAAAAAATAATATTTTATAAATAATTAAATATGCATAATTATTGACTTGAAAAATAATCAATTTTCATAATATAATTAAGCAATAATATTAATATTAGCTAAGATTGATAAAATAATTTTTTTCTGCTAATCTTGTAAACTGTACTAATTAGTAACTGATATTTTTTTATTAATAAAAATTGAGTATTATTCAAACTTAAAAGTTTATTAAAAAAAAGTGAAATTAGCAGCAATTTTTTTGACTCTTGTTGGGCTCTCCATCAGGCGGGCTTTCAAATTTTTTGGAGAGGTGGCATTATTTTGGACAACCCCGGGTTAAATTTTACACAGTCAAAACTTCAATTGCAAAACATCTCTCTCTCATGCTCTCTCACACTCTAAACATCTCTCTCAGGCGCTCTCTTGGCTTAATTGGAGCTAGGGTTTTTAATTGGAATTGAGGCCAAATCAGTTTGCGGTTCTATTCTAAGGTAGTACCTCCCCCTCTCTCTCTATTTTCTTCGCTCCTAGTTTATCTCATCTATGTACCATCCTTATAATCAGTATGTTGTTCATCTTGATGCCGAATCCTCCCCTGACGAGCGCTTGGATTTGTTCAATTTTGTGAAAAATTGCTCCACTTTTTGTTCAATTTTGTGTTGTTGAAAGATGCCGGAGAGTGGGATTGGTTTATTAATCTCAGCGCTTATTACTCAAGATGGTCTGTTTAATGTACTATTCCCTATATTTGTGATTGTTTATATAGTTGTTGTAACTCTAGTACTAATTTTTGTGATGAATGTGCCGATCTTCTTGATGCGTTTTCAGATTTACCGCGAGACTTAAATTTCATTGAGCATACTAGTAAACTTGGGTGGAAAAGGTAAATGGTTCTTTTAACGTTTTTGTTTATATTACTTTGATTTTTTTTGGAATTTGTGTTACTGTTGCGAAAACTGTAATGATTTATGAAGGAAACACTGAGCTAAGCCGATGATGGTTGATCCAGGGTTGTATATGACGGAATTTGGAGGATGAAACGATGTCATTTGAGGTGGTTGAGGAGTATAAGGAGTATAATATTTTTAGCAAGAAGAAAGACAGGGTTAAGTTGAGTGGGGGAGTTAATGCGTTTAATACTACTAAGCATCTTTGTCCGTTATGGTTTCCAGGTTATTCCTTATTCTAATTGCTAATGCTTATGTTTCTTATATACATGTTTTCAATTACTTTGTATGAGATTCTCAAAATATTTTGAGAAAGGGACGGAGTTAGTATGAGATAGAGTGAGTGTAATGTGAGTAGATTTGTTAATTTTCATTTTCTTGTTGAAGCTGTTGGTTATAATTGGCTGCACTTATGTTTTTCGATTTTGTTAATAGGTCAGTCAGAATATGGGGATAGATGTTCTTATACCGATCAGTACAAAGTTGGGAGATCTTAATAATGTATTCAGGAGAATTACTAAAGCTACAGAGCACCCTCATCTGAGCATTCCTAAAACTGAAGCTATGAAAAGCCACAAGCAGTACAATTAGCTTATTAATCGCTCGCTAATGATTGTATCAGGTATGTTTTATGAATTAGTATATGTCATCTGCATGCAGTAGCGTATAGCCGTACACTTGTTCTCCACTATATGTATACAAGTAAGCAGCAATCATAATTTACATACTTACGTTCTATATTTTGATTCTGTGGCCCACAAGTATATAAAATGATATATTTATTCCCTAACAAGAGAAACAAATGCGACAAAACTATTAAACTAACAAAATAAGTGCAATTTGACATTTTCGGGCACTTTTTGATTCTATTTTAGACGTTGAATAATAATCTCAGACATTTATTTTTTGTATTACATTATTTACAGATTGTTGTAGGTGTTTCATGTTTGGCCTGTGAGGTTCCAACTTTCCAGGATGACCACAGCGCATAATCAAACCGCTGAGGTCACTCTTGGAATATCTAATACACTTGCACATCCAATATGTGAATCCTACGTTGTGTTCAGGGGTGAAGCTACCCTTCCAGTTTGGTTTAAAACATTTCTGTATTTTCTTGCCGTTGCTTACTGTTTTATTGGTTTGTCAGCCATAACTGGTCGATTTTTCCTGTCTATGGAAAATGTTGTCAAGAAAACCCGTAAAGTTGTAGAGATAGATCCTTACACAAAAACAGAAACTGTGTGATACAAGAAGGTTTGGAATTACACAATTGCTGATATTAGCCTGCTGGCTTTTGGGACTAGTTTCCCTCAAATCTCTCTAGACTATTGACGCAATATGTAATATTGGAAACTTGTACGCCGGAGGTTGGCTTAATATCTATTTCACCCTTTAGATTTTATCTTAATGTACTAATTATATTTTTCTTATGAATATTAGTTTATCAAGTATGAAATGTTGCTACTTAGCTTACTTCAATACTCACAACCTCTCTTCCTGAATGGCTGAATCCTTTGTATATTATACCCATGGCAAAGACACATGAATAATATCTGATATGTTATCAATATTCTTAAAGTATCTATTATAGTTTTAACTATATTAAACATATAGAACTGTATCTTTGTTCGGAATATCTTGACATCTATGTTAATGCATATGTTATAAAGGGTGATTTGAAAAGGAGAATGCTTGCATGATTAATGTTTTAAATCTTATTAATACATAGGCCTGGGCCCTGGGACACTTGTTGGTTATGCTGCGTTTGACCTGTTTCCTATCCATGATGTTTGCGTTGTGGTTCCAAAAGCTGGAGAACTGAAAAAGATATCAGATTTAGGAGTTTGGCTTGTAGAACACTGTAATATCAAATTTATCATGGAAATGAACAATACAAAGTTTATTCATGATGCAATTCGACAAAATTTGGCTTGTTTCCAATATCCTTGCTGATATATTAAGTTATTTCAGAAGCAGTATACATTTAGGTTTTGTAACGCTTTATCCAATTCTAGTCTCATACTAGTAGTTTATCAGCTTTGTAGGTAATTAATTTTATTTTCTAGTCTCTAATTATTGTCATACCCTATTACAGTTGGAACTGCAGTGACGCTTGTTGGGATGGCTGCTTACCGTGTATATGCTGCAGCAAAGAAAAATTCCTCAGGTTGAAGAACTCAATTGTTTTGTGCCTAAGCCATTTAGTAAAATGATTAGATCCCGAGGAGTCATTTCTGAGATATTATATATATCTTACCTTTACCCGTGTCCTAGTGGAACAAAGTCTTATCTGTGAGATATTATATGGGTACACTATACTGTATAAAGATTCTCAAAATATTAATGCTTTTTCCTGTTTTATTTGTGTGGAGTCCTTGTATCTTAAATGTTAGATTTGTGCTGCTTTTATTTTTACACCCCTTTTTCTTGATTTTCTTGATATTTGTTTAGTGCTCATTTGTTTTTGTTTTTACTTATTATTGAAATTTGTTTGTGATATTGATGAGTTTGTGTAGGTCTCCAGATGGGTCTGGCTTTTTTACCTCTACTGATGATAATACTTTTCATGGCTTCACCCTGTAAGTACACTTGTAGCCTCTTTCATATGAACTGACACGCACACACAATTGAGTATCAACACGAATGATCTTGTCAATTTTCAGGGTCCAAAGTTATTTTACATTTTTGTTACGTAACATCTTTCATTTAAATAAATTTTCTATGCATAGCAGACCGGGAAATAATTTTCAGGGTCACCAGAGTTTCAGATCTAATTAAATGATCTCTCCCGAGAAATATTTTAACGCCCTTTTCAGGGCCTTGCCACAGTTCATAATAATATAAGAATACATATATTGTGTGTCTTGATTATTTGTATATGTTCATATATATTTAGATTTGTTGGATAGATGTAAACTGAACTTTACATCATTGACTCACAGGAAGGCAGAAGTAACTTGGAGTCAAAATTAGAGAAGCAGATGAGACGTAACATGATGTTAGCGGTTCAAAGCCAGTTATCGAGATTTTGATGATTAGTTAAAAGTCAGTGCTTTTAATTGTAGTGATAAGGATGCATTTGTATTAGTCAATTAGCTTGTCTTGTTATTTATACCTAGATATAGGTACAAGGTTGTATTATTTTTGGTTATTTTGTTGACTTGTATAAAAAACAGGTTTGTGGCATGTTCAATTTACAAACAAATTTTGTCAATTTTTTTTAGAAATTTGTTATATTAGGTACTTCAATGTTACAAACAAATCGGTATAATATAATACCAATCATTATAAAACTGTTACAGTAGGAAAAAAAATATTACAATGATTTTGTGGCCCACGTGTGGGGCCCACGGGTATGTCCATTTTTTTTTTACAAATTCTAAGTACAAAGGTAACATACATAGTATGATACTATAGACATATTTTGATGTTACCTTTGAAGCCTATTGTAACATAAAATTCAATGTTGCAGCAGGGCAAAAGGGATGTTACCTTATGGGCCAAAGGTAACTCGAAAAAAAGCAACTTATTTTTTATGTTACCTTAGGGCTTTTTCTGGCTGTGGTAACACTTTTTTGGGTCTGTTGTAACATTTTCTTGGTGTTGATGTAGGCCATTTATGGTGTAGTGTAACTAGTGTTTAATCTCATATTGATGAATTGATATTTTTAAAAATATTAATGAATGATTCCACCGTACGGATGTCAATATCTGTATATTTTAGTGATATGACAAAAATTTTAGAAAAAAATAAATCTATTTGGTTTGCCTTTTTAATAGTCAAAGAGTAGTTTGACTAGTACTTCTAACTGGTGTTTAATCTCATATTGATGTTTCGATATTTTTAAAAATATTAATGAATGATCCAACCGTACGGATGTTAAGATCTGTATATTTTAGTGGCATGACAAAATTTTTAAAAAAAATAAATATATTTGGTTTTCTTTTTTAACAGTCAACTAGTAATTTGACCAGTACTTCTAACTAGTGTTTAATCTCATATTTATGTTTCGATATTTTTAAAAATATTAATGAATGATCCAACCGTACGGATGTCAAAATCAGTATTTTAGTGATATGAATTTTTTTTAGAAAAAAAAAATATATTTGGTTTGTTTTTTTAACAGTCAACTAGTAATTTGACCCGTACTTCTAAGTAGTGTTTAATCCCATATTGATGATTCGATATTTTTAAAAATATTAATGAATGATCGAACTGTACGGATGTCAAAATCTGTATATTTTAGTGATATGACAAAAATTTTAGAAAATAAATAAATATTTTGGTTTGCCTTTTTAATAGTCAAAGAGTAGTTTGACCAGTACTTCTAACTAGTGTTTAATCCCATATTGATGTTTCAATATTTTTAAAAATATTAATGAATGATCCAACCGTATGGATGTTAAGATCTGTATATTTTAGTGACATGACAAAATTTTAAGAAAAAAATAAATATATTTGGTTTGCTTTTTTAACAGTAAACTAGTAATTGACCAGTACTTCTAACTACTGTTTAATCTCATATTGATGTTTCAATGTTTTTAAAAATATTAATGAATGATCCTACTGTACGGATGTCAAAATAGTTAAAATTTAAATATTCAAATTACTTACATTTTTCTGTGAACTTTTTTTTTGACAATTTTCATATCCGTATGGTTGGATTATAATTTAAAACAAATACAAAATAAATTGAAACTCAAACTATAATTAATTGAACAATAAATATCTAACTACCATAATAATCTTTTTTGTAAGAACTAAAATATAAATTTCGTGTAAATTTTATTTTATATTTTTTTCCAAAAAATTTCCGCCATTTTTAAATATAATTCGACCGAAATCGATTGAATTTAGTACAAAATTTGTTGGCGGGAAAATTCCCTTCATTTTTTGGCAAGGCCAAATTCGACCGAATGTAGTTGAATTTAGGAGCACGCCTAAACTCAACCGTATACGGTTGTATATAAATACAGTTGTATTTATTCGGTTGTAATTAGTAAGGCTAAATTCAACTGAATGCGGTTGAATTTAGGAGCACGCCTAAACTCAACCGTATACGGTTGTATATATATACGGTTATATTTATTCTGGTTGTAATTAGTACTAAATTCGATCGCGTAAATACGACCGCATGCGGTTGTATTTAGCCGCGCCCTTAATTTCAACCGAAAACGGTTGAATTTGATGTCGGTTGTATTTGTGCGGTTGTATTTAGCCTTGTTTTCTTGTAGTGATTTGTTATATTAACTTGTTCGTTTTTGTGTGTAGTACTTTGTAGAACTCGATTAACTATTAAACTTTCACCTATATATATGCTTGAGTTTGTCGTCCATTACCTATTTCAAATGTTGTTAAATTAATTAGTTTCTGTAAAGATTTTTTGATTGAATCTACGAGGGCTTTTTACCTTTGTATAAGGTAATGTTATTTAAATTTATCGTGATTTGCTGCATATTGTGGTTCAGACAAAACAAGCAGTTAAAAGGTTTACCTTATTCCTGCTCTATAGATCTGATTGAATTAGGTCTGAGTTTCGTTCCCAATATCTCACTCTCCTCACCTCCATCCCAAATTACTTTAAGTAAAAGTGATTAATTGTGTGGTCCCCCTTACCAGATTCAGTTCTTAATGATTGTGATGCTGCTGTTCCTGAATGCAAAACTGGTTATGGTTTGGGAGTCGAAATTTTATTATTTCATAAACAAGCTCAATTTTCTGAAATTTAATAACCATTCCAACATGGCCCCATTATGAAGGTTCATCCTTTCATTCCTCAAGATTATGAACCTTATAGTTGTAAACCTTGCCATGCCTACAAGAAAATACCCTTACATTTGTTTTCCTGTTTGGAGCTAACTGATTTGTGTTTCACTAACTGTATACTGAATCCACCCCTTAGATTCGGAGGCTTCTGTGATCTGATCGGTGGCGAACTTCAAGATGTCATATTTTTTGTCCATATGGTATTAAAGAATGATTTTTTTATAAACCCCATTTCCGTACATAATGCCCTTGTATTTGTTTTCCCATTTGGTTTCAAGTTAATTTGACTCTCACTAACTGTATACTGAATCTATCTCCTAGCTAGATTTGGGGGATTTTGTAATCTGATTATTGTCAACAATCTTGGCGTGTTAACTTATTAGTCTCATTCTGACTTGAGAGGCCAATTCTAAGAAAGAGTCATCAATTTGTAGAAGCTGGTCAGCAATATACCGAATCAGCAGTCTCCTGTTTTGATGGCCACTTCTTCTAGGTAAGTTAATGTCCTAGAAATTTTATAAATTCATATCGTCGTCAGTAATGATTAGCGTTGCATGTCATTCTGCCGAATGTGTCTTCACTTCTTGATTTATTTTTTGATATACATATATGTATTATACTTGTTGGAACTCGGTGCAGCTCTATGTACTAGCTATATTTTAGGATTCGGTTCAGATTTAATATGTTCTTTGCTTGATCGGATGTTCCCCTAATCTGCCGTTAACTAGTATTGTATTTGACAAACTTGCATCATTGGACAATTATGTAACATATGAATTTGTATATTTCTAGCAAACATGCCTTTTGATAGGTGATTTATTCATTTGTTTTATTGGTTTTGATGTGTAATCGCTCATTTTTTGTTGAAATACAGCTGGATTGAAGTTATCATGTTTAAAATTATGTAAAGAATTGCCTATTTTACTATTTTTGTGATGAACAATTGCTTATAGTTGGCTAATTACAGTTGGTTCAAATATATTTCCTGTTTTGTCTAGTAGCACAACAGTGAACTAATGATGCTAAAAAAAGACGAGTTGAGTGTGTAACTGCAGTTGATGGAATAAGCAACTTGCCTGTAAACATATAATGGATTTCATCATAGAACACTTGTCATTGCACAATGCAGCAGGAACGAGTCTACTCTCTAAAACTTGGAGGGTATATGAAGAATGTACTCAAATCTAGTTTTTGATGTTGAGTTTTATTCACAGCTGGTTTCCTCGATGCCAATTTATGGATTAAAAATATACCAAATCTTGGGGTCAAGGATTTCATACTTTGTAGTAAAATATCATTTTTCTTCAAGACTTCCTCTTAATTCTTTTCCTGTGTCAGGTTAATTCATTTCCACCACAATAGTTGTATATTCAATCCACCCCAAAGATTTGGAGGCTTTGATAATCTTATTTATATTCAACGTACTTGTCAAAATTATTGACACTTGACTCAATAGGGCTGGCAGAAAATGAGTTTGGATCAATCTTGGGTCAATAAATTTGGTTTTAGGTTGGGTTTAAACAAAATTCATATTTGACCCATATGATCAAATTTGGTTTGGGTCATAATGATTTTGGGTCAAAATATGGGTAAACCATTTTCTTACATTGTTTTAATACATTTAATAAATATATATAATTTTAGTTTTCTTTTAGAAGAATAAGGTTCACAATAAGAAAAATTAAGAATAGGCCATATATATTCAAAAATTACACCGTTTGGTTTTAATGAAAGGCATCAACACGTCATTTTTTATTGATACTCTTGTATTATTAAATATAAAATAAAATATATATTTAGACCAAGTAAGGCAGTAAGGCCAACTTAAAGAGTGGCCTAAAGGTCCAAATTTGGACCGATTTCGGTCCAAATTCACCCAAGAGTGGCCTAAATCTCGATCCAAATTTGGACTGAGATTAAAATAATAGTTTTTAATGTATTTCTTTTAGTTTATTACATAAAGTTCTCATTTCGGGTATTTATAAATGCAATTAACCGATATTAGGATATTATTATTTATTTAAATAATAATTTAAATAAAAAATATATAAACGTAATTAAATAAATATCATTGCATTTCTTGAATTCAAATTACGAATACATTCAAACATTAAAATAAAGATTACAACACATAAAACTTAATTTGAAACACAACATAAATGAAAATGCGATAGAACTAAATTATTAATTTAGTCCGACAAATTAAATCGAATTCCTCCAAGATAGTCAAAATATTGCCCGTAACAATTTAGGTTGTTTTGGGATCCTTGACCTTCATTTATTGCAAAAAATTGAAATTTAATTAGAAATCTAGTATTCAATTATTAAAAATTTTAAAATAAAACAAGTAATTAATAGAAATAATAATAAAATATAAAGCTAATATATTATATCATACAAAAATAATATATTTATTATTATAAGACCTTATAATAATTAAATAAACATTTTGAGATTTGGACCGAAATTTAGACCAAACTGTTGGAGTTGGAGAGGGGTTCGGTCCAAATTTGGATAGAGGTTTGGTCCAAATTTGGACCAAACTCTTGGAATTGCTCTACACATCTGTAACTGTGCATTTCTTTATTTTTCCAAGAAAATCAAATTGGGGCTTTTGATTGAATATATGCAAAGGAGCAGGTTGACTCACTTTGAAAAAATAATCAGATCGGGTCCTTAGATAGATCCGAAACCCAGTCACATATGTGAGAGTGAAAATCTCCAGCCATGAATGATTTTTATATGCCTTTGTGAGCTTTGATATAAGAAGACAATCTGAGATTAAAGTTTAAGTTGGAAAAAATGGTTGTCAGATTTTATACCCATATTTTACCCATATTTTGAAAGCAAATGTGTGACTGACATCCAACCCAGTCCATTTTATAATATTTGATTTTCGATTGAACCAAAATCCAAATTTTGTATTGGTTTGGGTTTTTGGGTTTAGGTCCATTTTGCCACCCCTACTCAATATATTACAATTAGATAATTCTAATGGGGTAAATATTTGAAATGTCAATTTAAATATGATAAATAAATTTTGATTGAGTTGATTATATTTACCTTGAAAAAATTAATTAATCATATATGTAATGTACCCCAAAATTATATATTCTTGATCTCTCATGCCAAATTTGAAGAAAAAATTTGATTAATTTTGAAAATTTAATAGGTGGAATCAAGATTTTTCATTAATGTCCTTTTCCTTATGACACACTAATAAGAATTTTTCTAATATGAATTTTAGATAACCTTTTCCTTTAATTCAAACCTTATTTTTATTTTTGAAATTAAATTTTAGATACACTTTTTGTTTTTCCATTTTCGTCGCGAGATACTATTTGCCTTTAACTTAATTATAATGGGTAACCTTCCATGAAGGGCCATATTATATATATTATATAGAGGTCTATAGAGAACCCATTATTTAATTTCAGCCCTTAGATTAGAAATAAAGTTAACGGTCCAGATTTTTTAATAATTAAATATTATATATTTGAGACAAAAAGCGGTGATAGTTGTATCCATAGGCTGATAGTTAGATACATACAGATGATTACGGTTGATCCGACGATCTCCCTCCGACGAGCTCCCTCTGACGATCTATCTCTCTACATTTTTCTCAATTTATGCGATTAGGCCTTTTCTTGAAATCAAACTCAAAATTTTCATTTTGGAGCTTCATTAGGTTTCTCTATTCATCCTTTATTTTGATATTTTCAAATGTGTTAATTGAAATCTGTTTCAATTTTTACCTTTAATTTGTGTATTTTACATCTATATTCTTAAAATTTGGCTTCGTACTTGTTCGTGATTTATTAATTTCGATGTACACGTCATTTTTATTCTCTTTTAGAATTTTAATCTACATTTAAATTGGAATTTGTTAATTTGTTGTTAATAAGTTGATTGAAAATCATAAAACTCAACTTTTTACGAATATATTTTTTGATTATGTAGTAGAATCATAATAATAAGTTTAATTGTATATATTTATGATTTTTGGTAGTGTTTTATTTTCATAATCTTTTGATTCTACATTAGAATCAAATTAAGTTATGAACACAAAAAATATTTATTATTCTAAAATACATCTATTTTAGTGTCCTAGAATGTAATCAAAATTATGTAAACTCGGTCGGATAATGATAGGGATAAGAATACTTTTAGTGTTCTAAAATAAATTTTTTCAGTTGGACTCAATTTGTTATTAATATGTTGATTTGACTATCATAAAACACATAATTTTCACGGATACATTTTTCTGATTCAATAGTAGAATCAAAAAAATATATTTTATTTGTTTTTTATAATTTGTGGTAGTAATCACTCTTAAATTTTTTTTTGGTAGTAGTTTTGGTTGTGATTGAAAAGAACTAATATACTAATTTTGCAGTACAAGTACTGATTTACCAACGGGTGCAACTTTCCATTTACATCTTAAGAACTTAAATTGAGTATTATGCTTCCCAATTTTAAATTGGAAATGCATCTAAAACTAAATTTATTACAGGTATATATCGGAAAATGGGTCTGCCAATTTGGTCGGTTGACGCTTACCTGAGAGATTGTGATGTAAAGTTATATATTTTGTGTTTTTTTTCTAAATTTTATTTATTTGTTTCTTTCTTTTTATTACTACCAATTACGGGGACTTTACTTAATGTTGTCAAGGAGTGCAGATATTTAATTATTTGATTATTTTATTCCAGATCATTTATATACCTTACTTTTTATTAGCATAAGATCATTATACAGATCAAATTCAACAAATTTTATTGCGATTTATTTTAGTTTGATCTTTTTAAGTTCGGATCAATAATAAAACTTTTATGTTAGGCCGAATAAAAATACATATTATTGAGTTTTAGATGATCTGTTTTTTCGACGAAGTTTTAGTTGATATAACTTTTTTATTATTTTAATTTTGGTTTATCGTGACAGTTATATAAATGTTGTTACCACATGTCAATAATATATATTAATTTGTGTTAGTTTAACGTTATTATTTTGACTAACAAATAATCTCTAAATTCGTCTTAATAAAATAATATGGATATTATAGAATTTAGAAAAAAACCTTTAATTATTATTCGGCTATTAGGGGCGGATCTAGTTATCCCACTCATGTTTAAACTTACATTATATTTGACAACTACTTATGTAGATTTTAATTTTATTTAAACCCGGATCGGTACTCTAGTAATTTTCTTTATTTTATTTAATTTTAACATTAAAGTAATAAAACTCTTAAAAAACATTAAAATAATGAAGGTCCAAATAAGTGTTTATTTCCTATTTTAGGTCCAAAGAATAAAATTTAATAAAACAGAACTTAGGTGATTTGATCCTATATAACCTCTTCATAGTGTATTGTTTTTGGATAATAAGTTTAGTGTTTGTTTTTGGATAATAGGTTTTTGGGTTGTTTGGTTATGTAATATATTGTTTGATTCAAGGAATGTGTTGTAATTAATAGCTATAAACATGTAAAACGCGAAGACATGATTTTGCCGTTATTGATATTGTAATTATTAAATTAATTTGAATAATTAATAAGTAATGATATTTAAGTAATTTCAGTAATCATCGAATGATGGATTACCAAACTTGTAATGATAATATAGTATATATGTCAATATTTTGTTTTAGCCAAATGAGTATAATATATTATTTTATTTTTCTCGATTCTTTATATCGACCAACGGATTTTAGCTCAGTTCAGTAATATATATTTTTTAACCAAGGAGATAGTATTATTATTTTGTTTTAGCTCATGCAGCAAATTAACCTAAGTATATTTGGTTTTTCTTTAGCCCCTTATCAATAGTATAATTTTATTTAAATCCAAAGGAATGATGAATATTATTTTAATAGCCTATTTTATCCCTAGGCCATTATACATCAACGAATTATTTTAAAATTTTATTATTATTATTTTTTTATCATAGAGAACCCGCAACCGCTACTCTTCGGGTGCGTGGGTAAACACCCCTGGTGAAGAGTAATTTGAATTTTCTTTTCGACCGGTTTAATATAATAATCTTTTTTTATGCCTAGTGAATATTATATATTATTTTATTTTAACTTCATTATACAAATTTAATTCTATTTGTATTTATCTAATTATGTTGTGAATAATAGTCTATTAATCATATTGTTTTATGATAATTAAAATTATATATTTAGAGGATGACCAAGAAACTACCAACAAAACTTCTAAATATTTGGCATTTAATATAATAGTATAGATAAATAGATAATATAGATAAATTTTAAAATAAGTAAATGTAATTTGGTAAAAATAATTGAAAATAAAATGGATAGCATATTTTAGGTGAAAATATTATTAATTTATATACTAATTAACACTATAATAGATTTTAAAAATAATTAATAATAATAATTAAGTAAATTTTGATGACATAGAATAAATCACTATAGGGTTACGTGTGAGGCATGACATGGTATGTTCCTGTATGTTGTATAGTGTGAAAGTAAGGTGCCCCTAGTTAATATACTAAAAGAATTAGAAATCACTTCTAACTGGTTTAATATTATATTATTTAATAAGAATATTTAAGTAATATCAGTAAATATCCACCGAACTATTTAACTTTTAATAATTCTTTTATTATATAATATAGTATAGATAGATTCAGAAGTGCTGGTATTTTTGAAGCAGAGAGTGGAAAAAGATGAAGCTTGAGAGTGGACATGTGAGGTAATTGAGTTTCAGTGAGAAACTCTAAGTGTGTTGATTATAATTTGATTTTTATTTATTTGTTAATTTAAAATATTTAATAATGTAATTATTAGATTATTAAAAAATAAAATCCTAAAAATAAGAAAGATTGAACCCAACTACCAACATGTAAATCATGTTTTTTTATTACAGCATAGATAAATACATTACTCTATCATTTTATTGTTTTCTTTACCTAAAGTGGTGTAAAGGTGATAATTGCACAAAAAAACTAATATCACTAGTTGAACAAATGGAACCTACCATTTTTTACCAAAAGCCTCTTGATAAAAATCAAATGAGAGATTTTAAAGTTTTTATTTTTTGGTAAGAGTTTAATCTTACTTAGCAATCATTTTTTACTTTCATAGTAAACTTTCTCCAAAAAATTTCATAAGGACTCGTGGATTTTTCTACTCTCTCCCTCTTAAAAAAAACTCCAGAGCACACCGTGCAGTGAGTTTCAAATAGTTACAAATTACAAGTTTAAAGGGCTTTGCGGAGTTCAATATCAAAGCCAGTCTAGAACAACTAAAACTTCTTCATGTCTTTAGGAATCTTAAGATGGGTAAAGGTAAGAGACTGGTTCAGTAACGAGAATGAGTCTCCTTTACTTAATTCAAAGTAGAAATTTGAGAAAGGGAGCAACAACCGGTCAGAGTTGCAACCTGAATTTTGCTTCAAGTTTTCAGTTTTATTGTTAGGGTGCTGGTCCAATTCGCCCATTAGGGAGGGGTTATATAACACACTGCTCCACAACTATTAGATCTGTATTTTTAAGAGCATTTTCGAGGATGGGACGTTTTTTTCCGCCAAAGGAGATTTCCGGTCCAAGGAAAATTATTACGGATAGACAAAAAAATCCTACAACATGGACCCTTGAAATATAGATCCGACTACGTGGAGTAGGGTGTTAAAAAAATCCTGGACACACGATTGTAATAGACCGAACGGTGCTGTTATTCATATTTAGATAAAGTAGAAACAAATATAGCAGAACTGGGCTTCAATCAGAGTTTTAAGATAAGCCAAAATACAGCTCTTCTCCACAACATACACAACATACATTTATTTGAAGTTTACAAGCTTAAAACATTTGCTTCCAAGACATATCTGCCCTGCCACTAGACCAGCTATTACATCCACTGGATCTGTGCAGATTTAGATGCTCTAGGGATCTGCTCCACCTCTTGTGAAATCCTGAACACATCTGTAGGATCCTTCATTGTGAGTGTCTTAAGCTTAATCCTTTTAAGCTACGGGGACGACACAAGCAAAAGTTCTATCAACTGAAACTCCGTGAGGGAACCAACCAAGTCAAATATCATAATGGTTTCAAGTCGGCTTAGAATTATGGGGTCTGATAACACCACGAAGTCTGATAAGTCTACACCATCATCGCTCTGTACTCCATGAAGCTATATAAAATGTTTTTTTGTTGACAGGTATATAAAATGTTAATACTAAAGTTATTAACATTTTTAGACTGTGAAAACACAAAATCAAATCAAGGGGAACAAACTATTTCCAAATTTAGCAATGGACTTTGCCAAAGATAATATGAAAATTGGACTTGAAAACAAAAAAGGCTTTTAAATAAAGTTATAGGAATTATAGAAATGCGTTAGAAATCTCAAATGCAAGTAGATTTATATGGGGCAACCTTGTTTCTCAATCCGGGAAAGTTCTTTGACATCAAAGAAAATAATTATGCATACTCGAGTCAATTGCGGATGAAATTTAATGATGTTCTTAAAAAAATGGTAGTTGATACAAGCTTGGTGGAAACCATCAGTAACCAAGCTCATCAATATGAACACTCAAGAAATGCTGTTGGAAAGCAACTTTCTATCCGCCAAAGAAAATCTAAGAGTTCATTTAAGTATATTCATTGGCAATTACCAAGTTTTTAACTATTCTTGTACTGTTATATAGTTCAGTATTCACATATCTCTTTTTTTTTTTTGATTTTTTTATCATAGTTGATTAGTGGGGAGCTTTTGGTGGCCTTACCCTGGAACTTGCAATGTCCGCAAAGTGAATCGTCGGTCTTTGTTGTTATTCATCCAGTTGTGAACGCAGTTGGAGTACTTTTGAATTTTTAAGTGGCTTAGTGTTTTTCAGTAGGAAACTAAGTAACTGCTTAATTGAAGTGCCAAATAATAATTATATATATTTATTTGTTTTTTAGATCCACACCAAAAAAAGAAATAGATTGGAGCATCAACATTTAAACGATTTAGTGTATATATTCAATACAACCAAAGAATTGCAACAAGGTTCCAACGAAGGCTTGAAGAGGGAACAAATTTTAATCCATTGGTGTTAGAAGAATTTCAATGGGATAATGAGTGGGTGAATGGGGAAGTAATCGATCCCATTGATAATGATTTATGGGATGCTTTAGATGAAGCTTTGGATGCATCAACAAATCTTGAAGGTCGCCGTAGTCAAAGGAGGGCGAATGTGAATGCCTCTTCTTCTCAAATGGATGCATCACCCGATATTGAGATGTTAGAGGATCATGAACCCATCATATTAAATGATGATAAGGATGTTGAGGATGATTACGGATATTTTGAGCCAAACAATAATAGTGAGAAAATGATGAATACCGCACGCGAGATAATATCTTGAATCTCTATGATGATATCTAAGAGCTAAATGTTTTGTGTTTATTTATCTTCCACCGGTTCACACTACAGCCCAAATCTGCAGAATGTTTTGTTTCTTTTGTTGTGTTATATTCTTTTATTTATAACTCTGCAGTTAATTGTTCAGAATATTCTATATAATTTTTTGTTTTCGTGCCCTATTTTTCAGCTGTTTTTCTGCATTAGAACTACATCTTTTTTACATTGTGCTATGTTTCTCCATTAGAATTACACTCTTTTTACATTCTGCTCTTTTATGCAATCTGCAGTTTAATATTGGCCATTCTGCATTCTTTTGTTTGCTCTTGTAAGTTGCATCAAATAATCGAATTTTAATAGTATGTAGAATTCTGTATTTTAGGTTTACAATAACCATATAATCCACTAATCAACTAAATTACATAATATATAAATATCTAAAATCTAATATAATATATAATATTTATATTTATATATTTATAATAATGTATTATTTTTTTAGCCGACTAGTCTACGACTAGTCGACTAGCCCGGGATCCATCGACTCGCCTCAACTTACCGCAATGACAACCATGCTTGAGATATTTTCTAGGATTTGAAGTTGATAGAAGTGCTCAATGCATTTTTCTATCACATAAGAAATATCTGTAGAATGTTCTTGAGGAGTTCAAAATGACAAAGTGCAAGCCTTTAAGGTTACGAATGGATGCTCATGTGAAGCTTCTCTTTACTGTTGGAGATCTCTATCCTGATCCTGATGTGTACCAGAAACTGGTTGATAAACTGATTTACCTTAAAATCACTAGACTAGACATTGCATATATTGTGCATGTATCGAGTCAATTTATGCACAAACCTACATCTGTTCATTTTCAAACTGCAAAAAGAGTTCTTAGGTATGTGTTTGGTTCTATAGATCAATGTATCCTCCTTGCTACTGATTCTGCAGCAGAACTGCAAGTTTATTGTGATAGTTATTGGGCATGCTATCCTAACTCCAGGAGATCAACATCTGGTTTCTACCATAGCTCAAGCAGAATATAGGTCTTTAGAAATGGCTACATGTGAAGTCCCGTGGATCAAGCAACTTCTCAAGGACCTCGGACTTACTCATCTTGGAGCAACTACCATTTTCCGTGATAACAAAGTAGCATTGATAATTGCTATTAATCCAGTTCATCATCAAAAAACTAAATATGTGGAGATAAAATGTCATTTTATTAGAGAGAAGGCTCTTGTAGGATAAATTACTCCAACTTATGTCTCCACTACTAATCAACTAGTTGATGTTTTTACTAGTAGTGGTGTGGCAGACTTGTTTTTATCAAATGTTGAAGCTAACATAGACTTACTAAAAATTTGGAGTAGATTTTTATAAGCAAATGTTAAAGCCTATATGAAGTCAGCATTGTTGTAACATCTCTTTTGGTTCCGGTGGAATATTTTATCTCGTAGAAGTCATATAGAATCCATTGGAGCTTTTTTTGTGGTTGATATCAATTATCAATTATATTTTCTTATTTCTTTGTCAGAAAAAATTGTTATATTAACTTGTTCCTTTTTGTATAGTACTTTGTAGAACTCAATTAACTATTAAACTTTCACCTATATATATGCTTGAGTTTGTCGTCCATTACCTATTTCAAATGTTGTTAAATTAATTAGTTTCTGTAAAGATTTTTTCATTGAATCTACCAGGGCTTTTTACCTTTGTATAAGGTAATGTTATTTAAATTTATCATGATTTGTTGCATATTGTGGTTCAGACAAAACAAGCAGTTGAAAGGTTTACCTTATTCCTGCTCTATAGATCTGATTGAATTAGGTTTGAGTTTCATTCTCAATATCTCACTCTCCTCACCTCCATCCCAAATTACTTTAAGTAAAAGTGATGTATTGTGTCGTCCCCCTTACGAGATTCAGTTCTTATTGATTGTGATGTTGTTGTTCCTGAATGAAAAACTGGTTGTCACTACAAGAAAAATATTCATAGACATCGGTTTTTGGCCAATATCTATGCTGTTTAGCAACCGATGTTGATGTCGATGATGTCTATTTTAGACATCGGCCATAACCCGATGGCTTAGACATCGTTTCTGGCAAAAAAACTGATGTCCATGCATTATTTTTTTACAAAAAATGTTAGAAATAAATAATTTAATAAATAAATTACACCTATTACAACAGATTAACCATATAACGAGCTATGTTTTTTTTCACAAAGACATCGAATATTTTCATTTAGGTGATATAAAATCAGATATTAAACATCGATTTCTTTAGTGAATGGTGATGTCTATATGTCAATATAGACATCAGTTTTATCCTAAACAAAGTGATGTCTATGTTCCATTTAGACTTGAACATGTCATTCTTTGACATCAGTTGTTTATCTAAAAGCGATGTAAATTAAATTTTTTGACATCAATTTTTCTTCTTTAAAAGTGACGTTTATATTTTCACATAGATATCAGTTTTATCTCACAAAAACTGATTTGCATTTTATTGGTTGACTTCAATTTTAACACAATAAAAGTGATGTATATTTAGTTATTACACTACTTACATAATACAAAAATCAAATTATTTTTAGACCAAAATAACAATAAAAAATGAATTCAATATTAACAAAAATGTCCCTAAAGTCTCAATCATATCAAGAATTCCTCTGAAAAGGTTCACAAGCAACTCTGGTTCTCTGTCTAATAATTTAACAATGACATGCTTCAAATCATTCAACCCAGTCTGCAAACTGCTAGCAGAGTGGCTAATAGAATTCTTTACCACTACCAAATCTGCAGAATCTGATGCCTTCAGCAGCAACTTCAACAGAACAGACACTTCTGGGGAGAAGGAAGAGTACCACCGTGAAATTTTTTTCAACATTCTGCTAATATGCTTCTTAGGACCTAAAGTAAATTTAGTAACAAATGTTAAGTGACCGGGTTAAGTAGTCTATAATTTACCACTATGCTATAAAGTTTCAAGCTAGCAATTCCATAATAAAACATTGCATATTTATGTTACATGAATCCAAGTAGGATGTAAAAGCAACCTCACATGATTACAATTTTCACTGAATAGGGCTTCTTCCAGACAATAATATATAAAATAAGTCTCTCAATGGCTTTCTATTAATTATTATGCATCAATATCTCATTATCCAATTAAAACTTAGGACATGCTTTTAGACCCTTAACAACAGGTACTGTCCATAAATTATTATTTAAAAATTGTCTGTCCACTAGAATCTCTCATTCAAATTCAGACCCCAAGTCATGCTTTGGGGGGTTACAAATTACAAGAGCAAAGAAAAAAAGAGCAAGGAAAAACCAAAAATGTAAAAGATAAAGGAAATCAAATATACAATCTTGCCTGCAGCCTTGAACGAAATCTTGCGAGCTTTAAGTGAGAGAATCTTGTTACGTCCAAAAAGGTTTTTAGAATATTTAACACCTACAAATGCAAGGAACTAAATAAATTACACAAAAGTAAAACAAAATAGTTGAGGTACATTCATGGCTTATCGTAACCATAAAAAAACTTTATTACGAGGCAGTAATCACACTAAGATATTTTGGGCGGCATGTATATACTAACCTTTGGGCTCTGCCCCTTGGCAAGCTCACCAAACAAATCCGGATTCTTTCTGCAAAAAGAGGCAGGGCATGAATCCAATTAAAAATCTGCAATCAAAAAAATACATTGTCGTCCAATGATTTTATTATAACAGAAAACTGATCAATCAACAACTGTCCACATTGTCAAATGCAATCAAATATCAGCTCATTCATCTACACTTATTTTCAGGAGAAAAAAATAAAACACTTAATAAACAACATCCCTCTGAAATTACCGTTAAACCGGTTAAAAAATGTTGTTATGTGCGATAGTCAAGTATATACATGTTATCTGGTAGATCAGGGCCTTTCAAGTAAGTAATCATGACTGTCACTCAGGGTCAAATGTATAACACCAATCTTCCAATATATAAAAATGTTGTTGGAATCTTGTAGAATGAAGATATAACAAAATGCAAGAATATAATTTAGAATTCTACATTAGACTTTAGTATACTTTACCAGCACCACTAGTCAGACACAGACTACACCAAATGATAATTATAGGAAGCAGTACTTATATAAACAAACAACATATTCATATTCAACAAGACCCTTTAACAAAATTTAGTAACTCGAAAGTAACTCAAGTACCTGGACAAAATTATTCGACTGAACAGTTTTCCTCTCATTTACAACCTTAAAAACAAACAAATCCATAAATTTATATTTACCCAATTTCCATAACCATATAACAAGATTCAAATAAAAACCAAACTACTTACCAGATTTAAACACCCGAGGAATCACAATAAAGACAGCTAACAAGAAACTCATCATCAATGTAAGTATAATTTTCTCCATATCCTCCCTGCGCACAAATAAAAACCTAATTTACAAAAATTAAAAAAGAAAAATTAAACAAAATTACAAATTTATAGACAAAACACCCAAATTACCAAAATTTTTAAATCTTTTACTCAAACTACGTCCTGTGTACAACAAATTAAAAAGTATTAGTAACTTCAAAAGACATTGAATTAATAAAACATTTAGGGTTTTGATTTAAAAAAACCCAATTTATGAAATTAGGATTTTGATTTCAAAAACCCTCAATTTATAAAACTGGTCTTCCGAGAAGACCATTTCAAGTCGAGTACAAAGATAACTTACCAGAGTACAGACATTAACATAGATAATTAACAAAGTATGAGATGAGTTGAGTTGAGAGAGATGTAAGCGGAGTAGAGATGGTAAGATGGTGAGACGGTGAACAGAGTTCATAGAGATGGTGAGCGGGGAGAGAGAGGGGTTCGAGGGAGAGAGGCCGTTTTTATTTTTTGATTGTGTGAAGATCGATGAAGAGAGATGGTGAGGAAGGGGGGACAAAAAATTGGTTAAGGGGGAAAATTTTGGAACAGATATTGGCAGATTTTGACTAAGGGGGAAAAATTAAGGTAGGCGCGAAAAGTTTTTTTAAACCTTTTTTATCCTTTCATCCTCAAGATTATGAACCTACCATTCCTCAAGATTATGAACCTTATAGTTGTAAACCTTGCCATACATACAAGAAAATACCCTTACATTTGTTTTCCTATTTGGAGCTAACTGATTTGTGTTTCACTAACTGTATACTGAATCCACCCTTTAGATTCGGAGGCTTCTGTGATCTGATCGTGGCGAACTTCAAGATGTCATATTTTTTGTCGATATGGTATTAAAGAATGATTTTTTTTATAAACCCCATTTCCGTACATAATGCCCTTGTATTTGTTTTTGTATTTGGTTTCAAGTTAATTTGACTCTCACTAACTGTATACTGAATCCATCTCCTAGCTAGATTTGGGGGATTTTGTAATCTGATTATTGTCAACAATCTTGGCGTGTTAACTTATTAGTCTTATTCTGACTTGAGAGGCCAATTCTAAGAAAGAGTCATCAATTTGGAGAAGCTGGTCAGCAATATGCCGAATCAGCAGTCTCCTGTTTTGATGGCCATTTCTTCTAGGTAAGTGAATGTCCTAGAAATTTTATAAATTCATATCGTCGTCACTAATGATTAGCTTTGCATGTCATTGTGCTGAATGTGTCTTCACTTCTTGATTTATTTTTTGATATACATATATGTATTATAGTTGTTGGAACCCGGTGCAGCTCTATATACTAGCTATATTTTAGGATTCGGTTCAGATTTAATATGTTCTTTGCTTGATCGGATGTTCCCCTAATCTGCCGTTAACTAGTATTGTATTTGACAAACTTGCATCATTGGACAATTATGTAACATATGAATTTGTATATTTGTAGCAAACATGTCTTTTGATGATTTATTCATTTGTTTTATGTGTTTTGATGTGTAATCGCTCATTTTTTATTGAAATACAGCTGGATTGAAGTTATCATATTTAAAATTATGTAAAGAATTGCCTATTTTACTATTTTTGTGATGAACAATTGCTTATAGTTGGCTAATTACAGTTGGTTCAAATATATTTCCTGTTTTGTCTAGTAGCACAACAGTGAACTAATGATGCTAAAAAAAGACGAGTTGAGTGTGTAACTGCAGTTGATGGAATAAGCAACTTGCCTGTAAACATATAATGGATTTCATCATAGAACACTTGTCATTGCACAATGCAGCAGGAACGAGTCTACTCTCTAAAACTTGGAGGGTATATGAAGAATGTACTCAAATCTAGTTTTTGATGTTGAGTTTTATTCACAGCTGGTTTCCTCGATGCCAATTTATGGATTAAAAATATACCAAATCTTGGGGTCAAGGATTTCATACTTTGTAGTAAAATATCATTTTTCTTCAAGACTTCCTCTTAATTCTTTTCCTGTGTCAGGTTAACTCATTTCCACCCCAATAGTTGTATATTCAATCCACCCCAAAGATTTGGAGGCTTTGATAATCTTATTTATATTCAACGTACTTGTCAAAATTATTGACACTTGACTCAATAGGGCTGGCAGAAAATGAGTTTGGAACAATATTGCCTCAATAAATTTGGTTTTAGGTTGGATTTTAACCAAAATTCATATTTGACCCATATTAAATTAAAATATGGATCAAATTTGGTTTGGGTCATAATGATTTTAGGTCAAAATATGGGTAAACCATTTTCTTACATTGTTTTAATACATTTAATAAATATATATAATTTTAGGTTTCTTTTAGAAGAATAAGGTTCAGAATAAGAAAAATTACGAATAAGCCATATATATTCACAAATTACACCGTTTGATTTTTAATGAAAGGCATCAACACGTCATTTTTTATTGATACTCTTGCATTATTAAATATAAAACAAAATATATATTTATACCAAGTAATGCAGTAAGGCCAACTTAAAGAGTAGCCTAATTTGGACCGATTTCGGTCCAAATTCACCCAACAGTGGCCTAAATCTCGGTCCAAATTTGGACCGAGATTAAAATAATAGTTTTTAATCTATTTTTTTTAGTTTATTACATAAAGTTTTCATTTCGGGTATTTATAAATGCAATTAACCGATATTAGGATATTATTATTTATTTAAATAATAATTTAAATAAAAAATATATAAACATAATTAAATAAATATCATTGCATTTCTTGAATTCAAATTACGAATACATTCAAACATTAAAATAAAGATTACAACACATAAAACTTAATTTGAAACACAACATAAATGAAAATGCGATGAGAACTAAATTATTAATTTAGTCCGACAAATTAAATCGAATTCCTCGAAGATAGTCAAAATATTGCCCGTAACTATTTAGGTTATTTTTGATCTTTGACCTTCATTTATTGCAAAATATTGAAATTTAATTAGAATTCTATTATTTAATTATTAAGAATTTTAAAATAAAACAAGTAATTAATAATAGTAATAATAAAATATAAAGCTAATATATCATATCATACAAAAATAATATATTTATTATTATAAGACCTTATAATAATTAAATAAACATTTTGACATTTGTACCGAAATATAGACCAAACTGTTGGAGTTGGAGAGGGGTTCGGTCCAAATTTGGACCGAACTAAATTTGGACCAAACTCTTGGAGTTGCTCTAAGTACAATCCTTATATATACAAATTTGTAACTGTGCATTTCTTTATTTTTCCAAGAAAATCAAATTGGGGCTTTTGATTGAATATATGTAAAGGAGCAGGTTGACTCGCTTTGAAAAAATAATCGGATCGGGTCCTTCAGATAGACCCGAAACCAAGTCACATATGTGAGAGTGAAAGTCTCTATCCATGAATGATTTTTATATGCGTTTGTGAGTTTTGATCGAAGAAGACGATCTGAGATTAAAGTTTAAGTTGGAAAAAATGGTTGTCACATTTTATACCCATATTTTACCCATATTTTGAAAGCAAATGTGTGACTGACATCCAACCTAGTCCATTTTATAATATGTGATTTTGGATTGAACCAAAATCCAAATTTTGTATTGGTTTGGGTTGGGTTTTTGGGTTTAGGTCCATATTGCCACCCCTACTCATTATATTACAATTAGATAATTATAATGGGGTAAATATTTGAAATGTCAATTTAAATATGATAAATAAATTCTGATTGAGTTGATTATATTTACCTTGAAAAAATTAATTAATCATATATGTAATGTACCCCAAAATTATATATTCTTGATCTCTTATGCCAAATTTTAAGAAAAAAATTGATTAATTTTGAAAATTTAATAGGTGGAATCAAGATTTTTCCTTAATGTCCATTTCCTTATGACACACTAATAAGAATTTTTCTAATATGAATTTTAGATAACCTTTTCCTTTAATTCATACCTTATTATTATTTTTGAAATTAAATTTTAGATACTCTTTTTATTTTTCCATTTTCGTCGGGAGATACTATTTACCTTTAACTTATTTATAATGGTCAACCTTCCATGAAGGGCCATATTATATGGAGGTCTAGAGAGAACCCATTATTTAATTTCAGCCCTTATATTAGAAATAAAGTTAACCGTCCAGATTTTTTAATAATTAAATATTAAATATTTGAGACAAAAAGCGGTGATAGTTGTATCTATAGGCTGATAGTTAGATACATACGGATGATTACGGTTGATCCGACAATCTCCCTCTGATGAGCTCCCTCCGACGATCTATCTCTCTACATTTTTCTCAATTTATGCGATTAGTCCTTTTCTTGAAATCAAACTCAAAATTTTGATTTTGGAGCTTCATTAGGTTTCTCTCTTCATCCTTTATTTTGATATCTTCAAATGTGTTAATTGAAATATGTTTCAATTTTAACCTTTAATTTCACTACAACAAAATAGGGCATTTACGACGGCCAACTTACGACGGAAAAAAATGTGCGCCCAACTTACGACGGAAAAAAGCAAAACGTCGCAATTATTTATGACGAAACACAAAACCGTCGTAAGTTTAGTATTTTATTAATAAAATTATGCACGACACGATTAAACAAAAGTGAAAATAATTTGATGTTGCGACGATTTAAATATTTCGTCGTAAGTTAATTATTTTTATTAAAATTTTAAATTGAAATTGAATAAAAAAATATTTTATCTAAATTTACAACGGAATATTTGCGACGGAAAAAATCGAATCGTCAAATTTACGACGGAAATTAAAATTCGTCGTAAGTTATCAAAGAGGGAAATTTAACTTTTTTCCAAAAAAATTGGTGGGAAAATAAAAATCATTTGAAATTGCGACGATTTGAACATTTCGTCGTAATTTAAATATTTTTATTAAAATTTAACTTAAAATTAAATGAAAAAATATTTTCATCTAAATTTACGACGAAATATTTGTGACGGAAAATATTGGAACATCCAATTTACGACGAAAATTAAAATTCGTCGTAAGTTATCAAAAAGGAAAATTTAACTTTTTTCCCAAAATTTGGGCGGTAAATTTGACTGTTCTAAAATTTTGCAGATAATAATTTATGACGGATTCCGTCGTAAATTAGCACATGAATTTTGATAATTTCAATTTTTAAAAAATATTATTTCATGATACAACCATATTAATGTCAGCATTTATTTGTATGGTGACATTTCAAGAATTTCAGAAAAAAATTAATTTTTTTCCTAAAATAATTTAATATAAAACATTGATCATATCACTAATATATAATCCATAATATATATATATATATTGTCATCCATACCGTTGAACCGATGAAAAATATTTTTAAAATAATCGAACCACAAATTCAGAACTAAAAACTAGTTAGTTGTCCTAGTCAAACTGATGTTTAACTCTTAAAATGTCAAACCAAATAAAATTATTTTGATATTAAATTTTGGTTATATCACTAATATATATATCTATTGACATCCACACATTTAGATTGTTGAAAAATATTTTTAAAATAATCGTAACACTAATTCATGATTCAACACTAGTTAGATGTATTAGTCAAACAAATGCTTGACTGTTAAAATGTCAAACCAAATAAAATTATTTTGATATGAAATTTCCGTTATATCACTAATATATATATATCTATTGACATCCATACGGTTGGATCGATGAAAAATATTTTTAAAATAATCAAACCACAAATTGGGAACTAAACACTAGTTAGCCGTCCTAGTCAAACTGATGTTTGACTGTTAAAATGTTAAACCAAATAAAATTATTTTGATTTGAAATTTTGGTTATATTACTGATATGTATATCTATTGACATCCATCCGGTTTGATCGATGAAAAATATTTTTAAAATAATTGAACCACAAATTCAGAAATAAACACAAGTTAGCCGTCCTAGTCAAACTGATGTTTGACTGTTAAAATGTCAAACAAAATAAAATTATTTTGATATGAAATTTTGGTTATATCACTAATATTTATATATATTGACATCCATACGGTTAGATCGTTGAAAAATATTTTTAAAATAATCGAACCACAAATTCAGAACTAAACACTATTTAGTCGTCTTAGTCAAACTGATGTTTGACTGTTAAAATGTCAAATCAAATAAAATTATTTTGATATGAAATTTTGGTTATATCACTAATATATATATATCTATTGACATCCATCCGGTTGGATCGTTGAAAAATATTTTTAAAATAGTCGAAACACTAATTGAAGATTCAACACTAGTTAGCTGTACTATTCAAACTGTTACTTGACTATTAAAATGTCAAACCAAATAAAAATATTTTGATATGAAATTTTGGTTATATCACTAATATATATATCTATTGACATCCATCCGGTTGGATCGTTGAAAAATATTTTTAAAATAGTCGAAACACTAATTCAAGATTCAACACTAGTAAGTTGTACTATATAAACCGTTGCTTGACTGTTAAAATGTCAAACCAAATAAAAATATTTTGATATGAAATTTTGGTTATATCACTAATATATATATATGTTGACATCCATACGGTTAGATCATTGAAAAATATTTTTAAAATAATCGTAAGACTAATTCATGATTCAATACTAGTTAGCTGTACTAGTCAAGCAAATGCTTGACTGTTAAAATGACAAACCAAATAAAATTATTTTGATATGAAATTTCGGTTATATCACTAATATATATATCTATTGACATCCATACGGTTGGATCGATGAAAAATATTTTTAAAATAATCAAACCACAAATTCAGAACTAAACACTAGTTAGCCGTCCTAGTCAAACTGATGTTTGACTGTTAAAATGTCAAAACAAATAAAATTATTTTGATATGAAATTTTGGTTATATCACTAATATATATATCTATTGACATCCATACGGTTGGATCGTTGATTTTTCTTTTTTAAATAATTGAAACACAAATTCAGGATTAAACACTAGTTAGTAAACTCATGCTTCAATGTTAAAATGACAAACCAAATAAAATTATTCTAATATAAAATTTTGGATATATTACTAATATATATATATTTATTTATTGACATCCAAACAATTGGATCATTGTAAATTAAAATTTTAATTAGTTAATTTAAATTTTAAATGTATCTAAAGATGGAAAAACTCTTTAATTAATTAATTATATTTTGAAACTAATTAAATTAAGTACTTTTTTTTGCTTAGAAAAAGAAAAAATTTATATATATTTAAAATAGACTCAACTATAATTTTATTTTCATTGAAGGGATTGCAGGTACTAAATATTCTGAAATTTCTAAGTACCGGGTAATGTGACCATTTTCTTTTTCTTTTTCCCCGACCCCTCTTTATTATATCTTTCTGAAGGCCTTCTCGCCCTCTCTCTGGCCTCCGTCTTCAAACCCTAGCACTATCGCCACACTCTCATCTCTTATAAACCCACTATTTCATTCTCGAAAGCCCTAATTTTTATTTATTCTACCTGAATTTGAGGTAAACTGTGTTTATTTTTTCTCAATTTCATTTCTTATTCTTTTTGTAATTTGATTGATAATGATTGTAATTGATGTGTTTGTCTGTTTAATTGTAGGTGTGATAAGTTTGGAGAAGATGTTGGATGAAGATAGAGATGAGGTGGAGTTGGATCTGTCCTCTCCGATGGGCAGAAGCTTTAAGAGAAATTTCAGGGCGAGTGGTAAGTACATTCTTAAATTTGTGCATAATTTCTTGGCAAGTACATACTTAAATTTGTGCATAATTCAACATCCCGCTATAAGAAGATTGATGCTCGGAAGGCAAAACTCTTGGCTCAGTTAGCCTTTAGCTTATTTTTTTTATACATAAAAGTTGATGTGAAATAATTTCTGATTTAAATTTGGTTGCAGGGGTTTATGAAAGGCACCTTACAAGGGAGTTTTGGATGCAAAAAGATCGTTAATGGTAGACAGAATTTGTTGCTGTCAGCTAAGAAATTTGAACTGAATTGCCTTAGAGACAAAGAAATGGATGTGAAAGCATCATCATTAGACGAGTATGTGAAAGCATCAGCATCAGCATCAACATCAGCATTAGACTCAACTATAATTTTATTTTCATTCGACAAGTATACCTCTTTACCAGACAGCTACTCACAAGCAGGTAACTTGAGTTCTAAGATCATGCCGAGACTTTTGTTTATGAATCTATGTATATATTTTATGCCAAATTTCAGGGCAGAACTTGCAACAAGGACTTGTGTATGTGAGCACGCTTGTGTTGTATAGGCAAATACATTTTCAGTTTTTTAGTCACTTGCATTTGTTTAAATTGATTGTAATGCTTCAAGAAATATTAGTTTGATTGCATACCTAATTCTACAGTCTGCTATATATATTTTATATGATTGGAGTCTCGAAAGGAACTTTATATGCTTCACAGGTTTTTTGCATATTTTGACTTCAGCAAAGGCACTGACTTTGAATATATTTTGCAGCCTAACGCTGTCGAATATGGTCCCTATGACTACACTAGAGGAGGAAATCCAACAAGGGATGCATTGGAAAGGTTTTATATGTGTTGGATACATAACATATATTTCATTGTTATGTACTTTACCTGTTAAGCATGAATCTTTTTTTATTCTCAGCATCTTGGCAAAACTTGACAAGGCTGAAAGAGCACTTTGCTTCAGCAGTGGAATGGCTGCTTTGGCTACTGCAATTCATCTTGTTGGAACTGGTGTTTTTCCTTCTCTTTGCCTTTAATATTAAATCTGTGCATATCCAATACTTCTCTAAATTTCTGGCTAAAAGGTCAATAACACGCTTGTGGATACGAAGCTCAAATATGTCCCATGTGATGGTTCCTATAAATTTCGGAATAAACATGTCAAAAATAGAATATCAAATAAAAAATGTATAATTTTATAAGTAGGAGTATATCACTGCATAATATGATGTATGGTTAGTGTGTTAACACAACATATACAAGTGTGTACCAAAAAACAAGCCCGGTTCTTCAAATTGCCTGAATAAAGGGAACTTTATATGACAATTTCTTCATTTCTACAGCACAAGCAGGATGTGCTCATCCAATCAAGAAAGGATAGCAGATCCATAATAAAATACAACTTGGTCTGTGATTAGAATGTACCTATAGGTGTCACAAACTCCATTTATAACAAAAAAACAGAGAGAAGGGTGAAGAATGAAGATTGGTCGAGGTAAGTACATACTTAAATTTGTGCATGTAAATTTAATGTAGATTGTTTCAGGAAAGTTTCAGCAACTTTTTCTTTGATTCTCATCTTAATGTGATGCATTAATCTGCTATCCCAGAATATAAATAGCTGTTTTTGTCAGCAGAATGAGCACAATTTAACTTTTTATCTTTGTGATCATGGGAGTTAAAGACTTGACGATACTCGAAGAAATCTGGAGAGACGTTGATATTGTTGTTAACATAGCTGCTACAACTAACTTCGACGAAAGGTCTCTATTATCTTGTACCTATATTGCTCATTTCGTTATCAACTTTTTTAATATAAGTATAGTCTATAGATATATTATATGTTATTGCCACTCTCTCCATTTCTTATTAATTTTATTTATATTCCAGAAACTAATTTATACTACTCTGAATAATATTGTATAGCTTATAATTTCCTTGTTGACGTAGATGTGATGCTTAATTTCATAATATATATGTACGAATAATCACTAGTCTATATGTACATATTACTATTAACTTGATTGTTGAAATGTTGGATATAGGTATGACATTTCACTAGCTCTAAACATATTTGAAGCAGAACATGTGTACAACTTCGCCCTCAAGTGTAGCAACATGAAGTTGTTTCTGCATGTATCCACTGGTAATTAACTGTGTGTTGAGTAATTTTCAATTTCCTATAATGTGTTACATCTAAAATACCTGTATTGATGGCCTGCAGATTGTAACTAATGGTCCTCCTATTGATTTAAATTAGAAAAAAGTTTACCACACTGATTTATATAGATAAATGTAACGTATGATTGTTGCAGCATATGTTTGCGGAGAAAAAAGTGGACTCATAATGGAGGATCCATATAAAATGTGGGAGACACTTAACGGATAAGGAGGACTCGACATTTACAAAGAGAAGCAAATAATTGAGGATGCACTCTCTCAGCTCAATCACGAAAATCCTTCCAATGAAACTATTATCCTAGCCTTGAAGGAGTTGGGGATCCAAAGGTAATTTACGTAATTTGCTTAAATGTAGGTCACCAAACTATAGTCAATTGGTGAGGTAGCTTACGTTAGAGTCATTATTATATTTTCTTGAGGAATAAATTAATTAAAATAGAGGGGTATGAAATGTTGTCTGTCAAGCGCAGCAGGGACAGATGAAAACATTAATATATCTTTACTATATTGTACTTATTGGTTACCAATACATGAAGAATTAAATTTTACAACCATAAAAACATAATATCCTGCCCAACGTCGAGCAGAAAGATCTCTCAAATATATCCAACAATTATTGACTGCGATTCGTATATACGATAAGTCCCCATGTTACATAATACTTCTAGCCTTCTAGGAGTATATATTAGCATTGCCACGGTATATTTAATTCACAGCCTAGCCATCAAAAAAAGTAATTAATTATTGGAGTAGTAGCCTTCTAGTCAATGTTTTGGATCAGTAGGAAAGGATGAGAAATAGAGATAGGTACTTTGTGGTTTAAAGTCTTTTCTACCCTCAGATTTGTTGTGTCTATTTATGGCAATAGAGTTGGGGTTTATTTGAAATGATAAGAAAATTGCCTAACAAAATGATACTAATATTTTTGTAAATTTTGGTTTGAAAGATTTGATGTAACAATAGGATTGATGTAAAAGTGGATATTTTGCTTGAATTATTAACAGGAAAGAAAATTGTGCTGGACGAAATGTGCCCCACTGTCTTGTTCGGGAGTGCCACGCCGTAAGACGAAGAGAAGAATAAGGGTTTGCGGATGAACATGGCTGATTTCGGGAGTTATTAGTTCATGTAAAACTTAGCATGCATTCTGATTCTAGTTTATATACACAAACAGAATTCGGCCATGAGGTTTATGGTTGATATAGTGAATATCAACCTGCTATGTCTAACATTATAATTTGTAAATACTGCCAAATGATATTTGGTTAATTTTAACTAGATGCTGAGGAAATGTAAAAATCTAGTTAATTTGTGATTACGGAAGAAAATTCATAGATGTTTCTAAATTTTGATTTATTCAATTGCGTGGATGATTGCTTGTTATTTGATTTTGGTTTCGGATTGGATTGAGCAACGATTGTATGTAGATCGGTATTTGTGATTGTACAGGTTTAGGATCCAATTTGAAATCCGAAAAGGCTGAAAACTGGAAAATCAGTATTTGGTTATTCTGGAAAACAAACTTACGACGATTGTTCTTCATACATTCCGTCGTAATTATTCTCGTAAAATAAACTTACGACGGTTGTTCTTCGTATATTCCGTCGTAATATAGCCATTTTCATATTTAATTTTTTTTTTGGATTTTTTATTTTTCAAGCTTGTAGGCCCCACCTTCTAAAATACGACATTTTTTCTGTCGGAAATTTCTAACTTACGACGCATTTTTCCGTCGTAAAATTATGTTTTATCTTATTAAAAGTGGGTCCCGTAAAGTAATCTCTGACGTTTTTTCCGTCGTAAGTACAAAACTTACGACATTTATTTTTCGTCGTATTTTGGTATCTTACGACGATATATTCCGTCGTAAGTAGATTTATTATTTTATTGAATATGTGGGCCCTACTTTCTAACTTGCGACGCAATTTTATCTTGTGACGAAAAAATGAACTTACTACTCGACCAAAAACGACGATTTTTTTCCGTCGTAAATGGCTCAATTACGACGATTTCAGTTCAAAAAAACCGTCGTAAATGGCCAAATTTCTTGTAGTGTTTGTGTATTTTACATCTATATTCTTGATATTTGGCTTCGTACTTGTTCGTGGTTTCTTAATTTCGATGTACACGTCATTTTTATTCTCTTTTAGAATTTTAATCTACATTTAAATTAAAATTTGTTAATTTGTTGTTAATAAGTTGATTGAAAATCATAGAACTCAACTTTTTACGAATATGTTTTTTGATTCTGTAGTAGAATCATAATAATAAGTTTAATTGTATATATTTATGGTTTTTGGTAGTGTTTTATTTTCATAAACTTTTGATTCTACATTAGAATCAAATTAAGTTATTAACACAAAAAATATTTGTTATTCTAAAATACATTTATTTTAGTGTCCTAGAATGTAATCAAAATTATGTAAACTCGGCCGGATAAGGATAGGGATAAGAATACTTTTAGTGTTCTAAAATAATTTTTTTAGTTGGACTCAATTTGTTATTAATATGTTGATTCGACTATCATAAAACACATAATTTTTACAGATACATTTTTTTGATTCAATAGTAGAATCAAAAAAATATATTTTATTTGTTTTTTATAATTTCTGGTAGTGATCACTGTTAATTTTTTTGTTTGGTAGTAGTTTTGGTTGTGATTGAATAGAACTAATATACTAATTTTGCAGTACAAGTACTGATGCACCAATGGGTGCAACTTTCCATTTACATCTTAAGAACTTAAATTGAGTATTATGCTTCCCAATTTTAAATTGTGTTTTTTTCTAAATATTATTTATTTATTTATTTATTTCTTTTTATTACTGCAAATTAGGGGGACTTTACTTTCTTAATGTTGTCAAGGAGTGCAGATATTTAATTATTTGATTATTTTAGTCCAGATCATTTATATACCTTACTTTTTATTAGCATAAGATCATTATACAGACCAAATTCAACGAATTTTATTACGATTTATTTTAGTTTGATCTTTTTAAGTCCGGATCAATAATAAAACTTTTATGTTAGCCCGAATAAAAATACATATTGAGTTTTAGATGATCTGTTTTTTCGAGGAAGTTTTAGTTGATCTAACTTTTTTATTATTTTAATTTTGGTTTATCGTGACAGTTATATAAATATTCTTACCACATGTCAATAATATATATTAATTTGTGTTAGTTTAACGTTATTATTCTGACTAACAAATAATCTCTAAATTCGTCTTAATAAAATAATATGGATATTATAGAATTTAGAAAAAACCATTTAATTATTGTTCGGCTATTAGGGGCCGATCTAGTTATCCTACTCATGTTTAAGCTTACATTATATTTGACAACTAATTATGTAGATTTTAATTTTATTTAAACCCCGATCGGTACTCTGGTAATTATCTTTAATTTTTGTTTAATTTTAAGTTTAAAGTAATAAAACTGTTAAAAAACATTAAAATAATGAAGGTCCAAATAAGTGTTTATTTCCTATTTTAGGTCCATAGAATAAAATTTAATAAAACAGAACTTAGGTGATTTGATCCTATATAACCTCTTCCTAGTGTATTGTAACGCCCTCCAGACCCGGGGTATAAGTCTGGGGGTTACTAGCTAATCACCAAACCTGTACAATTTGATTAACAATTAATAAAGAAATGAAATTAAACCCCTTTAACACTAACCAGGATCTTTTTAGGTTGAAGTATGAAAATAAAAACCACTAACTACTTTTATTACAAACCAACATTCAAAGTCTCACAAACTCTCTTTATTACAAACCATTGTCTAATTCATTTTAAGCTAAGTTCAACTTTTATTCAAACACACACACCTACTATCTATCAACACTCCACCTGCTCGGGCAACTCAAAGCTTTCTTCCTGGATTGGGATCAACACCTTGGGTATAAGAGGATCCCGAGACTTGACTCGCTTCTTTACCACTCGAGTCCTGATTGGTTTCATATTCCTTCTTAACTGAAAACAATAAGGTGAATAACAACAAAAGGGGTGAGCCAAAAGTTGCTCAACAAGTCCACAAACATATAAACAGTGTTAAAGCATTTTAAATGAATCCGCCATTCCAGGTATATCTGCCAAGATATAACCTCACGAGAATAGAAAGAAGGCCATTACTGGCGAGTACAAATAAACTAAACTGGACACAAGTTTGCATCTATATTCTGCTGATTAGTCAGAATATAATGCAGATCCATATCTCAGTATATAGATCCAGTCGGGTACCCAGGCACTACGGCCCACGTCGAGGCACCAGTCATCCCGGTCCTCAGGATTAAGACACACTCAATCCCAAAATATCCTTATCCAGTCCATCGCTTAGCAACCGGGACAATCGGTATGCTTTGATATATTCCAAACACTAGAATATATCAATCTCCATGTGTTACCAACAGAATATGAATCAAGAATAAAAAAAAACGGAGAAATCAAGAATTGAAATGAAATATGAACAAAGGAATAAGGATTGTATATTAGTGATCAAGAACAATAATCAAGAGAATGTAAATGTGATAAATATTTGAATCAATATCACTATTCCGAAAGTAGAATAGAGGAAAAACTTGCCTTCTGCGCGACTTACGGCAATTGAATCACTTATGTCTATCACCTTGAACTATTACCGACTCAACTGGCCTGGCTGGCTTAGCTTCTGTTGGCAAAACAGACTGGTTAAGTCACGTCCTACTTCATTTGCATCTTGAATCGACTTCAAACTGATCCTAACATCTACTCATGCGCTTATGACTGACTCATGTATTACATATAAGCAAGTAAGACTCGATTAACCACGTAATACACATAAGCACATAAGCATATAATCATTTTTATGGTTAAAATAATTTTTAAATCCAAAATCGACTCGCTGATTCCTCAACTGATTGTTATCTGACTCGTTTCCCATTTTCCCGGAATTTTTCGGACTCGTCTCGGCACGTAACTTGACTGATAATCAAACAAGTCACAAAATCAACTAACTTCTAAAAAAAATAAGCTTTGATATTATATTTAATGAAAAGGATTCATTTTTCTGAGTTAACAGACTTTCGTTTCACGCAAAACGGACTAACGGTTGAATTATTATTAATTAAATACTGATAATTCCATTTATTAATCATTATAAATAATTATTACTAATTTTTAAAACCCAAAAATAATTTTTAAATCATTATTTAAGAAAATCAGAATTAAGAATAATTTTTCTATAATTTTTGAAATTAAATTGAATTTATTATGATTTATTGAAAATTATTTGATTAATTATCAAAATAATTAATCACTTTTAAATAATTAATAAGTAATAAGTAAATAATAAATAATTAAGAAAATAATTCAATCTGATTTTTAGAAAATAATTCAGAATTATTTATAATATAAATTAATTAATTAATTAATTAATCAATTTACAAAATAAATAAAACTGATTTTTAAAATTAATAAAAATAAAATAAAAATCAAAATTTCAGAAACAGTTGTCAGAAATTGGTTTCTGACAAAAACAGATCAAAAGCGGGTAATCTGAACGGGTCAAACGGGTTGGATTCCGGGTCACCAAGAACACGCCGGAATTTTTCCAGATTCCGGTGAGTTCCCGGAGTCCGGCCAAGCTCCGATCAGCCCCAAATCAACACCGTTTGGTGCTGTTTTTGAGTGCTTTTCATTGCAAATCAACACAGCAATCCAACCACGGTCAAAACATCACAGAATAACTCCTGAATCAACTTCTCCGGCAAAATCGACATAAACTCCGGCCAAAAATCGAATTTGCAGAATCGTACATAAAATCAAACGTTACATAGTGCAAAATGAAGCTAAGAACATATACAATCAAAGCCCTAACATTACAAGAACCAAATATTCACAGAAATCATCGAGTTGTGTTTTGAAAATTCGACCTAAACCCTAGATTTCGTGAATCACTATCCAAGCATCGTTTGTTCAATTAAACACCATGAATCGACTGTAAATCATCTAACAAAGCTATATCAATCATCAAAACATCACAATAACCCCAGAATCAAAAAGCCCTAATTCGAACATAAACCCTAAAAATCAAAAATAAAAAACGATGCAATAAAACGTGAAATTGATGCAAGAAACAGAAAGAACGGATCACAACCTTCGATTTGAGTACTTGAATCACACGATTTGATGCTGTAATCAGTGAGAAATCACGACTTGATTCTTCGACCCGAACCTGTTCTTCCCGACCCGATTTCAGAGAATTTTTGGTAATTTTGCAGATTTTAATGATTAATTATAATTAATTAAATAAAAATTAGGCTATTTATAGTAGTAAAAATAATACTCCTAATTAAAATTAAGGGGCTAATTATACATTAAATAAAAATATTGGGCCCTAATTTTTATAATTTTTGAGTATTAAAATTTAATTTATAAATATTTTATATATGCAATATATATGCCAAAAATTACCAAAAATTGTGAATAATGCAAAAATGCAAAGAAATAATATAAATGAAAGTCCTATAATTTTAGAAAAATAAAAATGTGATTTTTGTGGGGTTTTTTGACACCCAATGGCGCCCGAAAAAATTATTTTTCGCAAAACGAGAAAATTTATAAATTATCTAGATGTTCAGAACAAGGCGATTGTAAAAGCCATTTGATGAAAAAAAAGGCCCATTATTTTATTTGAAATACTGGCTTTAAAATCATCGTTTGGGTCATAAAACGTTTGAAATAAAACCTATAAATGCATAATAAAATATCTGAAAAATATCTTAAAATACAGAAATGACATGGAATACACGTATCACGTAACAGTTAGCGTTTATCAGATAATCACACATAAATGACACATTAATTCACATATTTTATTATAATCATGATATAATATAAACGTAAAGTTCCCAGTCGTTACATCCTCCCCCCCTTAAAAGGATTCTGTCCTCAGAATTTTCTATGAAAACAAATGAGGGTATTTCTCTAATATTTCACTTTCGAGTTCCCAGGTTGATTCTTCAACCATAGGATTTCTCCACAACACTCGCACTAAATATACAGACTTATTTCTCAACACTTTCTCTCGCCGATCTAAAATTCTTACCGGTTGTTCTATAAAAGACAAATCAGGTTGGATTTCTATCGGCTCATACTCGATTACATGCCTAGAATCAGGATTATATCGCTTAAGCATGGACACGTGAAACACATTGTGAATATGCTGCATATGAGGCGGTAAAGCTAATTCATAACTTTTCCCACTTTCTTCAAAATTTCAAACGATCCAACGTAACGTGGTTTCAATTTACCCTTATTTCTAAATCTGGTTAATCCTTTCCATGGCAATATTTTGAGTAGTACAATTTCTCCTTCCTGATAGTCTATATCTTTCCTGGCTTGATCTGCATATGTGCGTTGCCTGTTTTGCGCTGCATCGAGTCGTTTTCGAATGAGTTCAATCTTTTCTTTCATCTGTTGAATTAGTTCTGGACCCAAAATTTTGTGTTCTCCAACTTCATCCCAATATACTGGTGATCTATATTTTCTCCTGTATAATGCTTCATACGGTGGCATTCCAATGCTGGCGTGATAACTGTTATTATAAGAAAATTCCACTAGGGGTAGATGTTCATCCCAACTGCCTTCAAAATCGATCGCACAAACTCGTAGCATGTCTTCAATCGTTTGGATAGTTCTTTCACTTTTCCCGTCGGTTTGCGGATGATAAGCGGTACTCATGTTCAATTTAGTTCCAAGACATTCTTGAAATTGTCTCCAAAATCTTGAGTTGAAACGAGGATCTCGATCAGACACGATAGATACTGGAACTCCATGTTGCATCACAATTTCTTTGAGATATATGTGTACTAGCTTGTCGAGTGAAAATCTTTCATTGATTGGTAGAAAATGTGCCGACTTCGTGAGTCTGTCAATGATTACCCATATCGTATCATGATTTGCCTTTGTCCTTGGTAGTCCTACCACAAAATCCATCGCTAGATGTTCCCATTTCCATTCTAGAATGTCTAATGGTTGCAATAATCCACTCGGACGTTGATGTTCCGCTTTAACTCGCTGGCATGTGTAGCACTTACTTATTCATTCAGCTATTTCCTTCTTCATGTTCGGCCACCAGAAGTTTTCTTTCAGATCACGATACATTTTTGTACTTCCTGGATGAATGGAATACTTCGAATTGTGCGCATCTCGCATTACTTCTTCTTTTAATTCTACTACGTTAGGGATCCAGATTCTCGACGCAAAGCGTAAAATTCCTTCATTATCTTTCTGAGTTGTGATTTCTTCTCCCGTCAGGTCGTCATCTTGACTCATCACTTCATTTTGACAGTAGCGAATCTTTTCTAACAATTCCGATTGGAAAGTCATAGTGTAGATAGCTTCTGCAGATTCATTGGGAATACGAATCTCAATTTCCAATTTGTCGAATTCCTTGATTAAGTCTTCACACGAAGTTAACCGATTCAATCTTTCTTTCCTGCTCAGCGCATCTGCTACAACATTTGCTTTCCCTGGATGATAACTAATCGTGAATTCGTAATCCTTTATCAATTCCAGTCATCGACGTTGTCGCATGTTCAGCTCCTTTTGCGTAAAGATATACTTTAGACTTTTATGATCTGTGTAAATTTCACATTTTTCACCGTAAAGATAATGTCTCCAAAGCTTCAACGCAAATACGATCGCTGCCAATTCCAGATCATGAGTAGGATATTTTTGTTTATGAGGTTTAAGTTGTCTCGAAACATATGCGATGACATTACCATGCTGCATCAGTACACATCCTAACCCGCGATACGAAGCGTCGCTGAAAATGACGAAATTTCCTAGCTCGTCTGGCAATACAAGTACTGGTACAGTTACTAACCGATTTTTCAGCTCTTGAAAACTTTCTTTACACTTATCACTCCATTCAAACTTTTCACTTTTTCGAGTTAACTTGGTCAGCGGCGTTGCTATTTTCGCAAAATCTTTGACAAACCTTCGATAATATCCTGCCAATCCCAAGAAACTTCGAACTTCTGTCGGCGTCCTTGGTCTTTCCCAATTTAACACAGCTTCAATCTTCGCTGGATCGACTTGGATGCCTTCTCTACTGATAATATGCCCTAAAAATTGTACTTCTCTTAACCAGAATTCACATTTCGAGAATTTTGCGTATAGTTGCTCTTTCCTCAGAATTTCCAAAGTTATTCTCAAGTGTTCTGCATGCTCTTCTTCTGACTTGGAGTAAATCAAGATGTCATCAATGAATACAATCACGAATTTATCAAAATATTTCCTGAATACTCTGTTCATCAAATCCATGAATGCTGCTGGCGCATTTGTCAGACCGAATGCCATTACCAAAAACTCGTAATGCCCATATCTTGTACGAAATGCAGTTTTTGGAATATCTTCAGCTTTAATCTTCAATTGATGATAGCCTGATCGCAAATCTATCTTTGAAAACCATGCTGCTCCTTTTAGCTGATCGAACAAATCGTCGATTCTCGGTAAGGGATACTTATTCTTGATAGTGAGTTTATTCAATTCCCTATAGTCAATGCATAATCGCATGCTGCCGTCCTTCTTCTTCACAAATAACACAGGTGCACCCCATGGGGATACACTAGGTCGTATGATGCCTCGGTCTAGAAGATCTTGCAGTTGCGTTGACAATTCCTTCATTTCGACTGGAGCCATCCGATATGGAGCTTTCGAAACTGGTTCTGTACCTGGTGCTAGATCAATTGTGAACTCAATTTCTCGATCTGGTGGTAACCCTGGAAGCTCGTCTGGAAAGACATCTGGAAATTCGCACACAATTGGAATGTCTTCTATTCTAGGACTTCCTCTTTCGGTATCTAACACGTAAACTATGTACGCCTCACATCCTTGTCGAAGCAATCGTTTAGTCTGCATCACAGTAAGAAATTTCTTCTGCTGTTTTTCGCCTTTGAATATTACTGTTGCATTCTCCGCAGTTCGTAATTTGACTCTCTTATTCGCGCAATCTATCTGAGCGTTATGACATGCTAACCAATTCATTCCCAAGATAATATCGAATTCTCCTAGCTTAAAAGGAATTAAATCTACCGAAAAATGATGTCCGACTATTTCTATATCACACGCAGGACATACTCGATCTACCGGAACTTGGTCGTCATTCGCTAATTTTATAATTAACGTTTCGCCCAACCATTCGATTTCACAATGTAACTTACCAAGAAATTCTTCAGAAACAAATGAACGAGTAGCTCCAGAATTAATTAATACTTTTGAAATTACAGAATTCACCAAAAGTGTACCTGCAATAACACTCGGACTCTGCACCGCTTCTTTCATGGTCATGTTAAAAGTTCTTGCTTTGGGTTGATTAGGTGGCGGCGGAGGTAATGCTAACATTCTCGGAACACTGGCTGCCATAGCTGATCCTTTGCAATTTCTGGCGACATGCCCTTTCTTTCCACACTGGAAACAAGTCATCTCTGTTGTTCTACCTGTTGGACATTCGTTAGAATAATGCCCTTTCTGCTTACACCGATAACACGTTACATCCCTTTTGATACATACACCAGTATGCTTTCGATTACATGTCTTGCAGTACGACACTGGAACTCTGACCATTCCCTACTGACTGGAGGTTTGGAAGCGATTACCTGCCTTCTGTGAACCTTGTCCTATCCTTTTAAAATTCAAATTTTCCCGGGCTTGGAATCCCGGCTTTCTGCTGGAGCGATCTTGGAAACTTCCCTGTCCCTTGTCTTGCTGAGATCTTTCACTTTCCCCTTCTATAATCAAAGCTTTCTGAACTACGGCGGTATACGTCGTTAATTCGAAAACTGCAACTAGGCCACGAATTCATGGTCGTAATCCTTCTTAAAATCTTTGAAATAGTTTTTCTTCAGTGTCAACCTGTTCTGGAACAAACCTAGCCAACTCAGTAAATTTAGCTTCATATTCTGCCACGGACATATTTCCCTGCTTCAGTTCTAGAAACTTAATCTGCATTTGATTCTTCACATAGCGAGGAAAATGCTTTTCTAAAAACAACTCTTTAAACCTATCCCATGCAATAACTTCTTCACCCTCTAAGGCCTTTTTAGATTCCCACCAATAATTCGCCTCTCCTTTCAACATGTAACTAGCAAAATCAGTCTTCTGGTCCTCACCTACCTTCACTAGTGCGAACGTTTTCTCTACTTCTTTTAATCAGGTGGTAGCTTTAATAGGATCAGTAGTCCCTTCAAACTCTGGAGGTTTAACTGACTGAAATTGCTTAAAAGTAACAACAGGTAATACTGGTGGTAATTGAAGCTCAGGACGAGGTGGTTGTTGCAACATTTGTTGTTGTATCTGATGTTGCTGATGCTGCATCTGCTGCTGCATCATTACCATTTGTTGTTGCATCAGATGGAACATTTGGTTCATGGTCTCATTAGTCTGATTTTCAGAATTGCTGTTAGAGGTCTCAGCCCTAGTCTTTCTTTTTGGTGCCATCTTCTTCTCATAATAAAACAGGTGATATTTATTTAACAGCTTAATAAACAATCGACAATATGTATGGAAAACAATTTATCCTGTATTCATAACATGGTTTATTTAAAGAAAACAGTTGCTGAGTGTACAGACTGGAAATGTAAATAGTTAAATAAAATAATTATTTTATTTTATTTTATATTTTTTTTCCAACAGGAATTATAATATGAAAAATTGTAAAGTGAAAGTAAATGCTATAAAACTGTAAAGACTGAAATTTAAATAAAAGAATTTGAAAAAGTTCATCTTATATATATGTGACACCAGCTTCAGGTGTAAATGCTTAATACAAAAAGTCTCGGGCTACTGGTCATCACTACGGCTACAAGTCACACTATCGCTATAAGTTAAATTACTACTACAAGTTAAACTACTGATACACACATACACACTACTCACTAGGTTATACTATGCTGCCTCTATATACACATGCACTCTAGAGTCACCGTCTCAAACCCTCTTAGAACCCAGGCGGAATACGCCTAAGCTCCTCTCTAAGTGCCTGGACCACAGTCTGTGCCAAGAGAAAAACCCTGTAGAACTCTGCAAAAGAAGGAGGTCCATCATGAGTCAAATCATCCAGCTCCCAAGTAGCACTCATCAATACTGACTGTAATCGCTGTCTCATATAATAATCCGGCTATAGGGCCGCTAACGGTCCTCTGTCCCTCTGATCAAACAGATGCATAATCTCCCGACACTGTGCCCGCCAATACTCCACATCATCCCTCATAACTCTATACTCATGGTATGGTACCATATGCGGCTGAGCAACCTGACCTACTGACTCCTGAGAAGGAACCCTCGGAATACCTGCACCCTGCTGGGGTAAACCTAACTGTAGATCCATATCATGCTCTCTCATCCCCTCTACTGGAATCATCTGAACTATGTCCGGCTCTGGGGCATGCACTGGTATAGGAGGTAACAATGGTGGTGGTGGTAACTCCTGCTCAATACCTAGTATAAACTGGTGCTCAATAGGTAAAGAAACCATCGGCTCGAAGAACTCAAATGGATCAAACATCTCTATGAGGTCATGCACTATCCCCTGTACTGGTGGTACCGGCTCCTGTGGCAATGGTGGTGGAGGTGGTAGATGAGGAAACATATGCTCAGATACTGGAGGTATGGCTGGTGCTACTGGCCCAGTGACTGTCCTCTCGGAAGATGCAGAATAACCAGAAGATGTCATCTGATAGTATACCAAAGAAAAGAAAAGGTCATTAACAATCCTAAGATTATTTCCCTATTCTAATCTGACCTAAATCCTAACACTATTCATCCTAATTTGACTATCCCTATCTTATGTGATCTCCTTATCCTATCTTAATCCTAATGTTCTTGTTTTCAGGGACCAAACCTACAGCTCTGATGCCAAACCTATAACGCCCTCCAGACCCGGGGTATAAGTCTGGGGGTTACTAGCTAATCACCAAACCTGTGCAATTTGATTAACAATTAATAAAGAAATGAAATTAAACCCCTTTAACACTAACCAGGATCTTTTTAGGTTGAAGTATGAAAACAAAAACCACTAACTACTTTTATTACAAACCAACATTCGAAGTCTCACAAACTCTCTTTATTACAAACCATTGTCTAATTCATTTTAAGCTAAGTTCAACTTTTATTCAAACACATACACCTACTATCTATCAACACTCCACCTGCTCGGGAAACTCAAAGCTTTCTTCCTGGATTGGGATCAACACCTTGGGTATAAGAGGATCCCGAGGCTTGACTCGCTTCTTTACCACTCGAGTCCTGATTGGTTTCATATTCCTTCTTAACTGAAAACAATACGGTGAATAACAACAAAAGGGGTGAGCCAAAAGTTGCTCAACAAGTCCACAAACATATAAATAGTGTTAAAGCATTTTAAATGAATCCGCCATCCCAGGTATATCTGCCAAGATATAACCTCACGAGAATAGAAAGAAGGCCATTACTGGCGAGTACAAATAAACTAAACTGGACACAAGTTCACATCTATATTCTGCTGATCAGTCAGAATATAATGCAGATCCATATCTCAGTATATAGATCCAGTCGGGTACCCAGGCACTACGGCCCACGTCGAGGCACCAGTCATCCCGGTCCTCAGGATTAAGACACACTCAATCCCAAAATATCCTTATCCAGTCCATCGCTTAGCAATCGGGACAATCGGTATGCTTTGATATATTCCAAACACTAGAATATATCAATCTCCATGTGTTACCAACAGAATATGAATCAAGAATCAAAAGAAACGGAGAAATCAAGAATTGAAATGAAATATGAACAAAGGAATATGGATTGTATATTAGTGATCAAGAACAATAATCAAGAGAATGTAAATGTGATAAATATTTGAATCAATATCACTATTCCGAAAGTAGAATAGAGGAAAAACTTGCCTTCTACGCGACTTACTGTAATTGAATCACTTATGTCTATCACCTTGGACTATTACCGACTCAACTGGCCTGGCTGGCTTAGCTTCTGTAGGCAAAACAGACTGGTTAAGTCACGTCGTACTTCATTTAAATCTTGAATCGACTTCAAACTGATCCTAACATCTACCCATGCGCTTATGACTGACTCATGTATTACATATAAGCAAGTAAGACTCGATTAACCACGTAATACACATAAGCACATAAGCATATAATCATTTTTATGGTTAAAATAATTTTTAAAACCAAAATCGACTCGCTGATTGCTCAACTGATCGTTATCTGACTCGTTTCCCATTTTTCCGGAATTTTTCGGACTCGTCTCGGCACGTAACTTGACTGATAATCAAACAAGTCAAAAAATCAACTAACTTCTAAAAAAAATTAAGCTTTGATATTATTTTTAATGAAAAGGATTCATTTTTCTGAGTTAACAGGCTTTCGTTTCACGCAAAAACGGACTAACAGTTGAATTATTATTAATTAAATACTGATAATTCCATTTATTAATCATTATAAATAATTATTACTAATTTTTAAAACCCAAAAATAATTTTTAAATCATTATTTAAGAAAATCAGAATTAAAAATAATTTTTCTATAATTTTTGAAATTAAATTGAATTTGTTATGATTTATTGAAAATTATTTGATTAATTATCAAAATAATTAATCACTTTTAAATAATTAATAAGTAATAAATAAATAATAAATAATTAAGAAAATAATTCAATCTGATTTTTAGAAAATAATTCAGAATTATTTATAATATAAATTAATTAATTAAATAATTAATTAATCAATTTACAAAATAAATAAAACTGATTTTTAAAATTAATAAAAATAAAATAAAAATCAAAATTTCAGAAACAGCTGTCAGAAATTGGTTTCTGACAAAAACAGATCAAAACCGGGTAATCTGAACGGGTCAAACGGGTTGGATTCCGGGTCACCAAGAACACGCCGGAATTTTTCCAGATTCCGGTGAGTTCCCGGAGTCCGGCCAAGCTCCGATCAGCCCCAAATCAACACCGTTTGGTGCTGTTTTTGAGTGCTTTTCATTGCAAATCAACAGAGCAATCCAACCACGGCCAAAACATCACAAAATAACTCCTGAATCAACTTCTCCGGCAAAATCGACATAAACTCCGGCCAAAAATCGAATTTGTAGAATCGTACATAAAATCAAACGTTATATAGTGCAAAATGAAGCTAAGAACATATACAGTCAAAGCCCTAACATTACAAGAACCAAATATTCACAGAAATCATCGAGTTGTGTTTTGAAAATTCGACCTAAACCCTAGAATTCGTGAATCACTATACAAGCATCGTTTGTTCAATTAAACACCATGAATCGACTGTAAATCATCTAACAAAGCTATATCAATCATCAAAACATCACAATAACCCCAGAATCAAAAAGCCCTAATTCGAACATAAACCCTAAAAATCAAAAACGATGCAATAAAACGTGAAATTGATGCAAGAAACAGAAAGAACGGATAACAACCTTCGATTTGAGTACTTGAATCACACGATTTGATGCTGTAATCAGTGAGAAATCACGACTTGATTCTTCGACCCGAACCTGTTCTTCCCGACCCGATTTCAGAGAATTTTTGGTAATTTTGCTGATTTTAATGATTAATTATAATTAATTAAATAAAAATTAGGCTATTTATAGTAGTAAAAATAATACTCCTAATTAAAATTAAGAGGCTAATTATACATTAAATAAAAATATTGGGCCCTAATTTTTATAATTTTTGAGTATTAAAATTTAATTTATAAATATTTTATATATGCAATATATATGCCAAAAATTCCCAAAAATTGTGAATAATGCAAAAATGCAAAGAAATAATATAAATGAAAGTCCTATAATTTTATAAAAATAAAAATATAATTTTTGTGGAGTTTTTTGACACCCAATGGGGCCCGAAAAAATCATTTTTCGCAAAACGAGAAAATTTATAAATTATCTAGATGTTCAGAACAAGGCGATTGTAAAAGCCATTTGATGAAAAATAAGGCCCATTATTTTATTTGAAATACTGGCTTTAAAATCATCGTTTGGGTCATAAAACGTTTGAAATAAAACCTATAAATGCATAATAAAATATCTGAAAAATATCTTAAAATACAGAAATGACATGGAATACACGTATCACGTAACAGTTAGGGTTTATCAGATAATCACACATAAATGACGCATTAATTCACATATTTTATTATAATCATGATATAATATAAACGTAAAGTTCCCGATCGTTACATGTATTGTTTTTGGATAATAAGTTTAGTGTTTGTTTTTGGATAATAGGTTTTTGGGTTGTTTGGTTATGTAATATATTGCTTGATTCAAGGAATGTGTTGTAATTAATCACTATAAACATGTAAAACGCAGAGACATGATTTTGCCGTTATCGATATTGTAATTATTACATTAATTTGAATAATTAATAAGTAATGATATTTAAGTAATTTCAGTAATTATCGAATGATCGATTACCAAACTTGTAATGATAATATAGTATATATGTCAATATTTTGTTTTAGCCAAATGAGTATAATATATTATTTTATTTTTCTCGATTCTTTATATCGACCAACGAATTTTAGCTCAGTTCAGTAATATATATTTTTTAACCAAGGAGATAGTATTATTTTTTTGTTTTAGCTCATGCAGCAAATTAACCTAAGTATATTTGATTTTTCTTTAGCCCCTTATCAATATTATAATTTTGTTTAAATCCAAAGGAATGATGATTATTATTTTAAAAGCCTATTTTATCCCTAGGCCATTATACATGAGTCAATTATTTTAAAATTTTATTATTATTATTTTTTTATCGTAGAGAACCCGTGCTGTTATTCATATTTAGGGATGGACAAAAAAATCCTACAACATGGACCCTTAAAATATAGATACTACTACCTGGAGTAGCGTGTAATAGACCGAACCGTGCTGTTATTCATATTTAGATAAAGTAGAAACAAATATAGCAGAACTGGGCTTCAATCAGAGTTTTAAGATAAGCCAAAATACAGTTCTTCTCCACAACATACACAACATACATTTATTCGAAGTTTACAAGCTTCAAACATTTGCTTGCAAGACATATCTGCCCTGCCACTAGACCAGCTATTACATCCACTGGATCTGTGCAGATTTAGATGCTCTAGGGATCTGCTCCACCTCTTGTGAAATCCTGAACACATCTGTAGGATCCTTCATTGTGAGTGTCTTAAGCTTAATCCTTTTAAGCTACGGGGACGACACAAGAAAAAGTTCTATCAACTGAAACTCCGTGAGGGAACCAACCAAGTCAAATATCATAATGGTTTCAAGTCGGCTTAGAATTATGGGGTCTGATAACACCACGAAGTCTGATAAGTCTACACCATCATCGCTCTGTACTCCATGAAGCTATATAAAATGTTTTTTTGTTGACAGGTATATAAAATGTTAATACTAAAGTTATTCAGTTAGTTCTGAATGAATAAATATATATCCTTTCTTGCAGTAGAAAAGATACTGTAAATAGCTAAAGAGGGAAAGTGGCTATGTATCTATGAGAAAGGGAACTTTCAAATTTTTAGGAGTGAAAACACAAAATCAAGGGGAACAAAATATTTCCAAATTTAGACTGTGTAAACCTACTTTATGATGTATATTACCAAAGGGACAGATACCAGAATATCAAGCATTTTTTTTTTGATAAAAAAAAAAGAATTGAGATGCCTACTATCATACATTTGGAAGGAAAACAGATGTTCACCATAATATTTAGTAATACTTCCAATGTGTTGTGAAAGATCTATGAGGGCCTTGCATGTGAGCATATTCCTTTCATGAATTCTCGTTATTTTATAACTAAACAACTGCACACTAATGCATACGAGTGTTCTAAAAAGCAAACTCAGCAGCTTCCTAAGCCCATGCTTATACGGAATCGGAACATAAAGGGTTTTCATTTTGTAACGAGGCTTATATAGTGTAATCTAGATAGGGTTATCATTTAATGCATTATTAAGCATTTTTAAAGATTTTGCGGCATATTCAGCCGATCAAGCAGTCAAATAGATGTCAACTTGCTGAATATTTAATTTTAACATATTATATTTATTTTAATACAACTATAAGAATATGTACATTTGAAAATAATTTGTCAGTTAGGTAGGGACAATCAATCAATCTGTAGTGACGAATTTTATTAAGAACATTTATGTTTTGATTCATGTTATTTAATTATAACATATTTTTAAGTTTACATGTAGTAATTGACAATAGTTAATTAATTTTGAATATATATTGCTAATTTGCTTAGAACTCCATTTCAGTGTCCACTTAACCGCTAGAAGGCCCAACTATTCAACAATCCCTATCAATCTTGTCGATTGAGCAGATAATTACATAACCAAAAATATATCAATTACCAAAACTAATACCAACAAATATGTAAATTAGATAAATGGTGGTGTTGGTTTTAATTTAAATTTGGTTTTTATATTTTGAAGTTTGTATTTAAATAAATCAACTATTAAGTCAAGACTGCATCTAAGGCTTAGTTAGGTGTTTATTTCCTCTTTGATAGGATCGTGGAGTAGTAAATGAGGAGTAGGAATGTGGTTGCTATTTTGTAGGAACCAGTAACTCTTATTTCTGTTTAAGTACTTCTTGTAATCTTCAGTTCTAAATTAAGCAGTTGAGTATCATATTGAGCTCGTAAGATATATCTATTTGTGTTAAGGAGTTTAAATATATATATATAGTTCTGATTTTTCATTTGTTATTAGATATTCAGAGTACTCTCGAGACAGCACTGGAAGATGGATAACGGGAAAAACAAAGGTGGATCATTTTGGCTAACTTACCCAATGCTGGCCAAGGGAAATTACACGGCGTGGGCCTTGAAAATGAGGGTGTTTATACAGGCCCTGGGAGTATGGACTGCGATAGAAGCGACTGACCCCAAAGATGAGAAAAGTGACAAGATTGCCTTGGCCATGATTTATGAAGGCATACCTGAAGTCATGTTATTATCCATCGCCGAAAAGAAAATAGCTAAAGAGGGCTGGGAAGCCATTAAAGTCATGTGCCGGGGAGCTGATCGTGTAAAGAAGGCCAGAGTGCAGGCACTTTAGGCGGAGTTCGAGACTTTACGGATGGATGATGGTTAGCAACTTGATGACTTTTATATAAAGCTTAATGGTCTGGTGTCTACCATTCGAGCTTTAGGAGAGGAAATGCACGAATCATATGTTGTTAAGAAATTGCTTCGAGCTGTTCCGTCCTGATTTATCCAAATAGCTTCAACAATCGAGCAGTTTGGAGGTTTAGAGAAAATGACAGTTGAAGAGACCGTTGGTTCACTTCAAGCTCATGAGGAAAGATTAAAAAGGCAGAATGAGACAGCAGGGAGTAAGTTGTTGTTGACAGAGGAGGAGGAGTCCAGGCGTGAGAAAAATTAGACCAAACTTTTACTCACACGGGAGGACTGGCTGAAGCGTACAGGAAATACTGATGGGACTGACAATTGGCGAGGTGGTCGTGGTTTGAAAGGCACGAGTCCAGACAAAATTACTATGAGGTGTTTCAATTGTAATATGCTGGGGCATTATACTGTAGATTGCAGGAGGCCTCGTCGAGAAAGAAATAAAAAATCTGAAGCAAATCTGGTGGAAATGAAAGATGACAAACTTGCATTATTGCTGTCTGAGCTAGATGAAAGTAAGAAAACAATGGTGTTCCTGAATGAGGAGAAAGTAATCTCGAGATTGGAGACAGACAGAACAGCGAAGAGAACGTCACAAGTATGGTACTTGGAAAATGGATCTAGTAATCATATGACCGAAGATAAAACAAAATTATCGACGCTGGATGAAAGAATAACAGGTGAGGTAAAGTTTGGAGACGGGTCAACCGTGAATATCAAAGGGAAAGGGTCAATCACTTTCAAGTGTAAAAACGAAGAAGATAGAATATTTGCTAATGTGTTTTACATTCCACGCTTTTGCAACAACATTATAAGTCTTGGACAGATGTCAGAAGAAGGTAACAAGGTGGTAATGCTTGGTGATCTATTGTGGGTTTATGAGAAAGATGGGAGGGCGTTGATGAAAGTTAAGAGGTCTGTGAATCGGTTGTATAAAATTGTGCTGGAAGAGTCACCAGGTGCCTGCTTACTTACACAGAATACAAAGATGGAAGAAGACTCATGGCTATGGCACTGTAGCCTAAGCCTCGTCAATTTTAACGCAATGTCCATCATGAAGGAAAATGATATGGTTGTAGGTTTACCCAGATTACTTCAACCTACTGAAGTATGCAAGGGATGTCTCATGGAGAAACAAACACGGACTCCGTTTCCCTCTCGGTCGATCTCGGTCGAGCTATGCATCTAGAAAAGGGTTAGAGCTAGTCCACTGTGACTTATGCGGACCAATCTCTCCACCGACCCCATCTGGAAAGAGGTACTTCTTACTTTTAGTCGATGATTTTAGTCATATGATGTGGGTTTTCTTTCTGTCAACAAAAGATGAAGCTTTTGAAGGTTTTAAAAAATTTAAAGCACTAGCTGAAAATGAGTCGGACAACAAAATTAAAACTCTTCGTACTGATAGAGGTGGTGAGTTCTGTTCCCTGCAATTTGAAAGATTCTGTGAAGATGCTGTAATTTTTAGGCAATATACTGCTCCTTATTCTCTATAACAGACTAGTGTGGTGGAACAAAGAAATAGAACAGTTGTAGCCACGACACGGAGTTTTTTAAAGGAGAAGGGCGTACCGTCAGAATTCTGGGGGGAAGCAGTAAAACACTCAGTATATGTGCTAAATAGATTGCCTACACGAGCCTTGTCAAGCCACACACCCTATGAAGTTTGGACAGGGCGTAAACCTGATAACTCTCATCTCAGGGTGTTTGGTTGTTGTGAGTATATGAAGGTACCATCAGTGCATACTCAGAAATTAGATGACCACAGTCAATATGTTGTATACCTTGGACGGGAACCCGACACAAAAGCCTATCGACTGTATGACCCATACAAAAAGAAGGTGTCTATGAGAAGAGATGTAAAATTCGTGGAGTGAAACTCATGGGCTTGGAACATCGTGGGAAAAACAAATAAAGCCCATATTCAGTTCTTTACTATCGACACAGCCCATGAACAAAGTTCTAGTGAAGCTGATACAGAGGAGGTTGAAGAACCTGCAACACCAGTTACCCAGACTATATCAGTCCAATCAAATGCGACACTCCCATCCGGTGAATCAATATCGACACGTAGCAGCAGTTCTCAGACATCAGGTGCAAGCAGCACACCAAAACATTTCAGAATGTTGTCTTCAATCTATGGCACTACAGAAGAGATAGAGGCGGAGGATGAACAGTTGTTATTGTTGGGGGTCGAGAAGCCAGTTACATATACTCAGGCCACAAAAGAACAGGCTTGGAATGATGCTATGCGAACTGAAATAGAAGCTATTGAAAGAAACAATACATGGCGGTTAGTTGAGCTTCCCACTGACCAGAAACCAATAGGTTTAAAATTGGTCTACACACTAAAGAAAAATGTTGAAGGAGACGTGGTGAAGCATAAAGCGAGGCTTGTCACAAAAGGATATGTGCAGAAATAGAGAGTTAATTTTGAGGAGGTGTTTGCGCCAGTAACCCGTCTTGAAACTGTGCGTTTATTGTTGGCGTTAACAGCAAAAAACTGCTGGAAAGTCCACCATCTTGATGTTAAGTCGGCCTTTTGAATGGTGATCTACAAGAAGACGTATATGTTATGCAGCAAGAGGGCTTTGTGCAAACGGGCAAGGAACAGATGGTACACAAGTTACTGAAAGCATTGTATGGACTTCGACAGGCTCCACGGGCCTGGTATGCTAAGTTAAATAAGTGCTTGGAAAGTCTGGGCTTCACTACATGCCCATATGAGCATGTAGTGTATACGAAGCGGGTAGGCAATGAAATAGTGATAATTGGAGTATATGTAGATGACTTGTTAGTTACAGGAACCAGCATATCACTCTTACACTGGTTCAATGAACAGATGAGTCAGACATTTGATATGAGCAATCTTGGCAGATTGTCTCATTATCTCGGAATAGAAGTGAGCCAAGGAAAGGAGCTCATCGAGCTGAAGCAGACTTCAAATGCAAAGAACTGCTAGAGAGGTGTGGTATGGGTGAATGTAAGACTACGAAATATCTAGTGGAGCCAACGTTACAGCTGCACAAGGATGTGAACGGAAAGCTAGTAGAATCGACTGAGTTTAAAAGTGTTGTGGGAGGTCTGAGATATCTGGTTCATACACGACCAGACTTCTTCTATACTGTTGGAATTGTATGCCGTTACATGGAGCGACCCATGGTCATGCACTAGAATGCAGTGAAGCGAATTCTCCATTATTTGAAAGGTACGCTTGGTTTTGGTCTGATCTATTCCAAGGGAAATGAAAATAATATATTGTCGGGGTACTCTGATAGTGATCTATCAGGGAAAATAGATGACAGGAAATCTACTGGAGGAATGGCTTTCTATTTAAATGAAAGTTTGATTACATTGGTGTCTCAGAAACAGCGCTGCGTAGCTCTATCATCATGTGAAGCAAAATTTATGGCAGCTACGGCGGCTACTTGTCAAGATATATGGCTACGAAATTTGTTGGGAAACATTACTGAGGAGAAGGTAGGTCTTGTAGTCTTATATATTGCCAACAAGTCAGTGATCGATTTAGCTAAAAATCTTGTGTTCCACGGAAGAAGCAAACACATTGATATACGATACCATTTTATTCGTGAATGTGATGAGCGAGGCGAGATAAAGGTTGAGCATATTGGAACTGGAGATCAGCGGGCAGATGTCTTGACTAAAGCTATGGCCACTGTCAAGTTCGAGATACTGCGGGCACTGCTTGGCATGAAGAACTTGCAGAAGCCAAATTTAGATTAAGGGGGTATTTGTTGGTTTTAATTTAAATTTGGTTTTTATATTTTGAAGTGTGTATTTAACTAAATCAGATGTTAAGTCAAGACTGCAGCTAAGGCTTAGTTAGGAGTTTGTTTCCTGTTTTATAGGATCGCGGAGTAGTAGATCAGGCGTAGGAATGTGGTTGCCATTTTGTAGGAACCAGCAACTCTTGTTTCTGTTTAAGTACTTCTTGTAATCTTTAGTTCTAGATTAAGAAGCTGAGTATTATATTGAGCTCTTCAGATATATCTATTTGTGTTAAAGAGTTTAAATATATAGTTCTGATTTTTCAGGTGGTTGGAGGACTCGAACCGGAGACTCTTCGTAAACCGAGCTCTGATACCATGTTAAGTAACCGACTCCTTTGAAAACCTTAAGGTGTCACATGAAGACCCCGACAGGATTTTATGATATTCAACAAACTAAACAAGCAGTCAAGCACTCAAAGCACTCAAGGGAAGTGTGTTTTCCTCTATACTGCACCTCCATTTTCATACCTATATCTCTTTACTTTGAGGGGAATTCTTTTCCGGTAAGGTCAATTACAAGAACTTTGAATCCTTATACACATATTTCCTAGGAATATCTTCTAAATTAATCCCTGTGGGGGGTGGAGGGCTGGGGGTGGGTTTAGGGTGTTCTTTCTTTTCTCTTCTTTAGGTCTGTTGGGCTATATCTTCTTTCAGATTATATCGGTCCTATATATTCTGAATACTGTTAGGTTACGCACCAACACTCAGTTTTCTAATTTTGTTATTTTAGGTTTATGTGCAAGAATAAAACATACCTATAGAAGGGAGGTTACTTACAGATAATGCAATGTTGGCGTTTGAAATAAATCATTATATGAGGAGAAGCACGCAGGGGCAAAATATATGGGCTGCTTTAAAAATAGATATTTCCAAGGCATATGATCGCTTAGAGTGGGATTTTATTTATAATATGATGGTGAGATTTGAGTTTCATGAGCTTTGAATAGCACGAATTATGGGGTTCTTGAACTCGGTTTCATATAGTGTTTTACATGAGGATGGGGAGTTTGGTAATATTAAGCCACAAAGAGGGTTACATCAAGGAGACCCTATTTCGCCCTACATTTACAGAATGTGTGCGGAAGGGTTAAGTGCTATGATTAGAAGGAGTGAGCAAGCGGGTTTGCTTCATGGTTGTAAGGTTGCAAGAGGTGCTCCGTCAAACTCCCACTTATTATTTGCCGATGATTGTTATTTTTTATTTCGTGCAAATGTTGGGGAAGCAGATGTGATGAGACGAATTCTGGATCGATATGAGTATAATTCGGGCCAGATGGTGAATTACAATAAATCAGTGGTGATTTTCTCGCCCAATACCTCTGAGCATGTCAGATATGATGTATGTCAAGAACTTGGAGTTCGAGAAGCAGCAGCACCAGGTCGGTACTTGGGCATTCCAATGTAAATTGGGAGGAATAAGGCAAAGCTTTTAATTTTTTGGTGGGTAAAATTGACCAGAAACTGCAGAACTGGAACAATCAATTAATTTCAAGAGGTGGTAAAGTGATATTGCTCAAAACAGCTGCACAATCCATACCGAACTTTTGGATGTAGCTGTTCCTGGTACCGAATATAATATGTGACAAGATAGAGAAACAGATGAATGCTTTTCTGTGGGGAAAGGGAGGATCAAGTGGTGGGATTAAGTGGTTGTCGTGGGATAGAGTGTGTGCAATCAAGGAAGAGGGGGGATTGGCTTTTAAAAAACTAAAGGATTTTAATATAGTGATGTTAGCAAAGCAGTCATGGAGGTTGATGCTGGAGTGTAATCCTTTAGTTAGTCAAGTTATGAAAACTCAGTACTACCCAAAGACTGATTTTTTAAACGCTACAATGGGGTCGAATCCGAGTTATCTTTGGCGTAGCCTTATAGTAACTCAGGAAACGATGAAACAGGGAATGCGTAGGAGAATTGGAAATGGATTGACAACTACGGGATGGAAGGTACCATGGCTTCCTAACTTGGAAAATGGATTTCTTATGACAGAAATATATGAACAGTTGCAAGATAGTAAAGTTCAGAGCTTGTTAGCTGAAGACCAGAATTCATGGGATATTGAAATCTTCTCAGATTTATTTACTGAACGAGATAAAAAGCTCATATTACAAATTCCAATCCCTTTACGTGACAAGGAAGATTCATGGTACTGGGCACCGGAAGATAAAGGAATATTTTCTGTCAAAAGTTGTTACAGGAAGATTAGGGGGGAGGATGCCTATGTGGATCGAATTTTCTGGAAAAAAGTATGGGGATTGCAGCTGCCAGGGAAGATGATCAATTTTATATGGAGAGCCTGTTCAAATGTTTTGCCAACTACAGTGGCCTTACAAAGTAAAAGGGTCGATATCAACCTTCAATGCTCATGGTGTCATGTAGGGATGGAGGATGCAGTTCACGTGCTTTTTGAATATAATATTGCCCGAGAAGTGTGGACTTCAGTTGTATTGCAAGATGCTGTTCGAGTCATAGAAAATGATACGGTCATAGCAATTTTTAAACGAGTCAGTAACATGGGTACTAGGGAGCAGCTAGCTACGGTGGGATTGTTTTGCTGGAGCCTATGGTCGAGGAGGAATAGGTGGGTATGGGAAAAGATACATACATCGGTGTTTGGCATTAAAGCAATGGCTTTAAACTTAGTGGCGGACTGGAGGAAAGTTCGACAGAAGGATGAAATAAATAGGAGTATAAGTACGTGGTACTGCAGAACGTGGAAAAAGCCTCCAGAAAATTGGATAAAGATTAACATTGATGCGGCTTATCGTGCAGCAGGATACAACATTGGTGTTGGATGTGTAGTTCATGATCACGGAGGCAGATTCCTTAGAGCCATAACTAATGTATTGCATGGTACTGCACAGGTGTGAGAGGCGGAGGCTTGGAGCTTGAAGGAAGCTATTGAATGGGTGAGGAGCTGGAGGAATACAAAGTGCATCTTTGAATCAGATGCCAAAATACTAGTGGACGCATTTCAGAGGGATCGAGGGCGATCAAACTTTGATACTATTGTGGAAGCTTGTAGTGATAATCTTAAACACTTTGAGGAAGTGTTGATAGTTTTTGTTAGTCGATCTGCGAATATAGTAGCTCATGCTTTGGCTCGAGCTGCATGTTCTATGCCAGGTCCTATGGAGTGGGTTACTACTGCTCCGGAATTTATCTCATGTAATATTGATTTGGAAGCTATTTAATATATGAAAGTACGTTATAATTCAAAAAAAAAAACATACCTATAGTTATAGATTTAAGGCATTTCTATTGAATAAAATTCATTCCTTTCTTACATATGTTGTTTCTAAATAAGAGAGAAAAAACATCTAGTGTATGATTTGCAAATTATACTTGAATAGAGATATATTCCATGTTTCTCTTTAAATTATGAGTTCCAAAGTCCCCAGCAGAAACATTAAAAAGTAGGTAAAATTTTATTATAACAAGATTGGGGAAAAAGTTCTCACCAGATCGATTTTAAGAAGTTGCAGATTAGGGAACTTCTGACCAGACAAAGAACATGTTGACTCTGATCCAATTCATACAATTCAATACAGTGCAGGTACAGATATTTCAAGTTCTCCATAGTTCTTGAAAGCCTCATGAAAGTAGCTGCACCTGGTTTAAGAATCTACATACAAAAACAAATATATCTAAGTACATCGAAAAATAAATTAAACTGTGAGACATTTAGTTGGATCAGCTAATTATAGTAGTTAATAACAATTAAATTTAGTTGGATCAACTAATTATAGTAGTTAATAACAATTAAGTTAAAGATTACCTTGAGAAAGAAGCCATCAAGAAAAAGAGAACCGAGTCTAGGCATATTGTGGACTAGCTTGTCCAAAGTTATCACCTGCTTACCGGTACTTGGCAATTCATTCATCCCAAGCTCAAGAACTTGCAATTTTTGGATGCATTCAAACCATTGGTAATAAATTACTTCACAGTCAACGATTCTCAATGAAGTGACCTTATTTTCACAGTTAAACTGGCATCCCAAATGTTCAATCCCAGTGCAAATTTCCATATCCAATTCCTTGAGTTGAGTGCCTAATGACATGTCAGCATATATTGCGACATACTTAAGTTCAACACTAATCAGGTTACAAAATCCTCCGAATCCAAAGGGTGGATTTAGTTCGCAGTTCACGAGGGTCAAATGAGTTAATTGCGAACAGGAAAAGAAATAAGAGGGCACAATGAAGGGGTTAAAGAGTGATTCATTAAGAAGCTTCAGTTTCCTAACACCACTGTCTGATATGTTTCTAATCCATATAGCCATATCTAGAGTTTGATGAATAGGCAGGTTTTCAGGAATGAAAAGAAGGAAATCCAAAACTGGGCCTCTATGAGCTGAAAATATATCAGTAATTGTTCGTGAAAGTTCTAATAATTGAGTATGTTCATCTAACTCAGAAAACTTCTCAAAAACCAATTCTGAGATTAAATTTTCATCCAAATGTATTCGGGGGTGCATTCGCCACACATCCCTCCATGTTTTAGAGATAACACTTGTCCTTGCCGCATCATCAGTCAGTAAGCGTTCTAGGATTGAGTCCATTAAGCTTGTGGGCAAGCTGCTGATCCTATCAACTGCTGCGCCTCCATATTCAAATTGCCTAGTTTTCGCATCACTAGCCATAAGTCTGAACTCGAAAACAGGCAGGGACACAAAAATTTAAAAGGATGTTACAGACTAGTAGTAATTAAATTGCTCGCAGTACAAAGTCACAACATCTAAGAGCATAAAATTTTGCTACATATATCAAATTAATGAATTTGAATTCATCATGTTTTCAAGATCCTAATTGTAAACAAACAATTCACCCATAGCACTTACAATTTTAAAGGAAAGATCCTAGTTGATCGAAACACACAAACGAATGAATAAAACATACATCAATAAATAGAAATCATTTATGGATTTGATACCTGAGTTTCGGTGATAGACTTGTAGTAGCTGTGATTTAGGGCTTAATCAGAAAAGTCGTGCTTTGATCTTAATTTGTGATGTCGCTACATGAATTTTGAAACTATTTTGAATAGTAAGAAAATGACCCGACAAATGCTGGTGAGGTGTCTCCCCGACAGGATTAGGTGCTTACATTTAAAAAAAATAAAATTATATAAACTATAGTTCTAATTTTTTTTAAAAAAATTCTTTTTCTGAATAAAAATAAAATATTTATACTTTTATTCAGAAAAAAAATTTAATTTTTTTTAAAACTATTGTTTCTATTTATTTTAAAATGCGTACTGTTTTAAAAACGATAACAATTGAGAGAGACGGAGGGAGTACAATATTTTTTTCCTTGTATATAAGTGAGATACATATTTAATGTATCTTTTTTAAATTTTTAAACCTTTTGTTCAAACTTTTTTTTTTAGTTTTGATTTTTTTTCTATTTAACCTATTAATTTTTAATTGCTGTCTAACTGTTAATTTTGAAAATTTTAAGAAATTAAAAAATATAAATTAATGAGAATTATTTTTGTTTTAGGTTCATGCTCTTTAGAGCCCTTACACTAAACCTTTACAGGTAAGAGTAAGTGCACAATTTTACTTTATTTGTTAGGATTGTGGGCAGAATTTCACAATTATATTTTAAAGTAATGGCAAAGAATATGTACATCAGAATTTGTCTTGTAATGATTTGAAGGTTTTATTTTAAGGATTGATAGCGAAATCCTTTTATTTAGTATATATTAAAAAAAATCAATTATATATTATAATTTGATTATTTTACTGTACTAGTAAAAATAGAGAAGTATTAAAAATAGAGAAGTATTTAAACGCTAAGCGTGTTTAAAAATACTATTTAATAGTTATTGCATATTAAAAATGTCAAAATAAATTCATAATTATTAAAACAGAGTTAAAAATCGAACAATATTTGAAAACATAATTTTGAATAATTTAAATTATAAATGTGACATTTGGGTTATTTCTTTGCATGATTTCTAATATTTACTTGACTTGATGAAATTAAATATAAATTTAGTATTAATTTAATTAATTAATATTTGTTTTGAAATTTCATTTATTTACTTAATTTAAGTTATTATATTATTTTATTACTTTATTTTTAATCTTTCCTGATAATAAAAGTGATCGAAGAAAAATATAAAATAACAGAGAATGGATAACACTCAATTTTAATGATAAGTTTCTACTTTTATAATCAACTTTCTATTGTTCAAAATAGTGAAAACTTATTTATTCCTCCGGTGCCTAATTGATAGGAGATAGTAATAAGTTAAAAAATTAAACAATGATGTCGCTTGTTCATAATGAGAATAGGTAATAAACAAGTTTTATGTTCTAATAATAATATAAGACTAGCATGGATGTCGGCTTTGGACAACATTGATTTTTTAATAATCAACTGATTACATATAATATATATGATTACATATAATAGGTTCTCCAAATTGAGAAGCTTGGAGGCTTATTGTTCTTGTTTTCAAAAAGGCACAGAAGAAATGTAAAAGAGTTAAATTGACTGAGTTACATTATTGCTACATACACTAAACAGAAAATGAGTTTGCGTCACATATTTATATTTCTTTATTTTGTTAACTGATTAGTCCTTCTTCTTTGTTAGTGGTGGCTATTAGAAGTTGAGCTGGGAAATTATATGAATATGGTAACTTGAGCTTGAAACCTAGTTTGATATTAAAAATATTATTGATCACTGACATATTAATAGTTGTAAATACAAAGTTGTAGCAAGATCTAGGTCGATTATGCTCAGAGGAGTGTGGCATGCAACACATGCTTTGTATTTGGATACAGCCTAATCAACCACAAGTTGATGCTGAATATCAGCAATCACTACTTTAGCAACTTGGGAGATAAATCTGATTGCAGTTTCTTTCCCTATGCCACTTGTTGCTCCAGTAATTAGAGCCACCTTGCCTTCCAGCTTGTTTCTTTTGTAAACAAAGAGAAGCATTATCGCCTCTATTACTATATCATCAAGTAAACTTTTTTGTGTGACTGTGAGAAATTTTATAAGTTTCTAACATACCCACAATGTGCACAAAATAAAAAATCTAAGCATACTGAACCATAATTTTCCTTTTTTCCATCTAATTTAATTTGTATATATCTTGAAACATTTTAAAATAAAACTTCTAATTTTTTGAGCAGGGCTTTAACTTAAATGTAGTTAGTGTATAGACAATAGTAAAAATACAACAACATTTTCGTAAAGTAATTAAAATAACAATTGAACTTAAAAAAATAACAACATTAATTAAAATAAAAATAATTCTATTGAACAAAAAAGCAACTTACTGACAGACAGGGTTTTTAATACCAAGTAAAAAAAATAAGGGCCAAAATATGCAATAGCAAAGGCTCATCTATACTTTCCAGGCAAAAATAGGTCTCAAATCCTAGTTGGAACCAAAAGCAGAACTTTGGTGAATGGTAGCCCCCAAACAGGTGCAAGCAGACTTGGTTGGACATGTACAACTATTCAACTACCCTGATTACACCAAACAAAGGTTCCTGGTGAATTGCATGATGGTAAATTCCGTATATGAAATAAATCACTTTCGTAACTTGCATATAAACCTTAAGGGAAAAAGTTAGGCATATAGGTTTGTTTTGCTCTTGAATGAGTTTGGCATATAGTTTCCAACAATTTATATTTATATAGCCAAGGATGCAAAGCTTGTCAAATTTCTCATTATTCTAGCTTCACATGCTGAAATTAAACATAGGATCTCCCTAACAAGCAAATCAGATAAACTGCAACATTTAGGGCGTCGTGATTGATGTCAGTTCAAATGCAACATTATAATCAATTGATGCTACTTTAAAATACACCGAAATGCAACAAAATAAGTTAAAGAGAATCTCACCAAAGCGATCATGATTCTTTATTATGTGCATAAAACCTTCAAATATATCACAGAATATGGTATCTCCAAGGTAGTTACAAAGACTGTACACTGGATACATTACAAAGGCAATAATGTATGTAGTCATTAGTTCCGATGGAGATATATAATAGGTAGTCATTGGTTATTCTGTAGCAATAGATTCAAATGTACAACATCTATAAAAAGGTCATGTGCCCTTGAAGGTCAGCCGATTAAATATACATTTGACAATTCATGCTCCTCCGAGGGAGTGCTCAGAAACAATAGCGACTCTAATCTTTTAAACGCAAAAAGGTAAAGGGTACCTCTATGATGCGGTTCCAATTCAAGAATCATCCCTGCTCTGAAATTGTACCTTAACACAACTCAACTTTGAGGGTAAAAAGGCTAGGAAGGGGGTGAAGTTATTATTCAAAACAGGCAATAGGAAATATAATATACATAGATATAATTTAATTTTGCAGGCTAATTCTGAAAATATAATGATCCTGGAGAGAAAATGCTTGTAAGTTGTAATATTTGAAAGCATTATAACAATTACAAAGAACAGTCTTTAAAATAAAGGAACAGAAGGAACCTTCAGATGAAGGTTACAAAACCGAGAATTAAAAGAAAATTACTGGGAGCATTTTGTACATTACCAAATATTCCAACTACATATAAAAAGCGAAACCAAAAGAAAGGCAAAAGGACTGGAAATGACATCAAGATAGAACCCCCTCTTCAATCCTGGGGTGTTGATCAGAGTTGTGACTTCACCTAAGCACACTATCATCGGATCAGTTTACGCCCTAGTTCTCAATGTGCTGCATGCAAATGACATTATTTATTAGACCATAGCTTGCATCAGAAATCCCCTCCCCCTCCCAATGCCGAAAATCACTCATTTTACATTTTGACTTGATACTGAGAATTCAACTGCTAGGTGTCCCGATAAATAAAAAGATATAGTTCAGGTTCTTGAAGAACTGTTAATTTTGTTATGCAAGTCATACTGTATGCAAAACAAAAAAATTACAATCTACCTTGGGATTTATCCACACCTCTTCTAATTCTTCACATTCATGCATAAGAAGACTTAATGAATATTAGTCATTCCCGGTTGACCAGGGTATCGAAGAAAAGGTCAAATAGAACTCAATCAACATGCTTGGGAGACAACATCTCTAAATATGAATTTATCATAAAACTTACTTATGTTTTAGTGTAACCTACGCAATCCTTGAGGAATGATAATAATACAGTAGATACATAATTGACTACTAAATGTGGAGAATTGAAGAGGATTGTACCAATTAGAACTGTGGTTGCATGAGACAACTTGCTCAACCATCTCATTCATACATACGTCCCAATTGGCACTGGTTTTTTGATCAACTCTTCCAACTCAAGAACAATTTTGGATTGAATGTTTGCATATTCTTTTGCTGCTTCAGTATCAGAAACAACATCATCAGCCAACAATAGATTTTCCAACAGCAGACAACTGTCCGGAGCAATTGCTTTAGATTTTGTAGCTAACACTTCATTGACCTTCTGGCCTTGAACAATATGACTTCTTGTTTCATTAGATAAAAATGCTTTCTGAATTTCTGTATCAATCGTTGCAAAGCCATCTTCAGCTTGGCTGCTCCCAGGATAATAGGATGCCTCCGCTGGACCTTTGTTGCACTGTGGAGCAATCATCTTTTGTTTCTTTGAAGTTCCAGCAGTCTCCAATGTTTCTTTCGGTCTGAGCTGCTGCATAAGAATCTCGCTAAATAACGGGTTTTGAGATGCTTTGGCCATGCTAATGAACATCTGTTGTTGCTTCTGTTCAGTCCTTCTCAGCCTCTCTTTAATAGATAACAAATAATTATCTGCATTCTCCTGTTCCTTTTGGATATTCATAATTTCAGTACTCAACCTGTCGGTATCACTCTCTAATTGTTCAAGTTCTGCCTCCTGTTTAAGGCGCTCTCCATCACGTGAATGTTGTGAACTCTTTCCATCCCGTAAGACATGTTGCCCAGGTTGCTGTAAATTGGTATAAGTAACACCGCCTCTCTTGTAGATGCTTCTCAGAAAAATTGAGTTTTGAATATGGTTCTCCCTGATCATGAGCTAACTCAGTCCGCATTTGTAGCATTTTCCAACCTTTCTTTTAATCAATTCGTCAAACAATCTCAACAAAATATATACAGCAACAAATAAAATGCATCATATATGGTTAGATGCAAATGAATAGTACGGAAAGAAACTTCTATATATATATCCCAAAAGCAAACCAATAATAATAACTAAATCAAAAATATAACTACAAATTGGAAACTTAATAACTTTTTCTTTGAGACATATCATCTAACACTTTCTCAGCAATACATAACCTGCAACAAGTACAAATACATAAGTACTGTGTGTAGTATATAATATGTAACAAATGTAAATAGAGTGTTATAAACATAAATAAAGACTGATCGTAAAGAAAAGAAGATCCAATAGTAAATTAGAACATTGAAAAAATGATAAACTATTATAAAGGTTGGATTTGAATTATAGGGAAGTGTGTACGCAAATTTGAAATTTGAATTTGAAATTTGAATTTCAAAGTTAAAGCTTCTGGAGGAAGCTTGTTTACATGTGAGAGTTCAAACAAATACATTTAGCTGCAGTATACGAAAGTATGATGGCAATAGATGTAATTCTTTGCAACTTTGAGGATAAAAGGCTAGGAAGGGGGTGAAGTTTCAATTCAAAACATGCGGCAGGGACTATAATATAGGGCTGTTCATGAATCGAGCCGAGCCGAGTTTTGATCGAACCGAGCTGAGCTTTAATTTTTTTTCTGACGAGCTGAGCCGAGCCGAGCTTTCTTAACGAACAAAAACCGGTGTTCGAGCTCGAGCTCGTTAACGAACGAGCCGAACACGAGCTTTTATCGAACAAAATCGAGCCGAGCCGAGCCGAGCCGAGCCGAGCCGAGCCGAACTGAATTAAAAAATTCTGGTCAAAATACTGGTTGACTGTTAAAATAACAAACCAAATACTTTTATTTTTTTAAAAAAATTTTGTCATATCACTAAAATATATTGATCTTAACATCCGTACGGTTGGATCATTCATAAATATTTTTAAAAAAATCGAAACATTAATACGATACTAAACACTAATTACAAGTACAAGTCAAAACACCGGTTGACTATTAAAATAACAAATCAAATACATTTATTTTTTTCTAAATTTTTTGTCATATCACTAAAATATATAGATCTTAACATCCGTACGGTTGGATCATTTATAAATATTTTTAAAAAAATCAAAACATGAATACGAGACTAAACACTAGTTACAAGTACTGTTCAAACAAGTGGTTGATTGTCAAAATAACAAACAAAATAAATTTATTTTTCTCTAAAATTTTTATCATGTCACTAAAATATATAGATATTAACATCCGTATGGTTGGATCATTCATAAATATTTTTTAAAAAATTGAAACATTAATATGAGACTAAACACTAGTTCTAAGTATTGTTCAAACAATTGGTTGATAGTCAAAATAACAAACAAAATAAATTTATTTTTTTCTAAAATTTTTATCATGTCACTAAAATATATAGATATTAACATCCGTACGGTTGGATCATTCATAATTATTTTTTTAAAATTGAAACATTAATATGAGACTAAACACTAAGTACAAGTAAATGTCAAAATACCGGTTGACTATTAAAATAACAAACCAAATACATTTATTTTTTTCTAAAACTTTTGTCATGCCACTAAAATATATAGATCTTAACATCCATACGGTTGGATCATTCATAAATATTTTTAAAAAAATTGAAACATTAATATGAGACTAAACACTAGTTCTAAGTACTGTTGTTGATTGTCAAAATAACAAACAAAATAATTTATTTTTTTCTAAAATTTTTATCATGTCACTAAAATATATAGATATTAACATCCGTACGGTTGGATCATTCATAAATATTTTTTAAAAATTGAAACATTAATATGAGACTAAACACTAGTTACAAGTAAATATCAAAACACCTGTTGACTGTTAAAATAACAAATCAAATACATTTATTTATTTCTAAAAATTTTATCATATTACTAAAATATATAGATATTAACATCCGTACGGTTGGATCATTCATAAATATTTTTTAAAAAATCGAAACATTAATATAGGAGAAGTACTAGTCAAACTACTAGTTAACTGTTAAAATAGCAAACCAAATATATTTATTTTTTCTAATTTTTTTATTATATCACTTAAATATATAGATCTTGACATCCGTACAGTTGGATAATTTATAAATAATTTCAAAAAATCGAAACAACGATCAGGAAATAAATACTAGTTACAAGTAGTAGTCAAATCACTTGTTAATTATTAAAATATCAAATTAAAAAAATAATTTTTAATATCTGAATTTTTTCAAATTACTAAAATATATATTTTGACATTCGTATAGTTCAATAATTTAAAAATATTTATAAAAAATCTGAATAAAATTCATAATAATTAAATATATATATAAAATAATTTTTTTTCGAGCCGAGCCGAGCGCGAGCCGAACCGAGCCGAGCTCGAGCCGAACCGAGTCGAGCCGAGCCGAGCTCGAGCCGAACATGCCAAAAGCTCGGCTCGAGCTCATTTTCTTAACGAACACATTTTTGTGTTCGAGCTCGAGCTTGAGCCCTTAACGAACCGAGCCGAACCGAGCCCTTAACGAGCCGAGCTCGAGCTTGTTCGCGAACGGCTCGGTTCGCGAACAGCTCTACTATAATATACCTAGATATGAAAAGAGCATTACAATGTTAAAGCATCATGATTCATTTTTGATTCCTGCCGTCGTCAATATCTTTCATAATTTATTATATACCAGCAAACTTATGCACAAAATCTAGGAACCGTTATCAATTATTCGACCAAAAAATGAGATTTTAAGAGTAGGGGGAAGTATTTGAATAATAATATAAAATTTTTGAGTGATAAGTTTGTTTGACATTTTTTATCAGTCAAGTTTATATAATCAATTTAAGTATAAAATTTGATTTATTTGATATTTACATAATTTTATGGATCAAAATATATTACTGTTAATGGTCTTTACTTCAAGTATATACCCAACTGATTCTGTTCAACTGTAATTACGAGAGATACAACTTGAACCAAAATATGTAACTCAGTAGGAGAGTGCATGAATTGAGAAAGGCGATTCATCGCAAATGAGACATCTGGGCGTGTCAAAGACAAGTACTGAAGCCCACCTACTAATTTCCTATAAGTTGTTGGATCTACTGGACTTGATCCATCTTTAAGCAATAGAGGTGAGGTATGACACATCGGTGTAGTGACTTCTTTAGCACCTTCCATAGAAAATATTTCAAGAAGATCGGTTGTATGTCGATGTTGAGATAGGAAGAGACCAGTAGTTGTATGTATTACTTCAACACCTAAAAAGTGATGGAGAGTTCCTAGATCTTTTAAAGAGAATCTGCAACCAAGCTCAACAATAAAAGATTCGAGAAACTTGTCATTATTACCGGTAAGTACTATGTCATCGACATAAACCAAAAAATATAAGCATGTGCCATTTTTGTTGTAGATGAATAAGGAGGAGTCAGCCACTGAATTCACAAAACCAAAAATGATTAAATAGGATTTTAATTCTTGGTACCAAACTCGAGAGGCTTGCCTTAAACCGTAAATACCTTTCCGTAGTTTGCAAACATAATTGGGCAACGAGGGATGAATGAAACCGGGAGGCTGAACCATGTAAACATCATCAGAGAGTGTACCTTGAAGAAAGGCGTTGTTGACGTCTAGTTGTCGAAGCTTCCAGCCAAAATTAAGAGCAAGGCCAAGAACCAAACGGATAGTTGTGGGTTTCAAGGCAGGACTGAATGTTTCTGAATAATCTAATCTAGGTCACTGATGATAGCCTTTAGCCACAAGGCGAGCTTTGTACCTTGCAATTGTGCCATATGGATTACGTTTGATGCGAAAGATCCAACGACATCCTACCACACTGGTTGCAGTTTCTGGTGGAACAAGATCCCAAGTCCCGTTACGCATAAGTGCATCAAATTCCTCTGACATTGTTGCACGCCATTTTTCATCTTTTACAGCTTCAGAGAAATTTTTTGGCTCAAGTAATGTAGGCAATGGATGCATGGTTGTCTGATTTACAAAAGCAGAATTATAATATTTTGGATTTTGTCTCCTATCACGAGTGGGACGGGTGTTATATGGCGATGGTGGGGTGGGTGTAGCAGGGGTAGAGTTTACTGAAGATGGTGATATTGGTGAGTTTGGTGGTGTGGATGTGGTTTCTGAAATAGGCAAGGGTGGATTTGTTTGGATGATATGTGTGGAGGAGAACGGTACATGATTTGGTGTCGACTCAATGGTGGTAGTAATTGGGGTGGAAGCTGTAGATAGGGAAGGAACATCTGCATTTGGATCTACTGAGTTGCTCTGCGTAACTTGCGGGGATGTTATTAGATGTTTATTTGTTGCCTGCATAGGAAATATATGCTCAATAAATTTAACATGACGAGAGATGTAAGTCTTTTTGGATATGGGATCAAAACATTTATATGCTGATTGGCTTGTGGAGTAGCCAACAAATATGCAAGCAGTTGAACGTGGTTGAAGTTTAGAAGTTGTATATGGTCGTAACCAAGGATAACATAAGCACCCAAATACTTTTAGACGCAAATAATTTGATGCTTTGTTAAATAATACATGAAATGGAGATTTGAAGTTGAGTATCGGAGTTGGAAGGCGGTTAATAAGGTATACAGCGATTTGAAATGCATGCGGCCAGTAAGTGAGAGGAAGAGATGCAGTTTGAAGGAGGGTCAGACCTGTCTCAACAACATGACGATGCCGTCTTTCTGATGTTCCATTATGTTCGGGTGTGTGAGGAGGTGTTTTAAAATGAGAGATGCCATGAGAATTTAGAATGGGTGCTAAGGCAATGTACTCACCACCATTATCTGTGTATTTAGTGATAAGTGGACGCTGGAAGAATTTTTCAACAAGTAACTTGAATTGTGGAAATAGTATTGTAACCTCTGATTTTTTTCTCATAGGATATAACCAAACATATTTACTGAAGTGATCGACAAATATAAGATAATATCGATAACCATCAAAGGATAAGTCTGTAGGTCCCCAAACATCAGAGTAAATTAATTCAAGAGGAGCATTACTTTGAAGAGAATTTTCACCAAATGGTAGTTTATGACTCTTATTGCAATCAAAAGCATTACAATGAAACCTAGTACATGAGGAAGAGTTCATTCTTAAGTTACATGTTTGAAAAACGGATCGAATCACGGGAAGAGATGGGTGACCCAAACGTTGATGCCATGTTGTGAGTTGAGTTTTTGTTGTGTGATTGACTCGAGGATTTATTGAGCTAGGAATACAATAGACAACATTAATGTTTTCCCCGCGAAGTAGTAGCGCCCCCGTGCGTAGATCCTTCACAATAAAATGAAAGGGAAAAAATTCGAGTGAGACATTGTTTGATTGGCAAAATTTTGAAACAGATACCAGATTACTCTTAATGGAGGGTGCACACAAGATGTTATCTAAAATAAATGACTTATCCTGATGAACAAGTGTACTGTTACCAATATGAGATATTTTCAAACCTGTACCATCACCAATATTAATTTCATCAGGGCCACCGTAGTCGGAAAAATGCTGCGGATTATTTATGTCACCTGTAACATGATGAGAGGCACCGGAATCAAACAACCATGGTTGAGCAGCAGACCTGTTAAGAAAGGCTGTATTGGCCATAGGCTGGGAGTTATGAGCCTGCGATGTTGAGTTGACTTGTACATTATTGGTTTTGAGAAATCGCATCAGTTTTCGACATTCATTGGTGTGGTGTCCAGGTATTTCACAAAAGTTACAGAATAAAGCAGGTGAACTGAAAGACCGATTTGTGTTTGGACGAGATGAGTTCCAATTGGACCTATTATTGTTAAAAGCACGCCCGTTATTTTGAGTGTTTGGTGAAAATCGGCTATGATCTCGATTTGTCCGATTGCTCCAAGAACGATTTTGATTACCATGATGATGGTTCGTATAATTTGATGTCGCCAAGGAAAGAGGTGGGTTGACATGCTCTGCCTTTTTAATTCGACGCTCAGAATCTTCTAACTTGTCGCATAACTCGTCAAACGTAATTGGCGTGTCTCGAATACGAACGACTTCTGCGACATGATTAAATTCATTACCCACACCTTTGAGAGCATGAATGATTAAGTCTTCTTCAGCGAGGGGAACATCAACGATAGCTAATGCATCAGCAGTGGCTCGTACATCTCGCATGTATTCCGAAATGGAGCGTGTGCCACGTGGATTATCATGGAGTTTTTCTTTGAGAGACATTATGCGAGATCGTGATTTATTTGCAAAAAGTGCACAGAGACGATCCCACGCTTCTTTGGAAGAATTAACAGTTGATATATGAGTCTGAACTTCTGGAGAACAACTTCCCAGTATTGCATTTAGGATGAGTTGATATTGCCTGTACCAGATGAGAAATTCTGGGTTTAGAATTGCTTTTGGACTATCTTTTGAATCAGGATTTGTTGCAGGCTTGACGTTATGATTGTTGATATGGTGAAGGAGATCGAATCCAATAAGAGCCGGGTGGAGTTGGGTCCTCCAAACAGAGAAATTTGCTGGCGTAAGTTTGGTTGGCAGATGAGAGAGAGCATTGAAGGAGATGATCTGGTTCGTCAGAACGGAAGAGGCCATGGATCTTTTAATTGAGCTTTTAAGCAATTAGCGCTCTGATACCAAAAAGGATTTTGATGTATTCTACTCTTTTCTATTTTATAATTACAACACAAGTCATGGTTATATATACAGGCTACCAGGTTCACTATAATGTCTAGGTACAATTCTAAATATTTATCGAGATATTATTGCTGATATAATTTGCTGATTTTCCTCCCGTTATGTCTCATCTTCCTTCTTTCCATCTATATGCTTAATACAAGTATATACCCAACTGATTCTGTTCAACTGTAACTACGAGAGATACAACTTGAACCAAAAGATGTTAGAATCCCGAGTCATACTTTTAGTAGCAAGTTTATGGTATCTTTAACATTTGATTAGAACAAGTCTCCATATACTCCTAGTATGAAATCCATAACTCCTTATTATCTTGGCAATTGTGGCTCGAGGAAACATGAATAACACTAGTGAAATCCTTGAATTTTCTTTATGATCCTATAACTGCGGGGTTCAAAAGTTTGATCCAAGTTAAGAAGAAGGATGCAAGCAAAAATTTTATGAATCCTAGTTCAGCCCTTGAACCAACCATGACTAATATTTTCACAGTTTCAAGATAATTAAGAACCATGTCGACAGAGTTTGGAAGCTGCAAACAATGAACAACCGATGCCACCATAAGTCCATACCATGCATCTGCATTCTCTACTTCAGGTTTCTAAAATAAGTTTAATATCAGTTCATGGTATTAGTAAAGTAATTGTAACTGGGAATCACATGTCACAAAGAAAATATTATAGATATCTTAAGTAAATCTCTTATAAAATGTTCTGACTAGACCAAACATAAATGATAAATTATAAAACAGTTCCTTCAAGCCCAGACGAAAGGCAACATGAAAAATAATCTGGAAGATATGGAAAATAATTATTTTGACCATATAAAATTTAAAATTTTGGATATAATGAGTCTATTACAGAGGGAGGGGCTGAGTAAATAAAAAATATCAGAGAAACTTGGTAAAGATGCAGGAGAAGATGACTTTGGGAAAACAATTTATAGGGGAACAGGGAGAGGAATATGTTGAGTCCATATAAAGGAAAGAAAAATCCAGAATGAGCAGACACAAAATGCCTCAATCATACCTAATTTTACCCTGATCTAAAGCAAATCCCAACATAATTATATATAATGTATCTTCTAAAATGGCATGAGTCAGATTCGTATGGACCGTATAACTCTCTGAAATAGGAATATATCGTATATGTAACGGTTTGATACAATTATTGCCATACAAATTGTAAATTAGTTGTAATGTTATTTGTTTTTACTTGGAAGGGGAGGAAACTCGGGAAAGTAATCTAGATGTCTCTTTAGATGAGGTAAGAACTATTAAAGTAATAGTTCAACTAGCTCTTTTGAAATTCTCGATTCTTCTTTAGGATCATCAATCATGATGTTGAGAAGTTCAATCCACCTGAGCCTAGGAGAAAATGCAAGCAAAAACTTAATGAATTGAAGCTCAGCCCTCGAACGGGTCATCCTGTGTATCTTCACGGTTTGAAGTTGTCAAAAATCATGTTGACGAGGTTTGGTGATTGTAGATATTTCACAACCGATGACACCATAAGTTCCCTGTTTCCTATCAAGTCCATTCCATCGTTACCCTTTGGTTTGCCATTTTAAATACGTATGAGGATGGTTTTGATAAACATGAAACATTTATAAATCTAAGCTTCTGATCTTATTGTCAGTATTATAAAAAATGAGCATATTATGCAATATCGATAATTACCGAGCATAACAGTTTCATTGTCCAAATATCATTTAATTGCATAAGCATGATATCGTGAATGATGAAGCAATCCTAGAACATACAAGTCTGTCATGACCATACCAAGAAAAAATGACAAAATATTTAGAGATATAACAAACTCACAAATTATAAAACTTGAGAAGTACAAATGAGCATCTAACTTGCTTCAGATTAAAGTAATAGTTCACAGCACATTTATTTGAAGACGTTGCAGCTTGGGGAAACTTCTCATCAAGAAAGAACATGCCTGAACTGAACCAAATTATAAAGTTCAACTTTGTAAAGGAACAACTTTCTCGTTGTTACAAGTCTCTTCGAAACAGCTGCTCTTCAAAATGTCCCATAACTATTATATACATATGTGCATGTATATGCTAATATTAACTATTTTTTGTCAATATAGATGCACACATGTATATAATAATTTTTGGAACCAAGTGCAGTTGTTTCAAAAAGACTTGTAACTTTATATAACTATTAATTAAGTTAATAGTTATTTCCATATATAACTTTATATGAAAATAGCTAGTGGATGCTTAAATGTGGAAGCATATTAATTTATTTTTACACCAAGAACTCAACTCAACAATGAAGTAGACATTCAAAAAAGATTTAGTAAAGAGAAAGAACATTACAAACTGAGTATAGTAGAAAGATATCATAAATGTAACATAACATGAAATAGTTGAACAATATAAGTAAAATATTTAGTAACAAAATTCCTGATGAACAAGAAATATACTTAGATGCTCAGTTCTCTGCTTGTAGCAACTGCCAACGATGATTTAAGTGATTTAAGTTAAGAGTAGACAACTGGGAAGAAACAGAAATGGGGACTTAGCTGGATTGTTTTATTTTGGGAGGCCAACATATATATCATTGCATTAAAGAATTCCAAGAAATAGAAAAAAGAAAAATTATAGATTGGTATTTCTTGGGAAATTATCAAAAATGTCATTCTATTAAGGTAGAAAATTTTAATTATAGACATTTAAAAGGTAGAAAAAGTTATTTTTTGGGAGTATAAATTAATTTAAATTAATAATATATATTTTTTCCTGTGAAATTATCATAAATACCACTCTTTTAAGGTAAAAAATCTTAGTTCTCGGTTTTCAAAATATGACTAAGATATAAAAAATCTTAGTTCTCATTTTCTTGATAGGATAATTGCCTTAAAGATATGAAAAAAGAGGCAAGTTATATGAAAAATACACAAAGGAATGTCATTTTGATTGGGTAAAGAGAAGTTTACAATGTAGCCAAGTGAAGAGGGGGTAGCAATAGCCTGTGTTTGGTTCCTCATACTCCATATACAATTGGAAAATCTGGTTCTGCTTTGTTAGGGGAAGCTTTGACTGTGGCTGGAACAGATGAATTTTCATCTGTTCATTCTGAACTGGCACAAGCTATCGGCTGCATAACTCTTACCTGGAACATAATCTTTTTGTTTATCATTGTACTGGTCTCCAGAGCTGTTCTGAGGAAGATCATATTGCTATTGAGTAGTGAATTAAATATCATGACATGAAGTAAAATTTACAAAGTCGAAGTACTCATCAACTACCTCCCCACCAAAAAAAATAGACCATTGATAAACTCTCCAGAGTTGTGATTGGCAGGATTAATTAACCACGAAGCAGCTTCACTTTCCTCGTCATCATCTGCAACCTCATCTGTTTCTGAAGTTAAGAGATCAACATTGAGATCGCCTCCAAGTCAAAGAATTGACACTTTAGCAGCCTGATTGTAAATACCACAAGAAATTGGCATCACGGGAACATGGTGGTGACAGCTTGCTGACACATCTAGTTTGGTGACATAGAGATTTAAAAGTTGGCCTTGTATTTCCTAACGCCCAAGAAACTATTTATTGTAAGTAAATTAATAATTGAGCTACAGAATTAACCATAAATCTCCAATTTACAATATTGCATACCTATAAAATTTGATCTTGCTTATTTACAATATTTTAAATATTCAATTACTTATGTCCCCATTCATTCTTGAACCCTCAAAATCTAGTTATTAGATAAAGTACACTGTCTGAGTACTTGCACTAATAATTTTAGGTGATAAAAAATAACCAAAATAAGAAACTCCCTACACTGTATAAACAACTGAGCCCAAATCTCGTTATTAGATAATAGTACACGCTCTAGGTACTTGTAGTAATAATTTTGGCTCGGTTGGTAATACAGTGTAGATTTTGTGATACTTTCCTCTTACACTGAGACTGTAACGCTTATTCATGTTCGAGAATACTACCAAATGTATGACATGACATCATGATAGAACTGCAATTGAGGGTCAATTAAGTCATCCAGCTGATGGAGATGAATGGAAACAATTCAATTATAGATTTCCTAGATTTGCAAAAGAAACACGAAATGTTCCAATAGGCCTTTCTAGTGATGTATTTGATCCTTTTCAAGATGCACATACAAGGGAATATACGGTGTGGCATGTGATTGGTGTTGTTTACAATCTTCCCCCATCCATGTGCACAAAAGCTCCATACAATTTATTCCTTTTCTCATTCCTGGACCGAATGATCTTACAAAAGACTTTCATGTTTATCTTAGACCACTAATTGATGAATTAAAGATGTTGTGGTGTACCCGGATGGAAACATATGATAAGGTTATGACGTTCAAATTTCACGATGAAAGCAGCATTGATGTGGACAGTTAATGACTTCCAGCACTTGGTATGATTAGTGGATGGTCGACTAAGGGAAAGTTGGCATGTCTGGTATATATGGGAATGGTAAAGGCCAAGCAACTCAAGAATGGTGGTAAACCTACATTCTATGGTGCAACTTATTATTTTTTGTAAGAAGATGATCCACTAAGGAGAAACACAAAGTTTGGATGATGTGAGAGACATTCAGTCACAACTCGACATTCAGGATCAAGGGCAAAGATATTTTGTGAGCAAATACAGTTTCCTCCTCCGGGAAAAACTATTAGGAAGATGCCGAGGGATTATGGAGTGACACATAATTGGACACACTATTCTTCATTTTTGAGCTACCATATTGGCAGACACTGAGCCTTCGTCACAATATTGATGTCAAGCATACTGAGAAAAAATGTGTTTGGTAACATATTCCACACAATGCTTGGTGATAAAAAAACCAAAGACAACTCAAACGCAAGAAATGATTGTAAGGATTTAGGTGTACACCGGGAGTTGTGAATTCGAGATGATGGCACGACGCTAGATGTGCCATATGTGCTTGGGAGAGAGCAAATCAATAAGCTATTCCATTAGATCAAAAGTTTGAATCTTCCAGATGGGTATGTTTCGAATATATCTAGGTGTGTAAATATGGAAAAGAGATGTATTCGCAGGATGAAATCACATTATTGAAATATCTTCATGCAAAAGCTATTGCCTATTGTTTGTCATGACTTGCTAGCAAAGCATGTAGCTGATGTTCTTATTGAGTTGTCTAACTTCTTTCAAGATTTATGCTCAACAAAATTGAAATACACAGATTTGGAAAAGATGGAAAACGATATAGTGAGGATAATGTCTAAGCTCGAAACCATCTATATTATGAGTTTTTTTAATCACATGGAGCATCTACCTCTACATTTGGCTACTAAGTGTAAGCTGGGAGGCCCATCTAATCATCGATGATGTATTTTGTTGAAAGATACTTGCACGACTTGAAATTGCAAGTTAAAAATAAAGCACGGGCATAAGGTTTAATGGCAGAGCGCTATATTGAGGAGGAAATCGTATACTTTTGTGAGTTGTATTTTGAATCCAAAACTGAAATAGTGCATAATCAACTTCGTCGAAATGAGGTGCCTGCAAGGTTTCTTGATCCGAGTTTATTGGAGGTTTATAGGTATCCTACACAACCTATATTACGAAATGAGCGTAGACTTTTGAGTTGAACTAAACATAGACTAGTGACATACTATGTCCTTATCAATTCACCAGAAGTTGCACAACACTTACTGTATTATATTCTTTACTATCTTTATTAATTTAAATTTGACAAATCTAATTTTAGTGAATTATAACTTAATAAAATTTTAAATTGTAGCGAGTTTCAAATATTGGTACGTCGGCATCGTCTGGAATTTAATGATGCACAACAAGACGGAAAATGAACTATTCACGGGTTGGTTTGAAATAAGGGTACATTTATAAATATATAAATGTGTAGATGTGTGTATTGTGGTGATAATATCTTATTACTCTTACATTCTTATGCTTCATTTCTAAAATAATTTAGGTAAAAGATGATATTGAGCTTAAAAACAAATCCAAGGACCTAATAAAAAGGCGATCATATGAAGTGGAATCTTACAAAGGTTGTAAGTGTAATGGTTATAAATTTGATTGCGAAAATTCAAGGGAACGTACTTCTTTAAATTCCAGTGTACTTGTCATTGGTAAGAGAAGTTCCTAAAATAGAAATTGTATTAATTTTGTATTATATATATATAATATTACCATGTTTGATTTGTAGGAAGTTCTTACAAAGAAAGTTTTGGAAATTATTACGGACGACTCCAAGAAGTACTTGACCTCTACTACCACAATGGTCATCATGTTATCTTATTCAAATGTTATTGGTTTGATCACACAATACACGTCAAAGTGGATAGAAATCGGATTACTATGGTTGATATCAAATCAAAGTTAAATGTCGATGATTTGTTCGTATTATCTAGTCAAGCTCATCAAGTGTATTATGCACCAAGTATTACAAATGCAAAGTCTTCATGATACACGGTCCTCCCCACAAAGACTCGACAAGTTAATGAAGTTATTCCATTTACCGAAGAGGATACATTTAATGATCATATTTTTCAGAATGATGTGTCAAATGTCTCATCATTACAAGTTGAAAAAGCGGTTATTCCTGATCCTTAAATTTTTTTTATTGATTTAAGAAATTTTGGAGATGTTTATACTCCATACATGAAGATATTGAACAACAAAATGACCAAGAAATGAGTGATGAAGGAAATGATAGTGATGACAATAACGATGACGAAGATGATTAGTATTTTATTGTATTAAATTTCAGATTGAATGGAAATTATGTAAAATATTTTACTTAAATTAAGTTAGTTTAATTAGATCCATTTTTTCTTTGATTTTATGTAGTTTACATAATGTCGTTTTAAGTGCAAGTTTGAGGCAGGAAAAAGAAATATTAGCCTCTGGAGTGGAAAATGACATAAAATAAAAAGCGACCGAATTTGGAGGAAATTAGACTTATGAAAACGATTATGCTCGGTTGAATTTAAAATCCCCACAAAATATATGCACGGGCTCTCATTTCTTTTTACTATTATCTTTCTTTTATTACATCTTTCTCTCTTGGCTAAACAATGATGGTAGGTCAAATCTATCCGGAATAAATCGATGGTCGCACATCTCTATACTCTCGCGTTACATCTCAACATGTCAAGTCTCCCTGTACTGATTTATGTCAGAAATCATACTTCTCTTGAAATCTCAATTAACCTAATAATTTATGGGGATTTTTTGTTAAATCAGTTTCGATATGGATTTTTTAAGATTTGGGGATTAGGGTTTTTGAGATTTATAGATTAGGGTTTAAATATTTGAGGAATAGGGGTTTTGAGATTTAAAGATTAGGATTTTGAGATTTGGGGATTAGGGTTTTTGAGATTTAGGGTTTTGAGATTCGAGGTTTAGGTTTCTATACTTTCACTGTTCTTTGTTGAGTCTTTATAAATCTTGTCTACCTACTGTTCTCTGTTGGTATTTGCATTGGTTAATCTCAATATTTTAAATCCTCTATTTTAGTTTTAATTATTCTATTTTTTTATATTCATATTCCAGTTAGTCTACAAGATTTAGCTAATGGTCCACGCACTTTCGTTTGGTTGCTTGTTCAGCCACGCTCAAGCGCGAGAAAATAAAGAAATAAGAGTATGTAATCAGAGAAATATTGACAATATATTTATTACTTTCTATTTAGCCAACTGTTATTTTTTATGTCCCTTTGAGTACTTCACATGTTCTATTAGTTAGTTTGAACTTAGTTAACATGGATGTTCTATTGGTTAGTTTGAACTTAATTATACAAATGAAAGTGTATTGATTTTTTTGGAAAGTAAAGAAGTTCAATTGATAGACAAGATAAGGGCCCAAAGATTTAAATGGAGACTCCCATGGTGTGACCACTTGCTAAATAAAAAATCCGGGCCTTACAAAAGATGCTGCCAAAGGCCCATAATTTTAACAACCAATCCGATTCCCTTTCCAAGTCTAACTTCCTCTACTTATTAACAAATTAAAGTTGATTCGCGCAGAATCCAAATCAACACGGCAAGATTTTAGCTATGCTACAAGAAAAAGTCAGTGAATACTTATAGTGACCAATCTGGATATGCATGTCTTAAGTTGCAATTGGTATAAGAAAAAGGTGTAATTGCAAGATTATATTGAAAATGTTTGTTTCCTCAGTCTGGTACCATAAAATCTGGGCAAATTCAAATTCAAATTCAAAATTTTGTAATTCCAAGCTATGCAAATTATGAACCTAACTAATAGTTTAATCATTAATCATAATGTAAAATCTTATAAAACCTGTTAACTCTTTGACATGTTAAGAGTAGATATCGAAAACCATAATGTACGATCAGTAGACATTTCTACCATAATTGTTGCATAATTTTGTTCCTCATATAGCAGGAAGCATGTTAAGTTGAAGGCAGGGTATACATTTGATAATAATTTGATATATTATTTATCACTACAAGAAAATAGGGTTAAATACAACTGACTTAAATTCAATTGGAGTTAAATTCGACCGCAGGCGGTCGAATTCTTTGGACACGGCTAAATTCGACCGGCCTCGGTCGAATTCAAATGATCATATCTAAACGGTTATATTTACAACCAATTTTAACTAAAAACGGTTGAACTAAAACGGTCGAAATTAAACCAGTCGAATTTAGCCCCTAAATTCGACCAAAATAAATTTTCGGTCGAATTTAGCCCCAATGAAAAAATGGAGGAAATTTTCCCGCAAAATAATTTATTTGGCACTCCTAAATTCAACCGACTTTGTCCAGTTTTATATTTAAAAATGGCGGGAAAATTACTCATACATCTAAAATTTTGAAAAAATATGAGGGAAATTTCCCGACCTTTTTGAAATTATATTTCAATGGAATTCGGTTGTATTTAGGATTTTTCAGAATTTTAATTTTTAATAAAAAAACTTATTTAAATGTTAATGAATATTTTGAAATTATGAATATGGGAGAAAAAAAGTTATCCAAATACAAAAATTTAGTTCTTGAACATATAAATTGTGCACTAAAAGAATTTTCAAATTTCTTTACTTGTTAAAAAAAGAAAATTGATGATAGTTAGTTGTGCTACTCTTGATTTTTATGAGGGCAAACCAAATAAAATTGTTTTGATCTGAAATTTTCATTATATCACTAATATATATATTTATTGACATCCGTACGGTTAGATCGATGAAAAATATTTTTAAAAAAATTGAAACACCAATTCGGGACTAAACACTAGTTAGTTGTATTAGTCAAACTCATGTTTGACTTTTGAAATGTAAAACCAAATAAAACTGTTTTGATTTGAAACTTTGGTTATATTATTAATATATATCTATTGACATCCATACAGTTGGATTGATAAAAAATATTTTTAAAGAAATCGAAACACCAATTCATGACCAAACACTAGGTTGTTGTACTAGTCAACCTAATATTTGGCTTTTAAAAGGGCAAACCAAATAAAATGGTTCTGATCTGAAATTTTCGTTATATCACTAATATATATTTATTGACATCCGTACGGTTAAATTGATGATAAAAGTATTTTAAAAAAATCGAAACACCAATTCAGGACCAAACACTAGTTAGTTGTAACAGTCAAACTAATGTTTGACTGTTAAAATGGAAAACCAAATAAAATTGTTTTGATTTGAAAATTTGGACATATCACTAATATATATATATATATATATATATTGACATACGTACGGTTGGATCGATGAAAAATATTTTTAAAAATATTGAAATACCAATTCATGACCAAACAGTAGGAAGTTGTACTAGTCAACCTAATGTTTGGCTTTTAAAAGGGAAAATCAAATAAATTTGTTTTGATCTGGAATTTTGGTTATATCACTAATATATATATATATATATGACACCCGTACGGTTAGATCTAATAAAAATGTTTTTAAAAAAATCGAAAGACCAATTCAGGACTAAACATTATTGAGTTGTACCGGTCAAACTCATGCTTGACCTTTAAAATGAAAAACCAAATAAAATTGTTTTGATTTGAAACATTGATTATATCACTAATATATATCTATCGATATCCGTATGGTTGGCTCAATGAAAAATATTTTTAAAGAAATCGAAACACCAATTCATGAGTAAATACTAGGTAGTTGTACTAGTCAACCTAATTCTTGGCTTTTAAAAGTGCAAACCAAATAAAATTATTTAGATCTGAAATTTTCGTTATATCACTAATATATATATTTATTGACGCCCGTACGGTTAGATCGATTAGAATTATTTTTAAAAAAATCGAAAGACCAATTCAGGACTAAATATTAGTTAGTTGTACCAGTCAAACTCATGATTGACTTTTAAAATGGAAAACCAGATAAAATTGTTTTGATTTGAAACTTTGGTTATATCGCTAATATATATATCTATTGATATCCGTATGGTTGGCTCGATGAAAAATATTTTTAAAGAAATCGAAACACCAATTCATGACCAAACACTAGGTAGTTGTACTAGTCAACCTGATGCTTGTCTTTTAAAAGTGCAAACCAAATAAAATTATTTAGATTTGAAATTTTCATTATATAACTAATATATATATTTATTGACACCCGTACGGTTAGATCGATTAGGAATGTTTATAAAAAATCAAAACACCAATTCAAGACTAAACACTAGTTAGTTGTACTAGTCAATCTCATTCTTGACTTTTAAAATGAAAAACCAAATAAAATTGTTTTGATTTGAAACTTTGGTTATATCACTAATATATATATCTATTGATATCCGTACAGTTGGCTGGATGAAAAATATTTTTAAAGAAATCGAAATACCAATTCATTACCAAACACTAGGTAGTTGTACTGGTCAACCTAATGTTTGGGTTTTAAAAGGGCAAACCAAATAAAATTGTTATGATCTAAAATTTTTGTTATATCACTAATATATATATATTTATTGACATCTATATGGGTCGATCGATGAAAAATGTTTTTAAAAAAATCGAAATACCAATTGAGGACTAAACACTAGTAGTTGTACAAGTCAAACTCATGCATGACTTTTAAAATGGAAAATCAAATAAAATCATTTTGATTTGAAACTTTGGTTATATCACTAATATATATATCTATTGACATCTGTACGGTTGGATCAATACAAAATATTTGTAAAGAAATTGAAACACCAATTCATGACCAAATACTAGGTAGTTGTACTCGTCAACCTAATGTTTGGCTTTTAAAAGTTCAAACCGAATAAAATTGTTTAGATCTGAAATTTTCGTTATATCACTAATATATATATTTATTGACATGCATACGGTTGGATCGATCAAAAGTGTTTTAAGAAAAATCGAAATACCGGTTCAGGACTAAACACTAGTTAGTTGTACTAGTCAAACTCATGCTTAACTTTTAAAATGGGAAACCAAATAAAATTGTTTTGGTTTGAAACTTTGATTATATATGTATATATATCTATTGACATCTGTACGATTGGATCAATGAAAAATATTTTTAAAGAAATCGAAACACCAATTCATGACCAAACACTGTGTAGTTGTACTAGTCAAAAGAATCGAAACATAGATATTTTCTTACTCATCTTGTTTCAAATGTACTAGTCAAAACACTAGTTGATTGTTAAAATAGCAAACCATATAAATTTAATTTTTTCTGCAAATTTTGTCATATCAATAATACATATGAATCTTGACATCTCCACGGTTGTATTTTGGATTTTTTGGAATTTTAATTTTGAATAAAAAAATTATTTAATTTATTTTGAATATTTTGGAATTATAAATATGGAAGAGAATAAAAGTTATCCAAATAAAAAAAACTTAGATCTTGAAATATTAAATTATGCGCTATAAAAAGTTTCAAATTTCTTTATTTGTTTAAGAAATAAAATTGATGCTAGTTACTTGTACTAGTTAAACTGATGATTGACTCTTAATATGGCAAATCAAATATAATTATTTTGATCTGAAACTTTGGTTATATCACTAAGTTGGTTCAATGGTTATGCCCTAATTTTGGTTATTAAAAAAATAAATAAATAGTGTTATATATCCGCTAAACTACTAATTTTTAAACTATTACACACGTAGTGTACTTATTCTACTAAACTATAACCACAACCAATCCTATTATTAAAAAAATTAAAAAAATAGTTTTATATAACCGCTAAACTACTAAATTGTTAAACTATTAGGTATAGTATATTTATCCTACTAAACTGTGATTATAGGTTATCTTATTATTTTTTTATAAATTTATTATTATAACGTATTTATATAAATAATTTTAAAATTATAATATGACGGGATAAATAATGTTATTTTGATAAAAACTCTTATCGAGCTGAAGGGCACTACTTACTGTTGGAGCCTACATATTAACCATCCTATTCATCACTTAAAAAACACATATGTAAACGAAAAAAATAATAAATTGAAAAAAATGTGTCATGCCTTTTTATCTTAAGAAACTGTTGGGTCAAAATGTTCCACTCTGATAGATTGTTGCTGAGAACTATTGACTTCCTCTCATGTAACCCTCCTATAAAATTAGGGGTGACAATATATAACAGTTTCGAACCAAGTCTCAATTCCTGACATAATTTACATAATTTACATAATTTACAGACAAAGCACGAAAAATAAACGAAAATGATAAGATCAACCCGGATATGACCCACAATGATATTTATTATAATTTTATTCCTTTGAACTTTAATATCCATTCCAAATTAAGCCAATTCGAAATTGACCCATTAACAAATAGGAAACCCTCCGAGACCCAAAATAAGATTTAAATAGCTAATTATTTGCTTTAAATACCAATTTTTAATATATAATTTATATTTCTGTTGTTGCTTGTATCACCACACCGGTGAAGTCAAGTTGATCTAAAACCAACTTATTAACATAATTAACCCTAGCATACCATGTTGTAGTCTATTTTGCAGCCACATATTAAATTGGAAGTGTGCCAAAAAATATTCAAACTTTCAAACAGTAAACGGATAATAAGCACGATGAGAAGGCAGATTAAAAATCACGTAAAACCAATTCTTCTAAATTGCTAATATTTGACCCTCTGATTATAAATTTACTTTTCAAATTGATAAATTCATATTTTCAGGATCTAAATAAGAGACAAAAAAGTAAGTTCCGATTCACCGTTCTTGCAGGTGTAGCTGATGTGGTTGATTCCCCGGTTGATGAACTTTTTGACCGCAATAGTACAAAAATGTATAAAATTACTAACATTATTTGATTACTTTATGCAATATACAGACTTTAGAGAGATTTCTGCTTAAAGCAATCAAGCTCGTCACATATTTCGTATAACTCCTACATGATTGTCATTGAACAATCAATTATCATCTTATTGAACCATCTTCCTATATGGTCTGATAAAGGTTAAGGTTATTAAGTCAGGAGAATTTTCACTACAAGAAAAAAGGTTAAAAGTCATCGGTTTAAAGTCGGTTGCTTTTAGCCATAAACAAATGAAATTGGTGAAATTTAGTACAAAATCGACCATTTTCTTTCAGTGATTTTAACCTTGTCGAAATTGTTTTTCGCTGTGGGAAAATCATTGCTTTTGAGTTGTGTAAGATTCCTCATATATATAAAATGATGGGGGCTAAGTTGTGCATCACCAAGAAAAAACCAAAATGAAGGCAGCTAAAAATAAATACTTCCAATATAAATCCCAAAATCACCCGTAATGAAATAAACTTAAATGTAAATACTACCAATATCCAAATTAGCATCAAATTCCTACAATAAATAAAAAACAAGTGGAAATTATAAAAGGGGTAATAAAAAGCAAGGTGCCCAATTTAATCTCAAACTAATAAAAAGCAAGCAGAAGACGTTGCTAATAATACAATGCACTAAAATACAGATTCAATCATCAATTAGGTCAGAAGTCTTGAGGTGGGTCACTAGTTCCTATCGTAACACTAACATCCAAATAAATATCAATCAAACAATAGATTAAGAACCCGAGACTCAATAGCCGAGTATATTCAGTGTCTTACTTATGGACATTGAGATTTTTACAATAATTTTAATTTTTAAGAATCCAACAGATGAACTACAACAGAAAGGTTTCTCGAAATTTATGTAACTGATAAAATATAATATTTGTGTAATTTGTGGTCTAGGAAGTTTCCCGAAACTGAGTTTGATAAGAATTCAGACAAAGTTCATAAACATGTTTTAATGTGAACATAAAAAAGAGGGGGCATTTTTATTAAAATGACTGTTATCGCCGCCTTTAATGTTATTTTGATAAATAATTTAAAAGCAATGAATCGGTCACTTTTATTTTTCAGTTTTAGATATTGTCACCTGCTCTTCAAAATATAAAATTGACCACCAAATATTGGCGGTTGCTTTTATTCAAAAAATGGCTAAAATCCACCGCTTTCAAATTTCACAGAATCACTACAAGAAAATTGATGTTTACCTACTAATAAATTTCCTACCAATACATATTAGTAGGAAAAGATGAGTTTTATCCGCCCCTAATATATTGGTAAAAGTTTTTGGTAGTTAAATCCAATATACATGATAGTACGGTGCCTCGTATTTTGTCTTACGTGCCAATTTTCAATTCAATATTCATCTTTATATTAATTAAACTACTCCAAATATTGGATCGCCAGTTTTTCTCCACCACTTCTTACAAGATGAAAGGTTCTGTTGGCATTACTAAATATTAACTTTTCCTCCGATTTGAAGAAAGACATATGATATTGTTCCTTTATAATATCACAATTATTCATAAAAAAATGTATAAGGCACATGTTTATTTCACTACACCATAAATGGCCTACATCAACACCAAGAAAATGTTACAACAGACCCAAAAAAGTGTTACCACAGCCAGAATAAGCCCTAAGGTAACATAAAAATTAAGTTGCTTTTTTTCGAGTTACCTTTGGCCCCTAAGGTAACATTACTCTTGCCCTGGTGTAACATTCACATTTGTGTTACAATAGCTGTCAAAGGTAACATCAATCTATGTCTATAGTATCACAATATGTATGTTACCTTTGGACTTAGAATTTTCACAAAAAATGGGGCCCACATGTGGGCCCCACACGAGGGCCCCACATGTGGGCCACAAAATCATTATAACATTTTTTCCTTACTGTAACAGTTTTATAATGATTTTTATTATATTATACTAGTTTGTTTGTCACATTGAAGTATGTAATATAACATATTTCTCAAAAAAAATTTGACAAAATTTGTTTATAAATTGAACATGCCATAAACCTGTTTTTCTTACAAGTCAACAAATAAACAATTCAAACCACCAAATTTTAAATAGGTTATCACAACCCCCACCAAATACTACTTCAGTTTTCACACATTTCACCATCAATTCCACATAATCCAAAAAAAAGGTACATAGTCTATAGTCTAGAGTACGATAAATAAACATTTGTAATCTAGTACGATAACACTTAGAGTACGCAAAAGAAGATATGTAAAAAATAGTGATGCCGCTATGAGATTAAGTGCAACCCCTCCTCCTTTCAAGCTCGCAATCTGGATCCTCGGTAAATCTTGTGATGGTAGCATCTCTTGCCTTCATAGTCATAGATCCATCCAACAGAACACACTGGACTACAAAAGTTTCAACATTAAGCAAATTATTATGAAAACTATAACTTTTAGAAAAACCAATATAAAAAGATATTAAATGTCATCCTGAACTTTAGTAGACTTAAGTTTGCCATATATTTGAGCTGAAAGTAAAATTAAGATTTAAGAATAATTGCCTACCTCTATCCATCATTTGCTATCATATAATGAAGTAAAAAGAATCAAAAGAACTCTTATTTAGCCATATAACTGGTAAAAACATCCAATACATTTAACACAGACCAAGTAAAACAACTGGTATTATTTAGCAAAAAAACAACTGGTATCCGGTAATCTAGGTCAGGAATGACAGTTGGGGCTACGGTTGCTTTCTTTACCTTCCTTCGAAACTGTAGAAGAATTTAAAAATTCACATAATTCAACACAAACGGCATCCTCAAAAGTTTTCTAAGTAGACTATCCTGTGTACTAGCAGCTAATGCAAAACTTGCAAATTTAAGTAACATATCTTTCCATTATCCTCTTTAGACAAAGAAATTACACAATAATTTTATATGCAATATTAGCAAAACTATTAAACAACACTAGCTAAGACTAACTTGAGTAACTACACAGATTGTTATTTAGAAGAATACCTAGAAAATATTATACTCTGCACTATTTTGATTGAATCTTTTAGGAGACACTGCAAAGAATATATATACACACACATACTACAAAAATACCTGTGGGATATGGGCTTTCAGTTTTGATTCTTGAACTCAAGAAAATACCCAGTTGAAACAAAATGCCTACAAAATCAAAACTCTAATATTTCTTCCTTATAATCCCTGCACATGAAAACAAGCAATAGTTTAATAATGATCACCAATGACCAGCCTGTTAAAAGTAGATCTGGGGTGTGAAAAGCCGGAAAATCATACAAGTTCCAATATTTACCAATAACTAGTCAAGAACCATGTTCTTTTTTAACCAATACATAGCTCAACACCCTCAAGTTGTTAAGTATAATAAATTAGAGCATGGTACAAGAAACAGAAACCAGCAGCATGCATACACACAGTAACAAGAAAACAAGTGGCTCACCTCTTTTTTTTATCACAACTTCAAGAAGATTTCAAGAGAGGAAGGGAATTTAAATTCACATGGTTTGGAGGGGTGTTAAGTATTATGAATACCAGCTGAATTCAAATAAATAATAAATATAGAAGCTTGATAAACCTGTGCTTCATTTTCTGAAAATTATGAAGACGTCATCGCATTTCTCTGCACATTCAACTCATCCAACTTAGCTCACTCCATCACTTCCTCAACAAACATCTGAAAAGCAAGAAAATGTTAAAATACCAATAGTTGACGACATTGACAGGTTCATATTCCGACCATGTTTTAATTCTATTTATGTTACGTAAGATCGCCTCACAGTTCATTTGACAGATATAGTGTTTCTGTTACTAGTGTAACCGGAAACTCCAAAGAACTTTTTATGAAAGATATATGATGAGAGTTGCAAATATTGTTACTTTTTTTCCTTGACCCTTTGGTTCTAAGTAGCTCAATGAGGTGACTACCTTTTTTTACTAACTACAGGAAGCTTTCAAAATATAATGTTGCTGCAACATTACAGGTCAGTCATTCTATGAACATTAATTACTATGATATTGAGCGTTTTGCATTAATCTACAAGAGAAGTTATTGCTACCTCTTGATCAAGTTATGAACCACTATGTTTCTCTTATATCAATGTCTAGTGTGTTGGTAATAGAAGGACTGCCATGAGCAAAACCTATACAGTCAAAGGAGTTTGATAGGATATTGCTGCTATAGAAAATGGTAAGAATCCTTTATTTTTATCATAGCTCTCAAGATTTATTGATACGGAATGGAGATAGATTAGGTTAATGATAAGTAAATAGCTTAAAATTATCAGTACAATATAGTGTGCGGAAGACATGTAAACATGTAAGAGACAGAGTGAAACCAAGGGCTACCTCATCAGGACTCTACTCTCCTGGGAGACGACGGCCATCAAAGAGAAAGGCAATTGAATTTATGTCAACTGATTCACGGTCACAATAAGCACTCATAAGTTTTTTCAATTGGGTACTCCATTTGATCCTGAAAAAGACTTCATTTCCGTCCTGTACAAATCATCACAATCAATCTAAATTTTAAAACTTCATTTATATTTACAAACCTAGTTCATACAACCTAGTTAACGAGACTCTGCTCCACATCATCAATTGTATATATCAGAACACTATTATTCTAGAAACTAGCAGCAGAAGACACCTTGCCAGGTTAAGCAGGGAGTAATATAAGAAAATTACATTAACTAGCGGTGATTACCTTTCAAACTTAATAGATCTTTTAGTTTACTTGGTACATTCTCATTAATGGTGATTACTTCAACAGAAAAAAGACAGGACTGCCGAATGCATGAACACATAAAATAACTAGGTTGTACATTTTAATTTTGTAAATTTTAATTCTATACAAATCACAATCTTTTAACACAGAACAATCAACCAAATACCGCAATTTAAATTAAACAATACATTAACCAATTTACCCCAAAAAGACACTCGCAAGCTACTACACTTTCGATAAACCCTAATCTACCCTAAGAACACCATCTTACATTTTATCAATTACATTAGATGACCGTAAGGTACAGGTATTCCTTGGGGGGTAGGAGGGGAGTTAAATCAACCTAGTCACTTATACAGAGTATCATTTATCATCATAGCTAAATAACAATACGAACAAAATACCCGGAATTATCACATCTAAGTAACAAAACAAAATAGAGTAAAAAGATTAAAGTCCATGTAACATGATAGGGTTTAAATATACTGTAAGTTAGCTCCACAACAAATAGAGATTCCTCAGGACCAAACCCGAGAAAGGCATTTGTGTACTTCTCTTCCGGAATATCCCTCTTTCTCAAAAGCTTCATCCCAAAACCTTCAGTTTAAAACCTGTAAACATCAAATAAAACACTATTTAACAATAAATTCATCACAACTAACACATATTTGACATACTTTCTTCCAATTAAACAATAAACCACATACTTGATAGTGTGAACAAGGTCACCAACACGAGACACAACATGTAAGAACCTGCGCTTATCCTTTTTAGGTCATTCCAACAACTCGCTACTCGGAACAACAACTGGATTTCAATTAAACGGCATAATTTTAAACATAGATATACACAGAAAGAAAATAAAAAACTATTTTTTTCAGCAAACAAACAAAACTGCAATAAATTGAAATAACTTGGGGAGAGATAGAGAAACGAATTGGGAGAAAGAGATAGAGAGAGAGAGAGAGAGTTACTGCTTACTAGGAGAGTGAAGAGTGAAAGAATATGATGCTCCTTCGACCCCCAATTTCAATTAAAAACCCCGATTCCAATTAAAAACCCTAACTCGATTTTACTAATATAAAATCCTAGCTAATCAAATCATCAATCTTAAGGTAGTACTTTAGGATGATTCGGCTCAATTGAAAGCTGAGAGAGTGTGTGAGTGACGATCGAGAGAGAGATTTTTAGAGTGTGAGAGAGGGACTGTGTGAGAGAGATGTTTAGAGAGGACTTTGAAACTTTACAAAAAACTGCCGCTTCTCCAAAACTTTTGAGCCTGCTTTAGCCCGACTTATGGAGAGCCCAATGACATCCCAAATAACTGCTGGCTAATTTCATTTTTTTTTATTTTTTAATAAAATTTTAAGTTTAAGTAGTGTTCAAACTTTTTATTAATAAAAAATTCTTAATTATTAATTAGTACAGTTTACAAAATAAAAAAAAATATTATCTTTATCTTAGATAATATTAATATTATTACTTAATTATATTATCAAAATTGATTAATTTTCAAGTCAAATAATTATATATATTTAATTATTTGTAAAATATTACTTTTTTATCCATTAACACCCTATTGTAACATAAGTTTCCACATGTTACTCGTATGTAACATTTTGAAACTATAGTAACATATTATAAATGCTATGGTAACATCAAAAATGCTACGTTGCAGTAGGCTAAGATGAGCATATCTAAGGTAACATAATTTTGTAACACCCATGATTAAACCATTGCGATAGGCCATCTATGGCGTAGTGTCAATATGCGTTGCTTTACATTTTTTTCCTCATAACATTTTTCAAAGATGTTCATATTTATATTATGTAATTTATTTCTAATTTGATATCATTTTAATTTATGGTCTCTAATGTAGATATAGATCACTACAAATCTGGCCATTTACGACGGTTTTTTTGAATTGAAATCGTTGTAATTGAGCCATTTACGACGGAAAAAAATCGTCGTTTTTGGTCGAGTACTAAGTTCATTTTTTCGTCACAAGATAAAATTGCGTCGCAAGTTAGTAAGTAAGGGCTCACATACTCAATAAAATAATAAATCAACTTACGACGAAATTTATCGTCGTAAAATACCAAAATACGACGAACAATAACATCGTAAGTTATGTACTTACGACAGAAGAATGCGTCGTAAGTTAGAAATTTCTGACAGAAAAAAATGTCGTATTTTAGAAGATGGGGCCTACATGCTGGGAAAATGAAAATTAAAAAAAAAATTAAATATGAAAATGGATACATTACGACAGAATATATGAAGAACAACCGTCGTAAGTTCATTTTACCGGAATAATTACGACAGAATATTTGAAGAACAACTGTCGTAAGTTTGTTTTTCCAGAATAACCAAAAACTAATTTTTCATGATCCAGCCATTTTCGACCTCCAATTTAAATTCTAAACCTGTCAAAATCTTATGCAATCACAAATTCAAAACAAACTCTAAACCTTGCAATTAAGTCACAATACATAATGTACATAAGTTATACCATAAATCCGTACTTATTCACAATCAAAAATAGAAAGCAAACTAAAATTCAGTTTACAAACACCCACAAACCAAATTCAGTTTACAAGCACAACTTGGTTATCTTACAAATCAGGTTTCCTCATTAACACAGTAGATATAACTAATTAAAATAAACCTACTGTAGTTAATGGACAGAGTAACGATCATCATCTCCAACTTCGTCTTCCTCGTTGTTGCTTCGGAAGTCATTGACATTCCATGGCGCCTTGTCAATTCTACTATTAACAAGATATCAATAACTCATAGGGGTAATCATCGATTGCAAGAAGAGCAGGAGGAATGTACCCGTTTAAATATTAATTTGTGATACTTTCCTGATCAAGAGCAAACTGAACAGTCACAGTGGATGAGCTTAGCTTTTTTTGAGGCAGAAAGACATAATTTCAATATTGTATATGGCACTAACGGTATTGCAAGTATTGTAAAAACAATAATCAGGAACAATTCACTATTTTTTTCCGAGGTAGCCATAGTAAATCATTGTCGGTGTGTATATGCTTACTGCCTTGTTATACCTGAAATGAATGTAAACGGATAATCAGCATGATCGATAATAATGTTCAAGTATACCACTTCTTGAAATTATAAATTAAAGTTCAGGTTTAAGAAATTATAGTAGTAGCTTGTACCGTGAAAGGCTCTTGGTATTTAATGTCTAAACCGGGAGAAAGATGAGGTTTATTAAATATGTGTGGATAGGTTTATTTGAAGAAACTATCTTAAGTAGACATTCCGAGATTCGAAACAAGTTTGTAAACCTAGTTATACTTTATTACGAAATAGAATAGAAATATAAAAGGCTTAATGATCTTTTAGCCATTTAAGTATAAGTCGTTGTACCCAAAAACCCTTAAACTTTAAAAGCGTTCCTTTTTGCCACTCGGGTATCAAAAATATACCTATTAACCCTTTTTCCTATTTTGTATTCCAATAATACCCTTACAAGATATATATACCTCGTATCCCTTAAAATATTAATTAATACACTTCTTAGCCCTCATCCATGGATTTGCACAGATCTGTCCATATTGCATACCTTTCATATACCCGTCACCTGCTTCTTTTCCTGCTAAAGAGATCATATTTGCAGTCCGGTTAACTTTTTTGTCCAAAGGTTTCCTAAAATACTACAATTGCATTCTCAATTATCATATTTACAGCATGCAACTCACATCTAGGCACATGTGACCGAATCATATAGTTGATATATTTTTTAAACAACAATTGTTTTTTCTTGAATGAATATCGATGGTTTAATCATTATATGATCAATTCCACGTGATTTGAGCAGAGCCGATAACAACTTGATATGATTTTGATAGTAACAGAGGTGTTGAGTTCCAGACCTCCAACAAATACTATTCTCATTTATTTAATTCGAACACTAAACTGGTATTAAATGAGCTATTCTGTGGTGAATTGTTGAAGGATCTGTTGCTGATTAGGCCCATGAGTTTGCACTTGAATTATTATATTAGAACATTAAAGTTATATTTTCCGCAAATATTAACATGATGTGATGTGTTTCAGACTAACAATTATATGACTGTATATTTATCTCCAAAAAAAATTATATATCCTAAAGTGTATGGATCATCTTGGTTCACTTCAGTTCATTGTGTCAACTATTGACACAGAGAGTATTATTAGACTAAATAATGTACAATAATGTTTCTGCATAAATCTCAGGAGATTGTAGGAGGTAGTTAAAGGGAGCACACAATCCTATCGTTAGGTAAAATAGGTCCAGTAACATCCAGTAGTGTTCGAACTCAGGTTAGAACAGTATTCGTGTTGCTTTTCATAGGTCTAGAGAGTGCTCAAGCCACATTGCAGGTACAACTGTTAGTATTCGTCAGCGGATGCTTGGTGTGTGATGGAGGTTATATGTTATCATCAACGATAACATATATCCTCTTAAAGGTACAAACTAAACCAAACCATACATTATGGCCGGCATGAACATCACTCCTCTTGGTACAAATCATTAATCTTTTCGACCAATATTAAGCATTAACAAAGAAAGACCGAATGCTACACCTTTACATTTGTTGAGAAAGTACTACTCTAGGCTTTCAGACCATTAAAAACACATTTATCCACCCACAATTCTGTTGTCCTGTATTAGAAACTAAACAAAATTTTAAGAAAGGATTTCAGACCATTACAAAGATGGGACAAAAACTTATTCAAAAAACCCCAACTTTAAAGAAACAAACGAAAACACTTGAAGTTTTATTGAATATAAACGATTGGTTACGGAAGTAATAGGGCAAGTCCAGCTATAAAATATTACATTAACCTCCCCAGCATATAAAGAACATTAAAAACTGATTTTCAATTTTACAATTAATAGGTATCTAAATCAAACTAGAAACAATGGCACCAACAGATGTACAAATATGTATAAAGAATTAAACTAAAAGAAAGAAATAGATTTATACCATAACTCTTTTGGAGATGAATCCGCAACTGCTCTATCTCGTGAATCAAAGGGTTAAACCTTGTTTGACAACGAGATCCTTCAAAATCGGAGCCGCCGAGTCACAGGAGATATTCTTTGCTCTTTTAAGACTCTGACCAGGTTCATGGAATGACGTGAAGAAGAGTTAACTAGGCTATGACCCCCTTACCTTGGAATCTAGATCCGCCATGGGTATTGATTAACCCTTGTATTGTGTTCTTTTTGCTGGTAAAAAATCTCATCCCCAATTTTAAGCCTTAATTACTAACAAAATTAACAAAAATCGAAAATGAGTAAAAGTCATAAAGAATTAGAGTGAAGAATTATAGTGAGTATTTTTTAGGGAGAGTAAAGGAGGAGCAGGTGAGAGAGATGTTTTGGTCTAGAGAGAAGTGACAGATACGGTCTCCAAGTTTTACTTTTAGGGAGAAAGTATGGCAGCAAAGTTTTGGTTACGAGGGAAAAATACCGCCCATTATTTTACCTTGGGCAACATACTCACTATTACTAAATTATTAATTTCAATGATTAAAATATTATTTTTTATTTTTAACGGTAAGATATTAATAAATAATGGTAATTAATTTCATTTTTAATAATTTCAGAATTTATTAAATCTGTGAATGTCTTATTATATTATGAACTAAAATTAGATTAATTTTTTACCAACCCCAGTATTAGTGTGAGTAGTTAAAAGAAAAAACTCTTATTTAAAAAAAATCTCTTATTTAAAGAGAAGTCAATTGTATGGATGTCAGTTATATATATTAGTGATATAATGACAGTTTCATATTAAAATAATTTTATTTGGTATATAGAAGATTGAATTGTAGGGTTTTATTTTTTGGTTTACTAGGCCTAACTGAGAAAGTTGTTGGCGTGTGAGAACTTGAAAGTAAATAAAATGAATGATAACAATTTTTATTTAGTTTTGAGTCATTAGTTTTTTTGAAAAATCTATATCTATATTTATATTATTATATTAAAAATGAAATAATATAAATTTGGTTGTTAGTCTGATCATCGTATCTATAGTAATATTTAAAATAAAATACTTTGTTAAATAGATTAATATTCGTAACATAATTATAATATGTCTAACGGTTTTCGTTAAAATAAAAATAATATATAAAATTTACTCGAACGGGCTAAACAAAAGTATACTATTAATCCTATTTTAAATAAAAATTAAAAAATTACATATGATTAGTTAGATTTGAAGAATCGGGCTAAAATAAAATCATAAATATTATTAATCCCGCTAAAGATATTATATTATTGGACCCGACTTTAACAAAATAAAAATTTAAAAGAAAATTTGTGGGTTCGATAAAATGTCCTCAAACTAAAACAAAATAATACATATTATTCATTCGGTCTAAAATAAAATAATAATCACCCCATACTAAAATAAAATTCAACAAAATAGTAAGTATAATTAGCTTGATTTGGTTGATATAACAGGTCTCATGCTAACATAATTTTTTTACTATTGACACATGAAATTTTACAATTAATTCGAGTTTAAATATATTAAAATAACACAAATCTGAATATAGTTAGTTGAATTTGGTCAGTTAAATGACAATTCAGTTTGACTACTATAGCTAATTGGTGTTTAATCATAAATTGGTGTTTCGATTATTTTAAAAATATTTTTCATCGATCCAACCGTATGAATGTTAATAGATATATATATATATTAGTGATATGACCAAAGTTACATATCAAAATAATTTTATTTGGTGTGTCATTTTAACAGTCAAGCATGAGTTTGACTTGTACAACTAACTAGTGTTTAGTGTTGAATTTGTGTTTCGATTATTTTAAAAATACTTTTCATCGATCCGACCGTATGGATGTCAATAGATATATATATATTAGTGATATAACTAAAATTTCATATAAAAATAAATTTATTTGGTTTGCCTTTTTTAACAGTCAAGCATCAGTTTGACTAGTACAGCTAACTAGTGTTTAATCCTCAATTGGTGTTTCGATTATTTTAAAAATATTTTTTATCGATCCAACCGTATGAATGTTAATAAATATATATTGGTGATATAACAAAAAATTGATATCGAAATGAATTTATTTGGTTTGCCATTTTTAATAGTCAAGCATCAGTTTGAGTAGTAGAGCTTACTAGTCTTTAATCCTGAATTGGTGTTTCGATTATTTTAAAAATATTTTTCAACGATCCAACCTTATGGATGTAAATAAATATATATATTAGTGATATAACCAAAGTTACATGTCAAATTAATTTTATTTGGTTTGTCATTTTAACAGTCAAACATGAGTTTGACTTTTACAACTAACTATTGTTTAATCCTGAATTTGTGTTTCTATTATTTTAAAAATACTTTTCATCGATCCAACCGTATGGATGCCAATAGATATATATATATATTAGTGATATAACCAAATTTTCATATCAAAATAAATTTATTTGGTTTGCCCTTTTTAATAGTCAAGCATTAGTTTGACTAGAACAACTAACTAGTGTTTAATCCTAAATTGGTGTTTCGATTATTTTAAAAATATTTTCAACGATCCAACCTTATGGATGTCAATAGATATATATATTAGTAATATAACCAAAGTTACATATCAAAATAATTTTATTTGGTTTGTCATTTTAATAGTCAAACATGAGTTTCACTTTTACAACTAACTAGTGTTTAATCCTGAATTGGTGTTTCGATTATTTTAAAAAAAATTTTCAACGATCCAATCTTATGGATGTTAATAGATATATATATTAGTGATATAACCAAAGTTACATATCAAAATAATTTAATTTGGTTTATCATTTTAACAGTCAAGCATAAGTTTGACTTTTACAACTAACTATTATTTGATCCTGAATTTGTGTTTCTATTATTTTAAAAATACTTTTCATCGATCCAACCGTATGGATGTCAATATATATATATATATATAATATAACCAAAATTTCATATCAAAATAAATTTATTTGATTTGCCTTTTTAACAGTCAAGCATCAGTTTGACGAGTACAGCTATTTAGTGTTTAGTTTTGAATTTGTGTTTCATTTTTTTAAAAATATTTTTTTATCGATCCAACTGTATGGATGACAATATATATATATATATGATATAATCAATATTTAATATTAAATTATTATATCAAAATATTTAATTTTTTCTGAAATATTTGAAATGTCACCCAAACAAATAAATGATGGCATTAATGTGGTTGGATGATGAAATAAATTTTTTTAAAAATTTAAATTATAAAAAATCATGTGCTAATTTACGCCGGAATCCCCCATCAAATCATGTGCTAATAAAAATTATTTGATGTGCTAATAAAAATCATGTGCTAAAAATTAATCAAAATAAAATCATGTGCTAATTATTATCTGCAAAAAATTTGAGAAAAGTCAAATTTACCGCCAAACTTTTGGGGAAAAGGTTAAATTTCCCTCTTTGATAACTTACGAAGAATTTTAATTTCCGTCGTAAATTGGATATTCCACTATTTTCCGTCACAAATATTTCGTCGTAAATTTATATGAAATATTTTTTTATTTAATTTCAAGATTAAATTTTAATAAAAATATTTAACTTACGACGAAATGTTCAAATCGTCGCAACTTCAAATGATTTTTGTTTTCCCGCCAATTTTTTTGGAAAAGGTCAAATTTCCCTCTTTAATAACTTACGACGAATTTTTATTTCCGTCGTAAATTTGATGATCCGATTTTTTTCGTCGCAAATATTTCGTTGTAAATTTAGATAAAATATTTTTTTTTCAATTTCATTTTAAAATTTTAATAAAAATAATTAACTTACGATGAAATATTTAAATCGTCGTAATTTCAAATAATTTTTATTTTTGTTTAATCGTGTCGTACATAATTTTATTAATAAAATACTAAACTTACGACGATTTCGGGTTTCGTCGTAAATATTTACGACGTTTTACTTTTTTCGTCGTAAGTTGGGCGCGCATTTTTTTCCGTCGTAAGTCCGCCGTCGTAATTGGCCTATTTTGTTGTAGTGGATATGTAAGGTTATATATGATAAAAATGACATTTTCATAAAAAGAAGACATCTGTATTTGTGATATTAATACTTGTACTACTTATAACTGTTCTTGTTAGAATCTCAATTATTTAAAATAATATTTTATAATTTTAGATAAAAATAGAAGTATTTTATTGAAAAGATGTCAAATATAAATTCAAATTGATAGGTAATTAAATTAGATAAGAACAGGTCGAGACTTTCACGCGTGAGACTCAACAGACGTAATAGAAAATGCTATATCTAGCCAGTAGGATAAGGTGGATAATGGTCGGGTAGATAATGCTGTCATTACCGGATATTTTATTGAAAATTAATATAGGTGGCTTACAAATCATCATAATAAAGCACATGCCCCGTTTTCGTTTGGAAGATTAACTTTTTGAATCAAGTTAGAGTTAGAGGTTTAAACAAAATAAAATCTTTAATATTAGTATTTGGTAGTTATTTTTTTGAAATAATTTTTTGTCTCAAAAAACTAAATTTGAAAAAGCTATTAGGAGGAGTTTTTTCAAGAGTATAATGTAAAAAACTATTTGAAACCGCTATTTATCAAACAATTTTATTTGAAATATCTAATTTCAGTCAGCTAATCAAAAGAGCTTATTAAATCACCTAATTAAAATATTAATTTTAAATCGCTAAAGCTAACAGCTAATTCTCAAATTCTCAAATAGAGCCATATAAAAGTATGCAAATAATTTTAGTATTTACTTTAGTGCCGCGCTCAAGGTCGAAAGAAACTAAACATTTTTTCGAATTATATATTAATTTATTTAAATTTTTAAAACAAATAATAATATGAATATATATGATTAAGTTATTCTATCGGTGCTTAGACTTTATTTGGAATTGTTGTTAAAAATTGTTGTGCTATTATAAAACTTAGTATTGTTTGATAATATTTTTTATATATGTATCTATGTTATCCCTTTCCGTTAATTGATTACGCACACACAATGAGCTGAATTCCTAAACTGTCGTAAGGGGTACAAGATCTATATTTTGATATTAAAAATGTTAAAAGTAATCTTTTGGTGAGGTTTAATGGTGAAATCATCAATTTTTTTCCGCTTAAATTTAAAAATAATATTTTTTAAAACATGGTGAAGATACTTTTGCTAACAATAATTTTTAGGCTAAAAACAATTTTTTTTTTAAAAAAACTTTTGAATTTTACCACATAATTTTAACTACTTTTGAGCAAAAAACTGGTGTTGCTGCTGCAGAAACAATATCAAACACACACTTATCTCTTTGTTATACTCTCTCCGTACCTAAATACAAATTCATATTAATAGCATAAGTTAGGGTTGTAATTTCGGTTGAGCGAGATCGAATTTCAATTCAGACATAAATCAAGTCGGACGTAATCGAGTCAAGTCGAGTTGACTCGTTTAACTAATTGAGCCAAAATCACTACCCAAACCCGGCTCTTTTAATTTTGCGAGTAGAGTCAAACTGTCTTTTCTTAACGAGTCGGATGAGTTAACTCGTTTAATTTTATATTTAAACAAGTTTAAATCTTTACTGGAACACAAAATGAGTCGAGCTAGTTCATTGATTAAATGAGTTAAAATCTCTACCCGAATTTAAACGAATTCGAGCACGATAAGCTACAAATTTAAACGAATTCAAGTCGGACGAGCTCGCAAGCCACCCGATCCCATTTACTACTCTAGCAAAATGAAATTTTAATTCTAAACTTGACGATCAAGATCAAATATAGTCTGACCGTTAAATTTAAGATAAAAAATTATCTTTAAATAAATAAAATTATTATAAATTATATACTATAATTCTACAAAATGGTTTTATTATGTAACTAATACTTAATATTATCACAGTCGGCAAATGAAATATTTTAGTTCTCCCATTTTGCCGCTCAACTTTCCCCCTATTTTATGTAAAGATTTTGATTATTTATCTAGATAACTACCTAGCTCTAGCTATGCATATCCTTCTATAGTGAAGATAATTAATTTGCATGTAGGACCTCCCGAGTCTTCCTTGAAAACTCACAACTTACGCGGTCACGTTCCACCCCACCCACTTTACTTCAAATTTAAGAGCAGGCACATATACCTTTATGTAGTCTCCCATAAATTTGCAAAGGTGTGTTTTGGTTACCATTAAGTTATGTCATTTTACTTATTGAAATAGATCTCATCTCTTTAAAAAGTAACTCTTCTTCTATCTTTTACAGGTAACTTTTCTCAATTACATCTCGAGGCGGACTCTCCAGAACTGGTTAGCCATACCCTTTGAGAGTAATGTAAGTTTTTGTATGCATTAAAAAGTTCTAATTCTTTTTTCATTCTTTTCATGTTTGTTTTAAATTTTTTGTATTTAACGGATTGTGTCATTCAATTGACCTTTTTTTGCCATCTTGTTGACGGTTATTTTAATCTATAAAGCTAATCTAAATTGTCTTTTTATCCTTGATCAGTATCCTTGATCAGTACAGAACTGCGTATTAGAAATAAGATGGGCATTGGGCCAGATTTTCCGGTCAACAAATTCAATCAATAAATACAATATTGCTTCTAGCTTTCAGGAAATTGGTCGATATTCTGTATATTTTTGAGAATGAAGTCAGTTTGTTAAAAATACAATGGGCCAATGGGGAGTCTCGGAGCATATATTATGAAGAAAATTGATGAAGTTTTTAGGAAAGGCAGCAATATGCGTGGAGTCTAATGGTTTTCATCCGGAAGTTTTGGACATACTACGCCATGATACCAGTTGTGGTGCATATTTAGAAAGTTCAACAAGATCTTCAACTCATGAATGTTAAGAACAAAATTGTTGTAATATTATAATTACTACATAGATATTTTAAGATCTTGTATATTAAAGTGATTATGATCACTCTGCAGGTTTATGATCGTTTAAATTTTTTTAATTTAAATGAAATTTATTTTTTGCCGTCAAGAAATTTTGATGCCATTTACTATTGTATCATAAGAATTATGTTTTTTTTGTTAATTTACCACTATAAAAGTCACCATAAAAAAGAACCACCCAAATATCAAATAGATGGACAAATTTTAAGCCTCAACTTGGACCAATAAAGATTGTTCTTGAGATGCCACGTGGACTAATAATAGATTGCCAAATGGCCTCTTACAAAGTGCCACATGGACCACTTATAAAGTGCCATGTGCATGAGTGAAGGTGTAACATGTGGCAAATCTTGCTCAAGTAAGCTATTTACACATCAGCAGATGACTCATCGCTGATTAGGCAATAACGTGGGACCCATATTAGAAACATGTGTAAGTAAACACTCTTTCTTTACAAACTTTTAGCTACCAATCACTACCAATATTATATTGGCAGACAAATCATTTTACCTACAAATACATAAGGTTTACCTACACTTATAATTGGTAGTTAAAAGTCAAATTTCTTGTAGTGAATAAAAGCGATCGCTCATTAAATTTCACCGATTTTATTCGCTTTTAATTACTATTTAAAGGCAGGTAAGGTTGACCTTAACAGCCACTATTTTCGGTGGAATTTATAGTTGATCGTTTTTACTCCTTTTTCTTGTAATATCTCACTCTCAAAAATTATTTCGAAGATGATGATTCAATGTCAATATATAGTTTATTTACTTAATATTAATTAACTCTTCAACCAACATATTCTTGTAATACACAATACATATGTGAGCTCATATTAATAATTAAGTTATCATATTTTTTAAATTATTCACATCTTATTAATCTTATTAGTAAAAAGGTCTTATCATTTATCATGTTAACAGTCTGCCTCGTTCGAAAGTTTATGGCAATTAGAATTGGGGATTAATACTTAATTTATCTTAATTTGCGGCCTGCCCTGTATATTTAAATATTAAATGATTCCAATACCTAACACAAGATTTAACTTACGAAATCAAAATAAACCTAATAAGCCTTATATTATTATCAAATCTTAAAAGGAACAAATTAGCAAAATTAAATCGTGAACTATTGAAACAGATAATTAAAACATCAATTAATCTAATTAACATGTATAATCAAACATATATAAATCAAGAATTACAATATCAAGGAGTTCAAATATCAGTTCAAACTTTAAATTAAGCAAATTAACATGCATACTAAATAAATAGATAAATAATCGTAATCCTAGCCGGGAAGTTTACCCGAAAATGGTAATTTTGATAGGATGGTTGTGTGGATTTGTGATGTGGTTAACCTAGAGAGAATCATGTAGGATTCTTGATCGGTGGAGTTGAGAGTCTGTGCGAAAGTCTGTCTCTTATTGCATGTGAGTGTACGCAATGTAATGTGTACAACTTTGTGTTTTTCATTGTTCAAATTTTTTGTTTAATTTTTTATTTAAATATTGTTTTTTAAATAGGGATAATAAATCAATCAAAAGGAATTATATCAAATTATACGTCATTTCGAGTATTATAAATTAATATAGATATAGTGTAATTCAGTGAGGGTTATCATTCCAAGAACTTGCAATTTTTGGATGCATTCAAATCATTGGTAATAAATTGCTTCACACTCAAAGATTCTTGAGGAGATGACATTATTTTCGTAGTTAAACTGACATCTCAAATGTTCAATTCTAGAGCACATTTCCATATCCAATTCCTTGAGTTGAGTTCCTAATGACATATCAGCGTATGACATATATAAGTTCCACAGTAATCAGATTACAAAATTCTCCAAACCCAATGTGTGGATTTAGTTCGCAGTTCATGAGGGTCAAATTAACTAATTGCCAAAGGGAAAAGCAATGATTGGCAAAATGCAAGGTAAAGACAAATATTGAATGCAAAAGTGATAAAAATGGGGAAAAGCTTTTTACAGACTAATACTTAAACATGTTGTTTTCAATCCGTCTCTTATATTTTACTTAGTCTGCTATATAACCCCCCAATGGGACTTCTCCTAAAAACCTCAAAGTTCTTTTACAATCATGTCCCTAATAATTGGGTAAGACAAAATAACAGTTACAAAATGATAGGCTAATAAAAGACACACTACAGCAAAGTAGTGACAAGAAGGATTTGCAGTTGTGCTGCATGTGTGGCACTGAGGTCCCCTCAATACTCCCCCTCAATATGAGCTAGGGTTGGAACCAAAGCTCCAAGCTTGCCGAGAAGGTTGTAATGTTGTTTGATGGACAAAGGTTTTGTGAGCACATCTGCAACCTATGAATGGGAAGGAACATGGTGGATGATAATGAAACCAGATGCAATCTTGTCTCTGACAAAGTAGCAGTCCACTTCTACGTGCTTCGCTCTCTCGTGCAAAATAGGATTGACAACAATTGATAGAGAAACCATGTTGTCACACTGTAGAATAATTGGTGGAAGATTGTTGAGTCCAATATTTTTTAGCAAGGCTGTTATCCAAGTGATCTTGCAAGCTGTGAGGGCCATTGCCCTGTACTCGGCCTCAGCTGTCGATCTGGCCACCACACCCTGCTTCTTTGACTTCCAGGATATATGAGAGTTCCCCAAGAGTATGCAGAACCCAGTTGTTGATCTTCTAGTGGTTGGGCAACTGGCCCAATCACTATCACAATATGCTTAAATCTGTGCCGTCGAGGAAGATGTTAGGAGAATACCTTGACTGGGATTAGTTAAGAGGTAGCGAAGAACTCTTTTGGCTACCTGCATGTGTACATTGGTGGGATGCTGCATAAATTGGCTCAGAACATGGACTGGATAAGTGATATCTGGTCTTGTGACAGTTAATTAGCTGAGGTTGCCAAGTAATTTTTGGTATGGGTGGGGGTTTGACAGGGGTTCTCCTTTAGTTGGTGTGAGTTTCAAATGCACATCCATAGGTAGTTTCAATGCAGTAGTATTTTGCATCCCAAATTCAGCAATTAGGTACATTGTGTACTTCTTTTGAGAGACAAAGAACCCAGCACTTGATCTATCAATCTCTAGGTCCAAGAAGTATCGTACATCACCAAGTTCTTTCCTGTGAAATGATTTGGAAATAAAATCTTTCATCTCATTTATTTTCTCATTGGAAGTCCCCGCAATCAAAAGGTCGCCTACATAAATCAACACCAGGGTGATAGAGATATCAATGGTTTTTATGAACAGACTATAATCTGTTTTTGACTGAACATAGTCAAGGCACAGTAATGTTTCTAAAAGTTTGCTAAACCATCTTCTAGGACTTTATTTCAATCCATACAAGGACTTTACCAGTTTACACAACAGGTTCACTTCGGCTCTAGTATCTTCATAAGACTGATCGTATGGAATTCGACTTCCCAAGCCTCGGTAGCCCTTTGGAAATTTCATGTACACTACTTCCTGGAGGTCACCATGCAAGAAGGCATTAGTGACATCCATTTGAATTACTTTCTAGACCTAAATAGTGGCCACTGCTAGTAATGTTCGAACAGTACTGAATTTTGTCACAGGTGCAAACGTGTCTAAGTAGTCCACACCATAAACTTGATTGCATCCCAATATGACTAACTTGGCCTTGTATCTCTCAACATTGTCATCCGGGTTGCACTTCGTCTTGGAGAGCCATTTGCAACCTATAGCCTTTTTATGAGGAGGAAGAGTGGTTATCTTCCATGTGTTATATTCTTCCAAGGCCTGCAATTATTTATTCATAGCGTCTATCCAGCAGTAGGAGTATTGATATGCTTGTTTGAAAGTCACAGGGTCTTAGCTTTTCTCAATAGAAGACAAGAAGCGATATAATGGTTTCGAAATGGTGAGGTCCCTCACTTGGACTATATTGGCACTGGTAGGAAGAGAGTGCACATAATTATCCAACCACACTGGTTTCTGGGTGACCCTGGTGGATTTTCTTAACACGGGTGCAGGTGGTGTAGAGATAGGAGTGTTATGTGGTGAGGTATGTGGAGGTGTAGGAAAACTTTCATCTGGTTCAGCATCTCTGTCATCATCATCAGGTATAAACAGATCATTAAAATCTGTCATATTTTATTTGGATGGCTCAGGTAAGGGGCAAGGTATATGTTCAGTGTATGAGTTTTTTGAGAATGTGTTTAAGGGAAAAATATGTTCATTAAAAATTACATCTCGCGAGGTGAATGTTTTCATGGTTGTGAGGTCCAGAAGTATATACCCTTTGGTGTTTACAGGATATCCAATTAGCACGCATGGTACACCTCTTGGTTGGAATTTATCACTGGTTTGGGATGGATTAGATGAAATTGTAAGGCAACCATAAGCTTTTAAGTGACTGTAGTCAGCTGGTTCTCTGTGTAGAATCTCGTAAGGAATTTTAAATTGTAGAACTCTGGTAGGGAGCCAATTTATTATATGAACGAGTGTCATCACAAAATCTCCCTAAAAAGACAGTGACAGTCCTGATTGGAATCTTAAGCTTCTAGCTACCTCCAAGACATGTCTATGCTTATGCTCGGCTCTAGCATTTTGTTGTGGGTGGTTCACACAAGTGGTTTGGGGTGAAATGGCATAAGCAATGTAGAATGATTGACACTTAGAATCAGAAAATTCGGGAGTGTATCTGCCCTTATGTTTTGAGTTTGGCAGATAAATTTGTGAGGACATAATTGTGAAAACATTGGATGTATGTGAGGAAGTCAAATTTATGCTTCATCAGATACAACCAAGTGACTCTAGAGTGGTCATCTACCAATGTAAGAAAGTACTTGTAGTGTTCTCTAGTTTTTACTCGATACGGCCCCCAAGTATCAGTATGCACAAGATCAAACACACTAGTAGCATATGAAGTATTCAATGCATAAGGAAGCTTTAAAAAATTTTCCATATGGCATGTAATACATACCTGATTCAGTTTTTGGCTATATAACTTTGATGTGATGAATACGTTGAATGGTTGGTATAGCAGCATGCCCCATCCGCAAATACCAAGTTTATGCTGTAGCATTGACCAAATTATAGTGATGGTAGGTTCCTTGATCTTCATTGTCAACCAGGTAGTACAACCCTTGCTGGATGTAGCCAATGGCTTGTGTCTTTGTATTTTCAGAATGTAATTTCACAAGTCTGAGGTGTGAACTTTATTGTACATTGATTGTCTTTCAATAGTTTGTAGATGGAGAGTAAATGGTGCTTGAACTCTGGCACCACCAATACATTCTTCAGCATCAACCCACACTTGAGTTTAACATCTCCAACATGAGTTATGTGTGACACATCACCAGTTGGCAAATTGATGGTGAGGTGCCCAACTGTAGTTTTGACATTGGTTAGTAACTTTGTACTTGAAGTCATGTGGTCGCTCGTACCAGAATCTACAATCCAAGGGTCATTGTCTTTGGCAGTCACATTGCTAGAAACCATTCCAGAGAACACGTTTTCCAGTTCTTCATCTGAATCAGTGCACTTCAAAGATTGAAGGCATTTTCAGGAAATATTTTTAGCAATTTTTCAAGCTGTTGTGCACTAAATACAACATCTTGAGAGGCTTATGAAGAAATATTATTCTCCATTCTTTGGGGTCGTGGCTTGTTCCACCCTACTCTGTTGTGTGTTGGTGAAACATTGTTTCCAACACCTGGGGTCGATATTTAATGTGCCATTTTGGGTAGCCCACAATGGACCAGCATTTATCAGTCATATGACCCCTTCCTCCACACGCCTTACACATGTTTGTGCCTTTGTGTTTTCTCTCAGATGGGCCTCTGCTGTTCATCGCCATATGCACCATTTCTGTGCTTTGTAGGACTGCTATTTGAGACTCTTCTTATTGGATAACTGCACAGGCTGCTTCCATAGTGGGAAGTGTTTGTTGCATCAACAGCTGGTTCCTTAGAGGCCCATACACATCATCTAATCCATTCAAGAATACAAATAATTTTGACTCTTCTTTTTGTTGAGCAATCACTTCTAACAAAGCAGTTACATCAGTGGCCACAGATGTGACAACAGGTAGCACATTCATGGAATCGAATTCTTCCCATAGGCTAGCCATTTTGAGAAATATTCGGTCACTTTCATCTTGTTTTGAGTCAAACTAAAGAGATCTCTATTCAGTTTATATTTTCTTGACCCATTACTCAGTTGATAACGCCGTTCTAAATGCTTCCATATTTCAAAAGCATAATTTATGAACAATATAAATTTTCTAATCCTATGAGAAATATTATTATGTAACAATGAAATAACCAAGTTATTACAAGTATCCCATTGCATACCTTGATTTTCATCAGTCAGGTGCCTGGTGACTGTGCCATCTACGAAGCCAAGCTTCCATTTTGAGGCGAGTTGGATCTCCAATGATCTCCTCCAGCTCCTATAGTCACCTGCCCCTTCTAACTTTGCAACACTTATCGACAAGGGGCCATCAGAGGGGTGTAGAAACAAAGGGTTTTGTAGATCAGCAAACGAGAAGTGTCCTCCATTAGCCATGACTAAGTAGGGTGTGTTATATATGAGATTGAATATATGTTTATACTAGATCTGTGTTTTATAAACTCAAGAGATGAAAATATGGCATTCACATCTCTGATACCATAAAGACAAATATTGAATCCAAAAGCGATAAAAATGGGGAAAAGCTTTTCAGAGACTAATACTTAAACATGTTGTTTTCAATCTATCTCTTACATTTTACTTAGTCTGCTATATAACCACCCAATGAGAATCTTCTCCTAACAACCTCAAAGTTCTTTTACAATCATGTCCCCAATAATTGGGTAAGACAAAATAACAGCTACATAATGATAGGCTAATAAAAGACACACTAGTGCAAAGTAGTGACAAGAAGGATTTGCAGCTGTGCTGCATATGTGGCACTCTGGCACTGAGGTCCCCTCAATACAAGGGTTATATCATGATTCATTAATAATTTTTTCAATTATATAATATATATCTAAATTTCAGTTAAAATTTAGTCAATATAACCCTAATATTCAAAATTTTATAATTAATTAGGGACGGAAGGAGTATATAAAAGATTATTCTAAATTTTAAAAATTAATTAAAATATCTATTATAACTTGAATACATGAATTTAAATTTAAAAATATATCATAATTTTTTAAAACAATTTATATCAACTTTAACATAATATCAACTTTTTCCTCCAAACAATTTAGAACAACAAATTTTTTTTAGGTCTTCAATGCCTAACTGATGATACAAGAAGTTTAAGATGGTACAAGTTAAAAAAAAATTGACGATATTGTAGGATGTTAAAAAAATTGATTAATTAGGGACTCCTATAATTTGGTAGCAACATAAACATGTTTTCCTATCTGTTAAGCTTAAAAAATCAATGCAAGCAAAAAGTTTATCAGCTTGCCGGAGAAACTTGTGAAATTAGTTCGCCTAAGAAACCCTGTCAGAGTTGAGACCCCAACTTTGCTTAAAGTTTTCGGTGTTATTGTTATTAATATTTATAGTATAATGTAGTATAAAGTAGAAACAGATATAGAAGAAGTGGATTATTTTCTAAATGCGATTTCTTGAAGCCAACATGCACCACAAGTTAATAGTTTAACTTTGAACTCATAGATCATGGTCTAATTTTATAACAATAACAACAAAAGGTTTGCCAAGTTCGAAAACACTACAAGTTATACCACAAACCAAATACGGGAGCCAACTACAGGACTGCTCTACAAAATAATACCTTTTTCTAACACAAGGCGCACTCCACTACAAAATAATTTTCAAAGTCCAAACTATCTGGGCAACTAGTAGTTCACGGCCATATTATCCGTGCAACTTTGGATGTTCTAGGAAAACTCATCAACTCTTTCGAAATTCTCAATTCTTCTTTAGGATCATCAATCATGGTGTTGAGAAGTTTAATCCACCCAAGCCTAGGAGAAAATGCAAGCAAAAACTTTATGAAATGAAGCTCAGCCCTTGAACCGGCCATCCTATGTATCTTCACGGTTTGAAGTTGGTCAAAAATCACGTTGACCAAGTTAGGTGATTGTAAATATTGCAGAACAGATGACACCATAGGTTCCCTGCTTCCTACCAAGTCCATTCCATGGTTGCCCTTTGGTTTGCCATTTTAAATACGTACAAAGGTAAATATATGAGGATGGTTTTCATTAACATGAAACATTTATAAATCTAGTTAGCTTCTGAACATAAAAAAATGAGCATATTATGCAATGCCAATAATTGTAATAAATCTCAGAGCATAACAAGTTTCATTGTCCAAATATCTTCTAATTGCATAAGCATGATATCGTGATGAAGCAATCCTAGATTATTCAAGTCTGTCATGACCAGACCAATAAAAAATGACAAAATATTTTGAGATATAAAAAACTCACAAATTTTAACATTAGAGAAGTACAAATGAACATCTAACTTGCTTCGGATTAAAGTAATACTTCTTACCACATTTATTTCAAGACATTGCAGCTTGGGGAAACTTCTCATCAAGAAAAGAACATGTCGGATCTGAACCAAATCATAAAATTCAACTTTGTAAAGGGACAACTTTCTTGTTGTTGTTATTAGTCTCTTCGAAACAGCTGCACTTGGATCCAATAACTATTATATACATGTGTGGATGCATGTATATATTGAGAGAAAAAAAAGTGAGAAACACTTGGCACCAAGAGTGTTCATAAGCATTAATAATCAAATTAGTCAAAGAAAACAAACTATTTCAATTCATATAGGAGTTTCAATTTACCTTGAGAAAAGAGCCATTGAAGTGGATAGTACGGATTTCAACCATGTTGTCAAGTAGCTTTTCTAGATTAATATAACTCTTTCTAGAATCTGCCCCTTTTTTAGACAAGAGACTAAGAGTTCTCAACTTTTTGGTGCATTCAAACCATTTAGGATCAATTTCTCCACTTTTATGGATAAGAAAGGTGATGAGGTGGTGATTTTGTTTAAATTGGGATTCTAAATGTTCTATCCCAGTGCAAAATCTCAACTTCAACTCCTTGAGTTGGTTCCCAAATAACGTGTGGTCAGTAATGATGACATTTTCAAGTGTAACATCAATCAAATTACAATAGCCTCCAAATCTAAGCGGTGGATTGAGTGAACAGTTAGTGAGGCTCAAATGAGTTAACTCTGAACACGAAAACAAATAAGAGGGCATTTTGTAGGCTAATAGTGGTCCAATTATAAGTTTCAACTGCCTAACCCCATTATTTGATATATTTTTAATCCATAAATCCATATTTCGAGTTTCATGAATAGGCAGATCTTCAGGAACCGAAAGATGGAACTTCAAAATGGGGCCACGGTTACCTAAAAGGATCTCATCTATAATTCCAGTAACTTCCAATATTAAATTTTTTTCATCTAGTGTATCATTGTGGGCAACAATCCTTGAGAAAAAAACCCAATCAAAAACCAGATTGGGGTACAATCCCCATAAATCCCTCCACGTTTTAGAAAGAACACTTGTACTAGCTGCATCATGAATAGGCAAGCGTTCTAGGATGTGGTCAATTACTTTTCCAGGTAAGCTGCTGATTCTATCAATTGCAGCGGTTCCACTCTCAGATCGCCTTGTTTTGGCAATTCTCGACATAATTCTGGAGATACAAACAGGTACCAATAATAAAAAAAACCAGTGTTCGCCTGGTAATAGCCACTAGCACAGCATTTAAACAACATACATTCACAGTTGACAATCCAGTAATTTTTTTTATCAATTGAATATGTATACAACTATGAATTCAATTATGAACTAGAACATTAGAAACAGATTTAGCAAAAAAAAAAAGAACATTCCAAGCGAATAGACCATAGATATCAGAAATAAAACATAAAATGAAATAATTCAACAATATAAATAAAATATTTACCAACAATAATCATGATGAATAAATATACCTCTTCTCAGCTTGCAGCAATATTGGCCGACGATAATTCAAGCCTGTGTAGATAATAGACTAAGAGGGTGTATTCAATAAAATTTTAAAGAGGGGTGTATTCAACAAGATTTTAAAAGATTTTTAAGGACCATGGATATTCAATTTAGATTTTGAAAAATTATTCAAAATCTGGAGGTATTGAATTTGAAAGGTATGTAAGTGTATTCAATTTAGATTTTAAAAAAGTCTATCAAAATATTAGGTTATTTAATTTAGATTTTAAAAATTGCAGCGTTGAAATATGTATATTTTCATGGATTTCATATATGTATATTTTGATGGATTTGATAATACATTTTTAATATTTTGAAATTTCACTAAATTATACAAGAGATTTTGAAGGATTTCTAAAAAATTTAACAAAATCGTAAAGACTGCAATATTTTTTTTATCTAATTCCATCAAAATCCGCGAACATTTAAAATCGATGAAAATCCTGTAAAATCCACATATTATTATCAATTTTTCAAAATCTCAGTTGAATATATCCTAAGTTTGACACGGAGAGAAAAGGATTCACATAAAAAAATGAGCATATTATGCAATGTCAATAATTGTAATAAATCTCCGAGCATAACAAGTTTCATTGTCCAAATATCATCTAATTGCATAAGCATGATATCGTGATGAAGCAATCCTAGATTATTCAAGTCTGTCATGACCAGACCAATAAAAAATGACAAAATATTTTGAGATAAAAAACTCACAAATTTTAACATTAGAGAAGTACACACTACAACAAAATGGGGTATTTACGACGGTTTTTTTTGATCAGGAATCGTTGTAATTGAGCCAATTACGACGGTTTTTTCCGTCATTTTTGCTCGAGTAGAAAGTTCAAAATTTCGTCACAAATTTGAATTGCGTCGTAAGCTGAAACAGTGGGGCCCACTTCTGGAATTAAATAATAATAAAAACTTACGACGGAATTTTGCGTCGTATATTGATAACTTCCGACAGAAATATTGTCTGTTGTTAAGAAGTGGGACCCACCGGTAATAAATTGGAGCATTTATTACGACTAATTTATAGGTCGTAAGTTGTTAACTTTCGACAATAGAAACATCGTATTTGGTTTTAAAAAAATTAAAGTACGATGAAATATGTTATGAACAGTTGTCGTAAGTTTATATTTCCAGAAAAGCATATATTCTGACCTTTTAATTTTCAGCCATTTTTGGGTTCCAAAGTAAATTCTAAACCCTTTCAATTATTTAACCAAGCATTACCAAGATTTATAATTAACACTACAAGTCAAAATACCAAAATAATATTTAATGTGACCATAAATCCGTACTCGTTCAAAAGCAAAAGACCAAAGTATCATACACAAACTAATATGTACAAACATCCAAAAACCCAAATCCAGTTTAAAAACATAATTTGGACTATCTTACAAACATCCATCAGATATATTAACGCTAACCAACATTCAACCCCTAATAACTGGACCGCCACGAATCATAAGCCGAAACACTCATATCACGATCATCTTTCGACTCAGTACTCTCAGTGTCACTCCCACCACCATTAGTGTCATTTTCAGTAGCTATGGTCTTCCCCTAAAATGTACACGTAAATAAGTTAACAAAATTATAATAGATAATTTTGGGGTAAACTTGTAATAGATACAAACTCCTGGTACAAAATTTTTGATCAACTAAGCAACACTTCAAGAAAATATATAATTTATATGTACTAACTGAACTACATGACTTATCTGTACTATTGAACCAAATAAATTAAATACTTTGAAATCTCAGTCTATGTCATAGCTAGCATTGATCCCTAATCATCCGTGCAGCAATCTACTTAATCTAATTTTAATTTAACATTGTCATAATATTTTAAAAAACACAACAGAGGCAACACAACCAACTGCAATTATAAGAAACTTACTTTAATCTGGTATCTGATGCACATAAAAAACTGAAGATTGCAATTTTATATTTCGGTAATCCCAGAAAAAGCACTTTATATAACATAAATAACAAAAATATTGCAAGGCAGATTACTATGCTTATAAAACTGTTGCACCTCCAGACCAAAAGTAAAACAACACATCAAGTTTATTAACAGAAGGGAAAGAACATAAAGAAATAAGTCAAAAGATATAATAAATTTATTAACCATTTGAAAATGGTTATAAATTATATATTACATTTATACTTAACTTTTTTTCTTTTTTTCTTGCATAAAAATCAGCATGTGCTCTAAACTGCCAATTCCATTCACTATTTATTTATCACTTAATTTGATCAATTATTTATGTTTAATCATGTTGCTTGTATATTAATATGTAAAATCAGTAATTGTATTTTTTTAATTTTATTTATTAAATATTAGATATTAATTTCGTTTATATAAATATTTATTTAGAATATTCCGGAAACTTTATGTGCAAGTTATTTGAGTTAGGAAAAAAATTGTTATTTGTGGAAAGAAGTGTGAGAAATAAATTAAAAAATCAAAATTTTTTTATTTTAGGTATTTGTGTATGTCAAATATTTTATTTTCTGAATTTACTTAAGAGATTTGATTATTCTCTAATTAGAATTAGGGTTTTATGTACCTATATAAACAACCCTTTAGACAAAAATAAAAAAACTCGTACAGGATCATCAATTCGATTTGCTAATCTAATAAAGAGGTACGGCTTTATTTGTTTATGTGTTGTGTTGCTTTTATGCGTGCCTCTAAGTTAAATACCAGTCTGTGTCCTCAATGCTTAACTACTCAATTGTATTGTACCATATCTAATGCCTTTTTGGTTGTCTAAGGTAGAAGTATATTTAAGATTAAATCTATATATTATTTCGAAACTCGTGAATCATGCTAATATATGTGAACCAGAAGTTTAAAACTCATGTTTTAAATTGATTATAATTAATTTAGTGTTGTTATTCATGTTAGCAAAGATTAAATTAATTAATTATTTATGCAAATCATGTTTAGTTTATGCTAGGTATTAATTTTGTTTTAGTGAAAATAGATAACATGGTTACTAAAAATTTTAGTTGAATTAATCGCTAGATATTTTGATCATTATAAGGAAAGAATATTGCCCACTTATTTTCTAATTTCTTTACTTATTTTTTTTCTATTTAAAATTTAATATGAGCATGACCATAATTTAATTTAATTAAGATGTTTTGCCGGTTATTTGTGTTCGACTGGTTGACTTAAGTATTAGGATTTTGGTGTACAACATGCATGCCCAGTAGTTATAATAATTTGATTTCTTTTATAAAATTGCATGCAAAGGATATAAAAGAATAGGGTACAATGGACTAGTTTTGGTCTTGAATTCAGTATCATGCATATTTATGTTACTAATTTAATTTGCATGTACGTATGATGTATAGATGTAATTGTGCGCCTGCTTGCATAATATTAAATTATTAGTATTAAAGTTACAGCTTCTGTGATTTTTAATGGCTAAAGTAGTTGCCAAGTTTAAGTTTAGAGTAGTAGTGCATGTAGAAGATTTGTTTATAGAATAAGTAATTAACTATGTTTGCTTATTAAAATTTTAGGATTTATTCGTGTTATTAATTTCGGATTTTAGTGTCGACATCGAGGTAAGTACCTTTTGACTTACTTTTAATTTTCGGAAAAGATATTTCAATTCTGTTTTTGATTTCGTATAAGATATAAGAATTTAATTTCGAAATTTATAAGATATAAGTATTTGTGAATTTTAGAACCAAGTCTCTATGTTTTCGAACCCGTTCGTAATTTACGCTATAGTTCCGGAACTAGCCTTAGATACCCTTAGTAGGCGCATAAGTGTGTAATTTTAGATACGTATTAAGGGCGCGTAATTATTGAACTTTAGATGCCGACCACTTGCAAAGTGTGGTATAAAGAATAAGAATAAGAATAAGATGCCGGCTACTGGCAAAGTGTGGCCGTAGATCAAGACTGTGGTATTTATTAGAATTATCGTTTCGTTCTGTTTTACTCTGTTCTAATCTGTTATAAAATCTGCTCTATTATGTTTTAAATTCTGAATTTTAAAATATAAAACTTTGGATTGGCTTTATTTTAGAAAATATTTTACAAAATTATTATTGTATTGAGAAAAATTGTTTTATTGAAACACCCATTGTTTTTCTGTTAAGAGTTAGTCAATTTGTACTTGTTGAGCTGTGTAGCTCACCCTTTTTAACATTTCAGGTTCGGAATTTGGAGCATATTAAGAATAAGGAATATGAACTATGTGAAGATTTGTGCTGCTTAGTTTCGTGCTATTTGAATCAGAATAAAGACTTTCGTATTTAAAGAATAAATTTGATTATCTGTTAGAAAATTATTATCGGATTTGTGGAGCTGCGTCTCTGTTTTTATGATTTTGATTATTGAGTTTGACCGTTATTTTGTCCTTCGTGATATATTTTAAATTATCGAATAAGAATCTATTTTGTATTAGTTTTGATTTAGATTTAATAGTCCGGAAGTGCGGGCTGTTATATAATATTTACACTATGATAAGCCTACCCATTTGGTTTAATATGTGGTACTAATAAAAAACGGGTACAAATTTAGCACGTATAAACATCAGCATATATGTACCTTCTCATTTAAGAAAAAAAAGGAAATACCAACGACAAATTTTACCTTGGCAGCTCCTCCTGGTCCATCCGTCTTATAAATATTGTTTGGCACCTCCACCACGACCCTCACAATTGCTAGGCGTGTTTCTCTCATAATAGGATGGTCTCAGGTAGTGATGAGTCTCCTTCCACCACATCCTGTGCTAAAAGACGGATCTGCTCGGGAGTCAACATATACTCTTCCGGATTGGCTCGAGCTTGGGCCAAGCTCAGATCCACGACGCTCATGAACATTTCATCTTTTATTCGAGCCAAGGCTGATCTTCCGAAGCTTCCTTCTCCTTTCCGAGGCGGTGGGGGCGTCCCTCAAACCCTATAACAATATAACACATATATGTTAATACTGAGAACAAATTTTATGCAATAATTCTAGTATTTTTAAGATTTCAAGTACTATCACAGAAATATACCATATATATCAGAGGCTCGAACCCGTGGATGTCCAAGAATGGTGTTCTTCCGAACACCTCCCACTGCCTCTATCCAACTTTGGATTTGGGTCTCATTAGGATCAACACCTTTCTTTTTCACATATATTAATGTAGCGCTCATGAAAGTAGTAGCAGCAAAGCATAACCCATTTCAAATGTAATAAACCCCTTTACACTCTCACAAATGAGAGATTTATAAATAAACTTTTTTTATATATTGTTGGTTCTCTGCACTTGCTAAGATCAGACCCTCAAATTAGTCCTCTAAATTAAATTCAAGTTACGAAAAAATTACACAAATTTCTATTTATCATTTTAGCTTTATTAGTTATAATATGAAGATTGTTATCAGTTTTCTATTTATCATTTATTTTTAAGGAATACAATTGTCTCTTGCTTATTTTATGCTCCCTGGATGACAGTGTTCTACTAAGTGGACCCTACAAATCACACAGTTTTTATATATATCAGTAGTAGTAGTTATTATATAATGTACATTGGAGAGTAATTTAATGGTTCCTAACTAAGCAGTCATTACAAGAAAATAGTGTTAAATACAACTGGGATCAAATACAACCATATCTGGTCGAATTTAATAAGGGCTGGCTAAATTCAACCGTTCGAAGTCATATTTAAAATCAGTTGTGTTTAGTCTGTCGAATTAAAAAACAATTACAACCGCCTAAATACAACGGTAATTAATTACCACCGGAAATGCTTAAATTTAGAAGCGCGACTAAAAACAACCAACAACGATTGAATTTAGGCTCTCCTAAATTCAATCGAACAATTACAACCGATACCGTTTACAACCGCAAACGGTTGTATTTAGCCGCCCTAAAATTGGAGGGAAACTATCCCGCCAATAAAATTTTCCCGCCAAAATAATTAGAGGGAAAATTTGGAGCCAAATATTAGCTCAAAATTTTAAAAATATTTTTTTTAATAAAAATTTAGAAAATTAAAATTAATATTTTCAATATTGTTAAAATATGTAAATAGGTAATAATATATTAATTCTAGATCTTGTAATTAATTTTTAATGTTTTTACATTAATTTAACAATTGTCGATTATTTTTATACAACTTTAATATTTTGTAATTTTGCTAAATTCAACCGCAAGTGGTTGGATGCTATTATAAATACAACCGCTTTCAGTTGAATATTAAATACAACCGTTTTCGGTTAGATTCCTAAATACAACCACTTTCAGTTGAACATTAAATACAATCTCTTTCAGTTGAACATTAAATACAACCGATTTCGGTTAGATTCCTAAATACAACCACTTTCAGTTAAATTTAGCCGTATGTGTATTATAACTTAATTCAGTTGAATTTAGGAGATCCGTTTTAGCAATCCTATTGCGTCTTTCTTTCCAGCAGCCGCAATTCTTCATCCTCTCCCTTCTTTCACCCCATTTTGCATTCATCTCCCTTCTTTCACCCCAGTTTGGATTCATCTCCCTTCTTTCACCCCATTTTGCATTCATGTAATCATCCATTATCATCAAGTAAGTAAAATTATCGATTATTTTTTGTTGTATTTTATGAATTTTATAAGTCATTCTTTTTTTCATAATTGCATACCTCTAACATATATAGAAATTATTTGATTAATCTGAATTTAATCATAAATATCAAATAATTTTTGTTTACTAAATTTATTGATAAAATGATATATATAAGTGTAATATGTTGATATCTTTTTGACAAGCCATATATTGATAATATTAGTGGCTAATAATTACGTATATGTCCGTATTTGTAGATGGCATCCGATCGTAGTTGGATTGGTCGTAATCGATTTAATGAGGCAAAGTATATAACAGAAGAATATAAAGCCGGAGTGGATCATTTCATTACATTCGCTATAGAACATGGTGAAGAAGAAGATAATGGTCTTATAAGATGTTCGTGCTAAGATTTCGAAATAGGTATTTTAAGTTGCCTAATACCGTAAAAATTGATTTGTATCGACATGGTATCATGCAATGGTATACGATATGGGATTGTCACGAGGAGAAAGATATATCACAAGTCGAGGGTGGAACGAGTTCTAGTTACAGAGACGATGACATGTATGATGCACATGATGATAATGATTTTGAGGATTGCGAGAATTTTGAGGAAGAACCAAACAAAAAAACAAAAAAATTTTATAAGATGGTGAATACTGCTTCTGAACCAATTTATCCAAACAATGTCAATTTTACAACATTGGAGTTCTCCATGAAGTTACTTGAGTGGAAAAATAAGCATAATTACAGTAATAATGGATTTGATGACTTGCTTCATCTTATTGGATTAGTCTTGCCTGATGATCTTAAATTGCCCCAAAAGTACTACACCATGCGAAAGATTAAAGGATTGCATATGGAGTATGAAAAAATTGATGCTTGCGAGAATGATTGCATGTTATTTTACAAGGAACATAGTGACAAGACAAAGTGTGATATATGCAATAGAGACAAATACCAGAAGCAGAAAGATCCTAAGAAACAGAAGGTTCCACGAAAAATATTGCGTTACTTTCCTATTACCATGAGATTGCAGCGTATATTCATGGCCGAGACTACTGCAAAATATATGAGATGGCACCATGATAGAATTGTAATTGAAGGTGAATTAAGTCACCCGACAGATGGAGATGAATGGAAACAATTTGATCGGAGATTTCAAAGATTTTCAAAAGAAATTCGAAATGTAAGATTCGGGCTCTCTACAGATGGATTTGACCCTTTTCGTGACAAGCACGCAAAGGAGTATACAGTATGGCCTGTGGTAGTTGTTGTGTATAAACTTCCTCCATCTATGTGTACAAAGGCTCCATATATGTTCATGCCTCTTCTTATTCCCGGGCCGACAGATCCAACAAAAGACTTGCATGTTTATCTTAGGCCATTAATTGATGAATTGAAAGTGCTTTCGAATACCGGGGTTGAAACATATGATATGTTCTCACGTAGAAATTTTATCATGAAGGCGGCACTTTTGTGGACTATTAGTGACTTTCCTGGACTTGTCATGCTTAGCGGATGGTCCACCAAATGCAAGTTATCGTGTCCAGTTTTTATGGGAAAAGTAAAAGGTAAACAACTCAAATATGGTGGGAAAATAAGTTTTTACGGCACTGCTCGATATTTTTAGAGGCAGATGATCCCCTAAGAAAGAGTACTAAATTTGGAAGTGTAGAGAGACGACCAGTTTGTGCTCGACATTCAGGGGGTCGTGCAAAGGTGATGTGTGAGCAAATACAGTTTCCCCCTCCGGGAAAGTCACATAAGAAAAAACCAAGAGATTATGGGGTGAAACATAATTAGACTCATTTTTCTCCATTTTTTGAGCTTCCATTTTGGGAGACACTCAGCCTTCATCATAATATTGGCATTATGCACACAGAAAAGAATGTCTTTGATAATATTTTCTATACAATTCTTGGTGATGCAAAGAAGACCAAAGACAACACAAAATCAAGAAAAGATTGTCAGGAATTAGGTGTACAGTGTGAGTTATGGATTCGAGGTGATGGCACCGAACCACATGCATCATATACACTTTTAAAAGAACAAGTTTATAAGTTATTCAAGTGGATTGTCTCATTGAAACTTCCAGATGGTTATGCGTCAAATATATCTAGGTGTGTCAATTGGGCAAAAAATTCCATTCGTGGTGTGAAATAACATGATGGTCACGTCTTCATGCAAAAATTGTTGCCTATCATTTGTCGTGACCTTCTTCCGAAGCATGTTGCTGATCCTATCATTGAATTGTGTAACTTCTTTCATGATATATGCTCTTCAACTCTCAATTACTCAGATTTAGAAAAAATAGAGAAATATATAGTGAGGATAATGTCCAAACTTTAAAGCGTCTTTACTCCTGGTTTATTTGATCTAATGGGGCATTTGTCACTACATTTAGCAACTGGGTGTAAGTTGGGTGGGCCAGCTAATGGGCGTTGGATGTATTTTATTGAAAGATACTTGCACAACTTGAAATTAAAAGTAGGAAACAAAGCTCGAGCGGGAGGTTCAATGGCACAACGCTATATTGAGGAGAAATGTGTTGTCTTTTGCACATTGTATTTTGATTCCAGATATGGAATATTGTGTAATAAATTAAGGTGAAACGACGCACCTCGAATGTTTTATGATAAGCATTTGTTAGAAGTGTACACATATCCAACACATCCTAGTCTTCGGACTAACGATAGAATGTTGAGTGGTGATGAATATGAACTAGTGGCATACTATGTTCTTATTAATTCGTCGGAGGTTGCAAATTACTCGCGGTACGTTATTTATTTATATTTCTTTTGCATTTATCCGGATTACAATATAATTTTTTATTCTTTAACTTGAATATGTAGTGGATTCCAAAAGTTGGTACAATAACAATACCCGTATTTCAATGATGCGGAAAAGGAACAATTTTAAAAATAACAATTTCGGTATTGGTTCGAAAGAAGGGTATGCATTATATTTACACATGCAAACATATTTACAAACATTGTATAAATTATATTTCTCATATATTATTTTTAGGTACAAGATTATGAGAAGCTCAAGGTAAAATTCATAGACCTAATAAGAGGTCCGTTGAATAAAGTGGAATCTTATAAAGCATGCAAGTGCAATGGTTACAAGTTTAGTTGCGTAAGTGCTAATGAGCTCACTTCACCAAATTATGGTGTAAATGTCATAGGTGAAAATTTTATATTTTCTTAATACCAAAGTTCTAATTTATCATTACTATTTGTTTCAAAATTAATACAATTATAATTGTAGGGACTTCTAATGAAGAAAGTTATGGAAACTATTATAAGAGAATAGAAGAAATTTTAAATCTCTTCTATTATAATGGATACAAAGTGATCGTCTTCAAATATCATTGGTTTGATCATACAAAACATGTTAAAGTTGATAAACACCAGATGACAACCGTGGATATGAAATCAAAATTAAATGTCGAAGACGTGTTTGTGTTGGCTAGTCAGGCCTATCAAGTATACTATGCACCAAATATTTTGAATGCAAAATCACCATGGTATACGGTTCTAACAACAAAGAGACGATTAGTTGATAAAAGTGTGTCAACTCAAGAAAAAAACAAAATCAATGATGATGCTCTGCAAAACGAAGTGTCAAATGCTTCATCATCATATGTCGAAAGAGTTATTGTTCATGATCCCTCAATTTTTTTTATTGACTTGAGAATGTTTGAAAATAATTATTCAGCGGATGGGAATGAGGAAGAAGAAAAGAAAAAATGTGAGGAAGACGAAGACGAAGACGATAATGAGAATAAAGATGAAGAATTAAGTGATAATGCCGATTTAGTGTAATTTAACAATTTTTATGTGTACTAAAAAGTTTGTCTATAAATCTAACTTCTTTAATTTGAGTTAAGTTACACATTTTTTGTTATTTATGTAAAATGGTATGATATTTTGTTTTTTTCAACTAGAACAGGGGATTTATACAGTAGGGCAGGGGAGGTGAGAGATTATGGTCAATTAAATTCGACCACATTGAGTCAAAAGTAGTCCCGGCTAAATTCGACTGCATCGAGTGAAAATTAGTCCCAGGTAAATTCGACCGTATTTTACTATAAATTGTCACGACTAAATTCGATCGTGTGTTGTCATTTATATGTTTTATTTATAAACAGATTTATCCCCTTTTCTGCACTTTTCATCGCCGCCTCATCAAACATAAATTAGGGTTTCTTATTCTCTCTTCATCAAACAAATACGACTAAAATCAGACAGAATAAGTCATGGCTGAAGAAGGATCCATGGCTGAAGAGGGCTCAAAACTCTTCATCAGACAGATAATACGTTCACAGGTATCTCTCTCTCTCTCTATGCTTCTAGCTCTCTATATTTATATATATAAACCCTAATTTAATTTAGGGTTATATTTGGTTTTTTCTATAATTTATTATTATATTTGGGGTTTTCTTTAATTTAGGGTGGCCTGGCAAAGATGTTTGCCCCCTCCTAATCGAAGTATCTAGTTCACTAGTCGGCCATTTTACAGGAGAGGGCTAGGCCTTTGGTGATTGCTATTAATTCATGGCTGAAGAAGGATCCAAGGCTGAAGAGGGCTCAAAACTCTTCATCAGACAGATAATACATTCACATATATCTTTCTCTCTCTCTCTCTATGCTTCCGGCTCTCTATATTTATATATATAAACCCTAATTTAATTTAGGGTTATATTTGGGTTTTTCTATAATTTATTGTTATATTTGGGGTTTTCTTTAATTTAGGGTGGCCTGGCAAAGATGTTTGCCCCCACCTAATCGAAGTATCTAGTTCATTAGTCGACCGGTTTACAGGAGAGGGCTAGGCCTTTGGTGATTGCTATAATAATTCAAATATCATTTGTGTTTGAACTTAAAGCATGTTTTTGTTTAATAAGTTACATATGAACGTTAGTTTCATATGTAACATATTCTGGGTGTGCTAATATATCAACTAATATAAAAGAATATTTTAATTTTCTTTTAATATACATATGTTTGTGGGCATGCGAATTTGTGCGGCCATGTATATCTATTTTGTGGTCAGATTAGTACATAAAGATGTCACCTCTTAGGATAAGAAGTTGAATTATATAAAATTTAGCCAAGGTGTGTTAACTCTGTAAGAAAAATCATTATAGTAGTATTTACCTAACCAAAAGCAAATGATTTGAATGGGTTTCATTTTTATTTTTAATTTTTTTTGCTACATTACAGATGTGATTAGAAAATATTATATACTTTGTGATATTAGATGTTTTTAGTTTTTGTGAGTAAATTTGTAATCTATAAAAACACAAGATATTATTTATGTGTGATGTTTTGACTTGGTAATATGATTTTCGCCCTGTCAGTTTTATGTTATTGGGATTATCCAAGATAACTCCCAGTTTTCAGTTCATGGATATAGAATGGTAGGTCAATTTTAATGATTTGAATTCCCGTGTTGTTTAACAAGTGGTCTGGGCTGGTCCTAATACGCGAAAGGGGGAAGAGGGATAAAGAGAACAATGATGATGAAGAAAGTTAAGTGGAAGGGACTTACGAGGAGGGTGAAAGCAGTCGTAAGATTATATTTGCGAAGAAAAAATGAAACTGTTCTGAAGGGGACTATCCGAGGAAACCAGCAAGAAATGCAAGGCCAACAATTTGTTTTCTTCATAACGAGAAAGGGTAAGAGATTTTACAAATATATAGTTGTGAGTTATAAAATTGAGAGACATAAGGCATATTACCTAGCTCCTCCTACTCGTGAGAAATATTAGTCTTAACCTAATATGTTTTAATTATTTGTTACAGCCTCTTGGAAAATACACCCAAGAAAACTCGTAGGCACTTTTTTCGGATGAAATTTGATGATCAACGAGCTTCACGTGAAGCTTTTTATAGCTTGTGTATCAAAAATTTTAAAGTAAGTAACACCTATATTTTTTTACGTGAAGCTTCACGTGAAGCCTTTACTGCCATTTATACATTCTGATAAAAACATTTTAAAGTAAGAGTCATCTATTGTTCACATGATACCTTGTTCTTTTGGTAACAAATTCATATCTTCACCAAACTCTTAGTGTACTAAATTGTCAAAGTATAATTGCACTGATGGGCTAGATTTAAATATGGAAGCAGTCAGATGGAGAAGCTTGTAGTTGTAGTCTTATAGACAGTTAGATGGAGGTAAATCATTTGATTTTGGGTTAAAAAGTCGACATGGCTAGTTCAGTTATGGGAGAAACTTTTTCTTTTTTTTTGTTCTTTTGTTTCTGGATAACCAAGTACCTTTACAATTAGTAGCTAGCAAAATGAGACATAGGTTTTAAAGAATTGTAGGAGCTGTACAATAGCATTACAACTCTTGTTTGATTCTAAAGAATGATTTTATTGTTGTTTTGGACATCTTGGTAATGATTTTATCATTGTTCTGGATATTTTGAAAGTTAATATTCCGCCTGTTAGTTTTTATTTGTTTTTAGTGTTTTGTAGCCACTTTGTAAGTTTATATTAACAAATACTTGTGTAATCAAGTGAAATGTATTGCTATTTTTTTGGATGCCGTAATATTTATTTATTTTTATATAGAGAAAATATCAAAAATAATACCTTCAAAACTTTTCTGAGACTTCAATATTTTTCAAAATATTTGCAAAAATATGGTTTGCATTCAAAATGGAACTTTCTTTTATTCTAATAGTAACCAGAATTAACCAGAGTTAACTTCTTTTTTTTTTACAAAACATAGGCTTCACATTTTTTAATATATTAACCAGAGTAAAGTTCTGTTTTTTAATATATGCAGTTTAAAGTATCTAGTTCACTAGTCGGCCAGTTCACAGGAGAGGGCTAGGCCTTCGGTGATTGATATAATAATTCATATATCATTTATGTTTGAACTTGAAGCATATTTTTGTTCAATAAGTTACAAGACAACGTATGGAACTTTAGGGTTCTATCAAATTATCAGACTCTGTAGTTTTATTTTTCCTTGGTGTTTTCTGGACAAGTATCCTGATGTGGTACAAGTTAAACTTGGGATGTTTTTATTTCTGGTATTTGAATGATTAATCCTTTTGGTTTCTGGTTTAAATATTGCTGAAATTTTGAATATTTTAGGAACTTCTGCTGATTTAGTTTCATATGTAACATATTCTGGGTATGCTAATATATCAACTAAGATAAAAGAATATTTAAATTTTCTTTTAATATACATATGTTTGTGGGCATGCGAATTTGTGCGGGCAGTATATCTATTTTAATATGTTATATGCTGTTTTTGAGTTTCGGATTTACTAATCAATAGACTATGTTAGCATTCTGAGTATGACTTTCACAAATTGTTTTTTTAATCATGCATCTTTGGTTATGTAATTCTCATTTGTCATACGTAATTCTTCGGGAGCTATGCGTCTCCTACTGTCTGTCCTGCTACTCTTCAGTGTCATAACTGAAGTCAATAAGTAGTGCTAATATGCAGAATTTCATATCTCCTTTTTTCGAGTAACTTGTGATTAAAAAATGGAATTATAGTGATACCCAAAGAGAATTTGATTTTGAGATGTACCTCGAGCTATTCCATTAGTGTTAGGGGAATCAGCAGGGGCCAATACTATCACATATTGAATTTAGCGAACAAAGCTGGAAAAAGAGAAAAAAGATATAAAAGGTCAGATTAGTACATAAAGATGTCACCTCTTAGGATAAAAAGTTGAATTATATAAAATTTAGCCAAGGTGTGTTAACCCTGTAAGAAAAATCAGTATAGTAGTATGTACCTAGCCAAAAGCAAATGATTTGAATGGGTTTCATTTTTATTTTTAATTTTTTTGCTACATTACAGATGTGATTAGAAAATGTTGTATACTTTATCATATTAGCTGTTTTTAGTTTCTGTGAGTAAATTTGTAATCTATAAAAACACAAGAAATTGTTTACATGTGATGTTTTGACTTGGTAATATGACTTTCACCCTATCAGTTTTATGTTATTGGGATTATCCAAGATAACTCCCAGTTTTCAGTTCATGGATATAGAATGGTAGGTTGATAAGTTCTGTTTTTTAATTAATACTATGCAATTTTATTTGGCAGGAGTATTATGTTTATCACTTTCCTTATGATGAAGAAGACGAGGACGAAGTTATGAGAGCGTATCTGCATAGAAATTGGAAGTCTTATCTCAGTGCAGAGCAGAGCCGACTCGTGGAAAAAGTGAAGCATCTCTTGGAAGCGGGATATACTGAGAACGATTTTAACATTAGGGACGAAGGATTGAAGCCCTACTACTACTCGCAGCACATAAGGAATTCTATTTGTGATTATTGGGAGGATGATGTGGTTAAAAAACAGTCCAAAAATGGAAAGAATGCCCGAAGTAAGGTTGAATTTTTATCTCGCAGCGGGGCCAAACCATTTCAGCAGAGACATCAAGTAGTATTCTCTCTTGCAAATAGATTAATTAATGTGCATTTTAATTTTCAATTGCTTCAGTAACTGTTTCGTGAAATTTTTTTATATTATAGGAAATTAATGAAAAAAGAGAGGTTGAAGGAGAATTGCCTATCTCTGAAGAAGAATTCTTCGGTATAGCGTATGATCCCACTCAACCAGTTGTGCAAGATCTGGAGGTTTGTAATTTATTTGTAATTTCTGAATTTACTTTCTTTTAACTGCTTATTTCTTACCGATTTTAAATTATTGTATTCTTTATTTGTTATAGAAGAAGGATTTCTTATTTTCAAACACTGCAGAAAAAACTAAAAAAGGCGAGAATTGAGTAGGCACCTGAGTTTGAGCTTATTGAAGAACCAACACCCCCCTCCTCCGTGCCCGAAGGGAATTCCATGAAAAGAGGGAGGTTATCGTGATGGCTAATGCAAGATCCCCAAGGAAAGGGAGGATCAACTTTCATCCCCAAGAAACTTTGGCTGAGCTTTTGGGCCCATAGGATGCGTTGCAAGTTATAAAGAAACAAAAAATGAGCAGATCTCAATCTGTAATTGATGTTCCGGTTCCTGTTCCTGATGAAATATACAAGATGATGTCGGAGATCCTAAATGGAGTGTGGCAAATGGTTCTTTCTCTACCGACGCGTGAAGTGAAGCACTCCGTTCTTGACGAGGAGGTGCGTAAATTAGCCCATTCTGCTCTTCCAGACCCGAGTCAACAGTCACTGCACAATCATTATATACAAGCAGCAAGTGGTTTGCTTGGTCCAATCTTGAAGAAGAATGACAAGATAATTGTAGAGGTAATATTTTTTCTTTTCTTAAATCATTAAGCTGATAATTATCATTTTGACGGTTATCATCGGACAGAAAAACATTTAAATCATTATAACTCTGCTATTTTGTTCTGGTCGAAGCTGTACTTTTGTTATTTATGCATGAATAAATAGTAAATTTAACCAAACACATCTCCGAAAATTTGATTACATAAATTATACAATTAAGTTATAAATTGGAGAATGATTAATCCATGTCCCAAGGGACTGCTTCTGGACAGGCTAGTTAGGTAGAATTTGTCAATTAGTTAGGAATTTTCCAGTATAAATGCTCATGGTAGTACTAGTTTGCAAATACATGGCTCATCACTGTTAAAAGTTGTTAGCTAGTATTATGCATTACATTTGGTTCAGTTGATATTGTTCAGTTGGGATAGTTCCGTTGGGATAGTTCAGTTGATATTGTATATCTTATAAGTAGTTTAAAATGATAATCTGACAAGAACTACTTGAATCTATATTTGGTGAACTACTTGAATTTACATTTGTCCATTAGTGAAGGTAATTTACATTTGGTGAAGGTAACTTACCTTGTCCTGGTCTGCTTCCGATAACGTTTTTGTTTCAAAACATTATCGCGGTTTTATTTTACTAATGTGCTATTTGTTTCCATCCTGGTAAAAGTATATTTAGTGTACATTATAGTATCAGTGAATTCATGTTTCATCAGTAAATTCATGTTTTCTTCGGTAAATCTATTGAATGTTCTATATTGGTGAAATTGAGATATAGTTGATAGATTTCTTATAACGATATTACTTTATTTGTTGTCATGAATTTTATTAGGGGGTTGGGTCTTGTTCTGTGAACACTAAAATGTGTTATGTTATATGTTCATGCAGAAAGCCTTATTAGTTGTCGGACACGATTGTCGATAATATGGTGAAATTACAGTTATTAATAAGTTGAAATATGCAAGAAACTGTGATGGCTGAGCAGGTTGTGAATAATAGAGGCAAAAGCGGAGATGAGGAACCAGGAAGAAATGAAGATGAAGATGAAGACGTGGATGCACACAACTATCCGCTAATGTAGTAGGCTTTGTCATATTAGCCTGGTAATATCTACTTAGCTTTTTATGAACCGAAATACTTGTTGGGTTTTAGAATTTTGCTCCTATTTGTAAAGCTATGTATAGCTCTTTTGTTAAATTATATGGGGCTTGTAACCAATGGTCATCAAACTTTCTAGTACTAAACATCGATGACCAAACTAACTGGGCATAACTATAGCTAACCAGTTTAATGATTTTGAAGCAAGTATTGGTTTAATATGTTTTTGTCTATTATTTAATGTTTTCTGGTGTATCAAGGAAAAGAAATGGCTTTTTCTTTAGGGGCAGTTCGAAACAGGATTATTATTTTGGGATTTTTTTTATGTAAATTCGATCGAAATCAGTTGAAAATAATAATCAACCAAAAACGGTTGAAATTAAAAATCTACTGAAAATAGTAGAATTTAATTTTTCACTAAAAGTGGTCGAATTTGATAAACAAGCATATATAGTTGAATTTAGCATTTTTGGCAGGTTTTTTTCAAATTTGAACGAAAATTTGAAATTTTGAATTCAAAATTATTGGCAGGATTTTTAAACTTAAATTCGACTAAATGTAGTTGTATTTAAGCGGTTGTATTTAGCCGGATATATTGAACCGACTAAATACAACCCTTTTACTAAATATGACTCGAGCAATTTCAACCGCCTCAAAAGCGGGTTGTATTTAGTTAAATGCAACCGAAAACGGTTGTAATTAACTAAATACAACCGTTTTTTGGGCGGTTGTATTTAAGCATTTTTTTTGTAGTGAGTATGCAGCAGTTGCCAGCAGCAGAGTTGCAGTGTTGCATTACAAGAAGGGGAGTTCATAAACTCAATTATTATAATACGAAATATGCTGAAAACACAAATTATTATAATATTTGTGCATCACTACTCACTACATTTAAATCAAGAAATGTCTACTCTTATAAAAAGTGCTAAAAATGATATGAAAAAAGGAGAATATAAAATACAGTAATATTAATTAGGTGACAAAGTTGACATCCCTTGAAGGTGCTATTAAAAATATTCTTAAATATAATGATACAATATCGACAATCCAAAATATAGGAATTAAAATTAGGAAATAGAGACATCTTATAATGATTAATTAGATAATTTTGATAATAGGGTTTATTATATTTAGCCAAATTATTCATATATCAAGATTAAGAATACATTATATGAGTTATAATTATAAAAAATGTAAATTTGATTTATATCAACTCCATTAGATACTTGCACCACAGATACTTACAATATATAAGTATACTAATGCAGCACATACATTTCCACATATTCCTTTAAACATTAAACTTGCACAGAACCATAATTAAATTGTATATATTATAATGCAAGACCTAATGATATTAGTTGAGCCACTTTTCACAAAGGAAACGCTACTGAACTATTTTTGTTTGGTCCCTGTTATATTTGCAGGGATTGCTAGGGGAAATGGTCAAATTGTGAATGGTGATAAGGGGGTTTTTTTCAATTAACTTGCACAACAATCAATGACATTTAAAGATTTTTGATTAAAAAACATACAATGATATCTTTGGTGTCCTCGGTTATCCAATCACCCTTCCTCTCCTTGTCTTTCAAAGTGTGGGAATCCTTATACACAACAACATGATCTAGGTTTCCCTGGTGTGACTCCATATAATCCTGTTCACGGTTTTTAAACCAACCAAATCAAAATTTTCAATTTCACGATAAATGAAATTTTGCAATTCAGGATATATGATACAGTGACATACCCGGCGACGACGATCAAAGAAGTGAGCACCCGAAGTGTGAGGCACTTTCACAGCTGCTCGAGCCTTCTTACCAGCAGTGGACTTTTTCTTGAATTCTTCGCTTACCCAATACCCAGCTAATCTGGACCAAACACCAGGCTTCATATATAGGGGCCTATGATCTGCATAAGTCCCTCTGGCTTCCACAATCTTATCATCAACCCTTTCCCTATCATCGGCAAGTGTCTGACGCATGTTATCACACATATGCACCAGTATTGAAGCCCTTGCCTTATCTTCAGTGGCAAATCTCGAGTCCCATGTATAGTAGCGCTGCAAATGAGATACATTAGAATTTATAAGATAAATAAATTGGAATATTGTTATAGGATTCACTAACATATCAGATTTCAAAATTAATTTAAAATGTTAACTTTGTACAATTAAGTTGAAATATTGTTTATTGTTTAAATTCTGTATATATCACGATTTAACAAATGAATACATATAATAATTAAAATTTTTGTTATTAGATGTTTGTTGCTACATATAAGTATAATAATAACATGAATCTTGAATGCTAAAAAGAATCTTGATTGCAATGTTGTCATTTGTTTAATAATAGATGTGATGGCTTTTTATTTTTGATCACCAACATGGTTCTATTGTTATATACGAACATATAGTACTTAACAGATGATTTTTTAGTTGATATGATAATAATAGACGAATTCACATAATTGTCTCATCTATCTTATATGCTTGATAGACTAAATAATTAACGATGTACAAGAATTCACCAGATATTACTTGTAACAAATTTTTATGTGGGATTAATTTCACGTTTATGTTGTTAAAATTTATGGAGTTATATATATTTTTTTTGTATATAAAGATAAAAGAAAATAATATCTATAATGGAATTGGTCAAAATGAGGAAGAAAAAGAATTTGCAAAGAACAATTTATGACAGAATAACAATTTCGTCATAATATTAAGATTCTTACGACAGAATAGTCGTCATAAGTTAGTATTCTAAATTATTTACGACGATTTGGCCGTCGTAATGAACCCAAACTAGCGACGAACTTTAAGTTCCGTCGGAAATTACCCAGAATACAGAAATTGCAGACTGCAGCTTTTTCCCTCTGCTGTAATACATTATCAAAATCATTAACACTAAACCATTCATTTGATACCAAAGCACAAACTGTAAAACCATATTAGGATAAATTAATATAAGAATCTTAAAAAAACAAAAGCAATCACAAATCTTATATAAATTTTTTCATGAATTACCGGGAAATTCATCTTAATTCTAAAAAATTAGAAATACACCTAGAATGATAAAATCATTAAGTTTCTTTATATAAACATATCAAATTACATATTGTTCAGATTTCCAAACCTTCAAAATGTTGAAAAAATTTGTATTATGAAAAAAGTTGGAAATATGCAAGTTAACGGAAAATTCAAATTAATTTATTTAAAATTAAAAAATTTGCCTAGATCAATAAATTGTCCGATCTTTTTGCCCCAACACATCATATCATACATTTGTAACATTCCCAAACTGTCAAATTAAATAAAAAAAATGAACAGTAAGAAAAGTTAGTTGAGAATAGTGTTAGTGAGCCGAAAATTCATTTTAATTTATTAAAAATTAGAAATAAGCTTAGATTGGTAAAATTTTCGAACTTCTTTGCACAAACATATCACAGTACATATTGTTAAGACTTCCAAACCTTTAATTTGGTGATAAAATTAGGATTAAGAAAAAAGTTGAAAAATGCAAATTAACGAAAAATTCATTTTAATTGAAATTGTGAGGAAAGTGAATTCAAAATAATGTTAAACCGAATAGTCATTTAAAATAAGAATATGACTAGAATTATAAAATCATCCAATTTCCTTGCACAAATATATCACACTAAATATTTTCATTCATCCATTTTCACTCTCAACGTCAATACTATCATAACCATCTTCTTGTTGTTCTTCTTGTTCTTCTTCTTCTTCTTCTTATTCACCTTCCCTTGCATTTTCTTCCTCTTCACTTTCCACTTCATTTCGTTGCTCTTGTTCTTCTTCTTGCTCTTCTTCCATTTCATATTGTGAAAAGTGAACAAATAACAACCTTGAGGAAAAATCTAATGCATTGGTATTTGAGACTTCTTCTTGTAGGGGTTCCACATCAACATCCCATGTTCTTTCACTCAACAATTGAGATATACATGTGATGATTGTGAGAATATTGCTATCGGGATTCTTCACACTAGGAGCATAGTACACTTGTGTGGCTTGACTTGCTAGAATATAAACATCATCTCCTTTTAGTTTTGAATTAAGATCAATTAAGAGCACTCCATTTTTGTGTTTCTTTACACCCTAACATGATCATACCAATGACATCTAAATAAAATCACTTGATTTCCATCACCATATGTTAGTTTGAGAACCTCTTGCAAAGTCCCGTAGTAATTGCTTCCAGTATCACCATAACAACTACCCTTCACAAGTATGCGATAGCTTGATTTTCCTAGGTTGAATGAGTATTCGTTGACCTTGCATCTTTTGTAAGAAAGCACATAGGAAGCTGGGCCTTGCAATAGGTATTGAAATTTTTCGTAGTTGTGTTGTACCTGAAATGGAATAGTCACATCAAGCACACGTATATAAATACAATTTTTAATTTATACAATTTATGCATTTAATTAAATACCTTATTTTGCAACCATGTCCCGAAATGTGCCTTTAACATTGTATCCATCTCAGTATCACTAAATATATATGTATTACGACTGCGAACATCTTCTTGGAATATACTGAAAAAAGTAATCATCATATGTTAGCGAATAATATTTCAAAGTGTGAATTATGAATGAAAATATTTGATTGCTTACGTGATATAGAATGCTACTTCACGCATGTTAGTGAGAATATAATGTGCTGCAATGTGTAGGGAATCCACATCCAAATGGTAACCAGTATAAGCTTCGAGGAGCTCTACCAAATATGTAAATGCCTCGAGTTTATGTGGATCACGTGAGCTATCATCAACTACATTATGACCTAACAAGTTGTGCATTGTCTCAACTCCAGACTCAAAGTACATAGAACAGAAATATGTCAACTCTTCATGTACATATTTTTCTACAATGGAACCTTCAACTCATGCTTTGTTCCCTACTTTTTGTTTCATTCTGCATTGTAGTCTTTCAATATTATACATCCATCGTGATAGGACAGGGCCGCCAAGTCCGCATTCTTCGGGTAGATGAACGGGAAGATGCTCCATTAGATCAAACAAAGCTGGAAAGAATTTAGTCTCCAAAGTAAAAATGATCACAACTATGTTTATTTCTAACTGCCTAATATCTGATGCAAGTAGTGTAGTTGAGCACAAGTCCTTGAAAAAATTTGAAAGATCACAAAGTACTTTGTGTATGTCATCTGAAAGAAGTTCACGAAATGCAGAAGACATTAACTTTTTGATAAATACGTGACAATCATGTGACTTCATTCCTTGAAATTTTAACTGAGCTATCTTACAACATCTCTTCAAGTTTGATGAGCAACCATCTGGGAGTTTCAATCGATGCACCCATTTACATAACAATTTCAGCTGATCTCGGGTGAGTTCTTATCTAGCTCTAGGCCTGTGTCTACCATTCATCCATAACTCTTGCATGATGCCCATTGCCTTCAAATCTTCTTTTGATCTTGTGGTATCCTTTGTTTTGGCACCACATAAAATAGTATGAAATATGTTGTCAAAAACATTTTTCTACGTGTGCATAACATCGATACAGTGACGTAGGCATAATGAATCCCAATATGGTAGATCAAAGAAGCTAGTGATATGTGTCCAATTGTGTGAATCACCAAATCCATCTACCCTTTCTTTGCTATATGGTTTCCCTGGTGGTGGGAATGTGATACTAGCACACATGTTATGGATAACTCGACCTTTTCATCGACTTCTTCGATGTCTGTCTAGGAACCCCATATGTAACATATAAAAACTGGACTTTCTGTGGTGCGGTAGTTACTTAGCTTTAACTTCACCCATACAAACATGGCAAGCCATCTTTCCGTGGGTTGACCATCCGCTAACCATACCCAACCCGGGAAAGTCACTGATAGTCCATAATAAGGGTGCTCGCATCATAAAATTGGTCTTTGTAGAAGCATCACATATCTGCACACCAACCTGCCATAAACTAATCAGCTCATTAATCAAAGGCCTAAGATAGACATTCAGATTCCTCCCAGGATTATTCGGCCCAGGTACTAGTAGTTTCATGAACATGTATGGATCCTTCATGGACATGGTATATGGAAGGTTGTACACAAGTAGTACAACAGGCCAAACTGAGTATACAGTAGAAGTAATTTTACTGTACGGCAGGAATCCATCAGTTGCAAGACCAAGCCTCACATTACGAATATCCGCTGCAAAATCTGGATAGTTTTTGTCAAATTCTTTCCATTCTTCTCCATCTGCAGGGTGACTAAGAACCTCTTCAGCCACAATTCTGTTGTTATGATACTTCATATGTTGGGGTGTGTGAGTAGACATGTACAAACATTGTAGACAAGGGGTGATCCTAAAATATCTTAAGATCTTCCTCGGAATGGTATCACTCCCGCCATTAGTTGCATCTTTGTATCGGCTTAACTCACAGTACTTACAATTTTTCAAATCTTTATCATCATCATAGAACAACATGCAATCATTCTCACATACATGTATTTTTTCATATCCCAAGCTTAGCTTCTTGACCATCTTCTTAAATCCATAATAATTAAAAGGAAGTTTATGCCCTTCCGGAAACACATCTCCAAGTAAGAGGAGTAGCTCATCAAAGGCCTTATCACTACATTTATTATAATTCTTCCAATGTAGTAATCTTGTTATAAACTTCAATTGCGTGTACTTGGTATTGCCCGGATATATTGGTTCTCCGACATTATT